>NC_064290.1:2097657-2167735 GCF_019186545.1 Solanum stenotomum | reverse complement strand
AAAAAAAAGTAATTAAGAAAATAATATAAATAACACTAATTATGAGATTAATAGCATTGATGAGGAAAGGAACTAAATATGATCATCTTTTTAAATTCTTTTTTAAGAAAATATATATAAACTTTAATTAAAGATAAATAAGAAAAAAAAACTTTAATTAAAGATACAAAAAATAAACACAAAATAAAAGAAGAAAGAAATTAGAAGAATAATGAGGTTGAAAGAAATAATATCTCATTTTCTCTCTTTTCAAGTCACAAAAATTTTTTTTGCTTGTTCTCCTCCTAATTTGATACGAATTCCATAAATAGAAAGATTTTTTCTCCAAATAATTTTTCTTACCCTTTGAAACACTAATCAGGCTTCTTATAAATTTCTCAATCACAATGAATTTTCTCTCCTTGTAGGAGGAATAAACATTTATTCAAAATGTCTTTTATTTTGAAAATAATTTTTTGTTACATAATCTCTTTCTTTACATCAATGTCTTCACAAGAATAATGAGATATTCTCTCTTTCTCTTTTGTTAAAAAAGTCACATGACCTAGAAATTTGATGGACATCTTAGCGACAAAAGTTGATACCATATATTGATCATTATCGTCAGAAGAAGAAGAACCAAACTGAAGAAATTTGTTCTTATTTGTTACAAATGCTCAACTATTTTGTTTTTATTTTATAGGCTAAATAATTATAAACAGTTATAAAAAATGAATAGTTTTTATCTTTTCATCTTCCATTTTCATTTACTTAAATCTATATTAGTGTAATGGATGTTATAAAGGGCATAATTAATCGGGTATGACATAAATATTTTTTTTTAAATACAAATAAAAAATACAAAACAAAGATAAAATGTCAAAAAAAGGAAAAAAATATGAATATAAATACTGGTCATAGAGAGATGCCACATCAAATTGTCAATATTCAACTTTATATATACATATATAGGTTCATGCCCTTAGATGTTATTTTATTACTTTAGCTGGCATCGACATTTTTGTAAATCTGCTATCTACTTTGGAACATTTTATAATGTGTCATAGGCTGACAATTCAGATCATAAATTTAAAATAATAAAATTTAATTTATTATAATACTAATATCAATATCATAAAGATATATATATATATATATCATTTAAAAAATATATAAAAAGTATTATGAATTGTAATAATTAACCGCTTTTTTTTTTAAATCATATAACTAATTTGATTTACATTCCAAAATTCATAGGTGTCACATAATTTACACATTAATTCTTCATTACTTAATATATGTAATTATATCAATGACATATAAATTGAAATTAAAAAATACATATTTTATTTGAAAATCACGTAATAGTACTATAAGATATAATAATTAACAACTTAACATATTTTAAAATTTTAGTTTACTCTCCAAAGTCCATATGTCTCATGTAATTGAGACAGAGAAAAACATATATTGGTTTAAAATTAATAAAAATATTATAAATTATAATAATTAACAACTTAAAATTTATAAAAAAAATCCTTTCAAAATTTTTAGTTGGCTCTCCAAATTCAATCGGTATTACAATAATTAAAACATAGAAATTAACATAGATTGGACTCCTGCTGACATTTATGTTTCCTTTTTCTAAATTTTTTCTTTTATACTTTATATAAATAATTTTTTTATTTAAAAAGTATTATAAATCATAATAATTAATAGCTTAAAATATTTCAAAACATATAAAAAGTTTTTGTTAACTTTCAAAATTTCATCTATACCGCATAAATTGGGATAAATATAGATATATAGATATTTTAAGTTGCTAATTATTGTGAGTTATAGTACGTTTTATGTAATTTTCATATATATTACTCGGTCCTGATTTATGTGATACAAATGAAATTTCAAAAGTCAATGAATTTTTTATAAGTTTTTTTTTTAGGGAAAATGCATAAGTACCCCCCCAACCTATGCCCGAAATCCCAGAGACACACCTAACCTTTACTAAGGTCCTATTACCCCCCCAAACTTATTTTTAAATTAATTTTCTACCCCTTTTGGTCCTACGTGGCACTATTTTGAAAAATTTGTCGACGCGTGCTGGGCCCACAAGAATACTGCCACATAGGACCAAAAGGGGTAGAAAATTAATTAAAAAATAAGTTCGGGGGGGGGGGGGTAATAGGACCTTAGTAAAGGTTTGGTGTGTCTATGGGATTTCGAGCATAGGCTGGGGGGGTACTTATGCATTTTCCTTTTTTTTTATATTAATTTGTTAATTATTGTGATTTCTAATATATTTACGTAAAACATACTCTAAATACAAATAATTAGCAACTTAAAATATATAAAAACATACTAAAAAATTGATTAATTTCAAATTTCATATGTACCACATAAATTAAAACAAAAACAGTAACATAACCAGCACGGGGCCTCATATCTAGTATATATATAAAGTATGGTTTCAAAAAAAGCATGTTCGGATGAATCTCTTTTGCTCCTTCTAGCTTTGCCCATGCCTTCATATTTTACAAGAGACAATGGCAGATTTAGAGAAGGGAAAATTGTATATAATAAAAAATTATTAATTCAAATTAAATGCTATAAATATACTTTGATTTAATTGTACCCTATAGCAAACTATTGTTATTTTCGCCACTCTCCCTGGTGGAATCTCGCTCGCCACTCTCGTTTGGTGGCAGTCTCGCTCGCCTCTCTCGCTTTTATACAAACATAAATGTATAAAATGTGTTTGTATTTGTATAAAGCGAGAGTAAATTGTATATATACATATATTTTCGTTCCCCTCTCTCCCCTCTCCCAA
Source organism: Solanum stenotomum (assembly GCF_019186545.1). Classification (NCBI taxonomy): domain Eukaryota; kingdom Viridiplantae; phylum Streptophyta; class Magnoliopsida; order Solanales; family Solanaceae; genus Solanum; species Solanum stenotomum. The sequence goes on along the minus strand of NC_064290.1, from coordinate 2,164,929 downwards.
ATCTCGCTCGCCACTCTCCCAAATCTCGCTCGCCGCCCTCGCCTCTCTCGCTTATACAAATAGAAACGAAATGTATAAATTGCGCTTCTGTTTGTATAAAGCGAGAGAAAATTGTATATACATATGCAAATACATATATCTTCATCTTTTACACTTATAATTATACAATACAAATATTTTCCTACCAGTTTTCTTTTGCCTTTCTCTCTTTCTCGTTTTATACATACACAAATTATACAATTGATCTTTTGTATACAACTGTTTTCTTTTGTATATGTATAGCGAATTATACAACTGTCTTCTTTGTATATGTATAGCGAATTATACATATATATGTTTGCTATGGAGCGCAATTATTCAAACTTTGTTATAGCATACAAATATGAATTTTGTGTTTGCTATATATGAAAGTTGCTCTTTAGAGAATTAGTTACGAATTCACGTGAATTTGAATTTTTTTCTATTTTCTATCTATATAAATAAATATATTAAACATTTATAATTTTAACTTATTATTATTATTATTATTATTATTATTATTATTATTATTATTGTAATAAATTAAATTTCAAAACTAATGCTAGACACTTTATTATTAAGAGTAAGAAGCCAAAAAATATTATTTTCCTATTTAATAAGTGTGAGTCCTCAATACTACCAAATTATTGTGTCTTTGACAACATTACCCTTCACTTCTATTAATATTAATATTTCTTTCTTTTATATAATATTTTCTATTTCTACTTTCTATTTCTTTCTATTATATTCTATTTTCTATTCTACTTCTTCATACTATAGAAGTGGTGGTTCCTCAACTACTACCAAACCAATCAAAAATTGCCACGTGGGGCTAATTAATATTTCTTTCTTTTATATAATATTTTCTATTTCTTTCTATTAATTTTTCTTTCTTTTATATAATATTTTCTATTTCTACTTTCTATTTACCAACTTACTATATATCATCATCATACTTCATACTATATATAAATATATTTTCATCATACTATATAAGTGGTGGTTTCCTTGGACTACCAAGGGTATTCCCGTCATTTCCTTCCTTAAAAGAGCTCCTATCGTCATACTATATAAGTCGTGGTTCCCTTGGACTACCAACTTACTATATATCATCATCATACTTCATACTATATATATAATATTACTATAGAAGTGGTGGTTCCCTTGGACTACCAACTTACTATATATCATCATCATACTTCATACTATATATATATATATATATATATATATTCATCATACTATATAAGTGGTGGTTCCCTTGGACTACCAAGGGTATTCCCGTCATTTCCTTCCTTAAAAGAGCTCCTACCAAACCTATCAAAAATGGCCACGTATGGCTAATTAATATTTCTTTCTTTTAGCACTTTTTTTTGCTCTCAAATGCTACCAAACCAATCAAAAATGGCCACGTAGGGCTTATTAATATTTCTTTCTTTTAGCACTTTTTTCATCTCTCATACTATATAAGTGGTGGTTCCCTTGGACTACCAAGGGTATTCCCGTCATTTCCTTCCTTAAAAGAGCTCCTACCAATACTACCAAACCTATCAAAAATGGCCACGTAGGGCTAATTAATATTTCTTTCTTTTAGCACTTTTTTTTTGCTCTCAAATGCTACCAAACCAATCAAAAATAGCCACGTAGGGCTAATTAATATTGCCCGTGCCTTGCACGGGCACCCTTATCTAGTATCTATAGAAGGGGCCAAGTTTGGTCTAAAGTTGGTAATGTTGAGTGGGTACCATGCTAGAAAAGTCTCATCTTCCCCGTTAGGCCTTCACCATTTGATTGTTGACCACACAAAAAGGTAAATGAGTACTGCCTTCTTTTAACAAAAAATATTATTATTATTATTATTAATGAAAATGGTCATATTTATTTTTGTACTTTCTTAATAAAGATTATATTTGTTGTTCGTTATATTTTTTGATATATTTATCTTAATTATTTAATTTTAAGGTTGTATTTATCTTTCATCTGTTAAATCTCCATATTCCATAAAATTATCTACATAGCGTCTACATGAATTTTATTTTTCTCTAATTAAATCTAATTATTCTTTAAATCATTTTAATCTGCCCCACATGATTAAATCCGATCCACTAACCAAAATAAATACAATTTGATTATTTGCTTAAATTTTTTTCTATGCACGTGTTTTTATAACAAACAGAGAAAATTATATACCTCCTTTTTCACATCAGACAGCGATCAGATTAAGAATGAATACATATTAACATTCAATTTAATATTTTTGTTAAATATATTAGAGCCAACTTTCATATCTAATCTCGACCCACAAAATTGAGTAAATATTTTATTCAAAATAGATGTAGTTTTTTTTGTTGGGAATATGATTTTCTATTAATTATTTTATGGGGTAAAAATCTTTAAATATATACCATATTAAAAATTATTTTTGAACAAAAAAAAAGCTTCAAATAAAGAGCACTACTTTGATATGTTGTTTCAACCAACTTCTTGTCGAAATAACCCTGGCACACTTGGCATTTCCATGAGCTTTTAATGTCTCATTGCATCCGTGTTTGTTTTTTATTGGATTATGTTCTTTCCCTTGGTGTTTCCTCCTCGCTTAGGTTTAGCCATCTAGAAAACAAGGTTATATGATCTATAAAATCAACATTAAGCAAGATTTGATATAAAAAAAATCGTTTGATCAACCAATTGAAGTAAAATATGTTATCCCACCACCACTTAAAGAATAAAATCCCATACCAACTTGTTGAGGGAAGGATGATTTGCCATTGTTGAACCAATTATTGTTTCAATTCAGCATTTTGAAGAAGCTTCGATTTCAAGAGTACTCAAAAGGATTTTCCATGTATATATTCATTTGGTAGAGTGAATTGTTTATCTCAAAAAAATATTATGCCTTTATTTTAGCCTATCAAATATAGTGATATTATATTTGTAAAGATAATAAGATATATAATCGACTCTAAGTGATTTAAATATCTTTTATATTTTTATTCCTTTATTAATCACTAAGACTATATATATCTATATAGAAGAATAAGAGCTTGGACCATAATTGCAAGACCAATTGTTGTAATATAATGCTTTGATTTTATCCTTAAAAATCTTATTGGAAGATAATAAATTTTAAATAGTTTAATTCAAAGCTTTAAAATATTAAATAAAACTATTATCATTTTTAAAATTTATCTTATCAATAATTTTTAAATTTAACAAGGGTGTTTATGGCAAAAATAATATCTTCATCTAAATACCAATTACTCTTTAGGAATGATTTGATTTTAGATTGAATTTTTTATTTGGCCGAATTTAGTGGTTCTTTTATTAGGATAAGGCATAAGTAGCCCTACAGTATGATCGAAATTACAGAGATATAGTTAACTAAGGTTCTATTACTCTAAATTTTTTTTTTTATAATTTTATATATTTTTTGGCTTACGATAGCACACTTCGTGAAACCACTTAGTAATATTTATTACTATGCAACTAAAGAGGGGAGCTTCCGATAGTAAGGACATTCTGATAGTTACAACTAAAGTATTTTTTTTACTTGCTCAACTCCAGAGGAAAAAAGGTAAATATTTTTATCTAATATTTTTCTACTTAGTTCAACTCAAGTAATACTACTTTTATGAACTTTTATTTTTGTTAAAATTCTCAAAATATTGGGGATTAATGAAATGAGAAAAATACATTGTGAAAAATGTAATTTCTGCATATTTGAGAATGCTTTACAACAAAAGGAATGCTAGAAGTGCATATATTAGCTTTAGAATAAATCACATGTTATTATTTGCATACGAAATAATTCTACAACTTAAACTCATGACTTGTAGGTCACACGTTACACGTAGACAACTTAACCATCGCTTCAAACTCCCATCTGATAGAATACAATTGCTAAAACACAAAAATTCTTGTCAAAAGACATTGAGTTATTTTATATATTGGGATATCTTCAGCAGGGCAAGTATGTTAACTTATGTATGTTATTACCAGCATATATATATACTCAAAATAATGTCATGTTCTAATAAATGAAGAAAAAAAGAGGCATAAAGGAGAAATCATTTAGTATGGGAAACAAAACCTCCATTATTATTCCTTCATTATTCATTATACAATAGATACAGCGAATTAACTGAATTTAGAATGAGCGTAATCTCATTTCATGCATATACACATAACATGTCCCACAGAGCCCGCTCTAGATCCATCTTTTAGGCAACACCAATCTTCTGTCTAAACAAGACAATAAACTCATATACTTTGTCAGGATCAACAAGAGACTTAGAGACACTCTCCTTTTGCATACACCTTTGGGCCCATGCCACAAACCTAGGACACTCTGCTTCAATATTTAAGTTGCTAAGTTTTTTATAAACAGGAAACCAACTATAATAAGGAATAAAAGCCATATCCACAAGTCCAAAATTTTCCCCTTCAAAGTATGGCTTGTCTCCCAATTCACCTTCCAACACCTTCAAACACTCTATGAATTCTATATTGGCTGTTTTGTGCTCTTCCACTTTTGAGCTCCAAATTTTCATTCCACCATCATAAATCTACATTCTCACAAAATAAAAAATTATATATCTTTTTCAATCAAATTTAGCTCATAAAAATAATTAGAAAATTTCAGATATAGAGGTGTGTAATTTGAGCCCTAATTATTGATCATGGTAATGGTTTGACTAATTATCAAACGTATCAATATTTTACTTTTAAAAAACTTGTCATACAATGTATCGTTGTATATGTTAGCTCTGTATCGATTCGCTCTATATCAAAACTAACAGATACAAAGCTAATTGATACAACTCACAGAGCTATAAACAGATAAAACTCAAACTCTTGTTATGTGTATTTTAATTGGGGGTCAAATTAGGTATGACCAAAGTCAGCACATCTAAAAGCTTGGGACAGTATAGGCCGCCTATATAACCAAATTACTTATAAATAAACTTTTTAAATCATATACAAACAAATTTGTTTGGTTTTAGTAGCTAAATTTGATAATTAAACAAATTACAAATGAGCAAATAAACAAATAAAAAATGATTTTGAATTGAATGGGCTGATTATGACTTTTTTTTTTTTAGCGCAAATTCATCTATCCATCTTGACCAATCAAATTTTGGATGGATTATGACCTTGCACTTTTTTTTAACCCCCTCCCGAGCTTCCACCTTTTTTTTTTCTCAACTCAAATCCATAATTTCAAAATTGGAGATGACTAACTTACGTTCGAATAATCCCTTTGTCTACTATGACCTTGCACATTTATTAATTCAACTTTTTTTAACTTTGGATCTCACTTTTGACCTCGAACTTTAATAAAGCTACAACTAGAGGTTATTTTAACCACATAATCAAAGTCAAAGAAGTAAATTTAAACAAACTTTCTCAAAAAAGTAAAAGTTTAAGTAAGTACTCAATTAACTGAGTTTCTAAGATTCCTCGACCATAATGCTTTTCTTTGTGATATCTACTACATACCTTTTTTCCAATATAATCAGCCCAAAACCTAGCATGGGCTCTCTTGTAAGGATCACTAGGCATCAAAGGTGGTGATTTGTCCTTCCAAACTTCATCTATGTACTCAACAATTATGAGTGACTCACAAATTGGTTTTCCATTATGGATCAACACTGGGATTTTCTTGTGAATTGGATTCATTTGTAAGAGTAAATGACTTTTGTTCATCAAATCCTCCTCTTTGTATTCATATTGGATCCCTTTTTCAGCTAGGGCAATCCTCACCCTCATCCCAAAAACACTCACAAAAGTATCCAAAAGAACAACTTCATCACCCATATTTTATTTTATTTTTTTTAAAAAAAAAAGATTATTTGTGTAATAATTATTTGCTAGTTTTGTACATATATATAGCACTTGGATGCCTTCAATTTTTTATTTTTGTGTGTACAAAACTAAGTCGAGGAAATTCAATATTCACTATGCATACCTAAAAATTAATTTTAACTTATATATATATGTTTTTTTTAATGAACCTCTTGCTTTCTCTAGCTCCGTTCATTCTTTCATCCTTAACCAGAAAAAGGGGTGGATTAATTAGTTACGAATTGACGTATATCCAAATATCCAATAGTCTTTCTTTTCAAACTTCGTATATATTTTTAAAAAATGTTGTGAAACTATTTGTTATTACAAGATAAACTTAAAGTCAATGTATGAATTTATAATTCAAATTGATGCATTAAGGTTAATTTCTCGAATGATTAGTATATAGCATTGATTTATCTCATTTTGAATCAATAAAATTACTCAACTTATATCATACCACTTATTTTGTTTCTTAATGTTTATGATTTGATGTGATTGAAAATTTGAAGCTTGTTCCATAAAATTAAGAAAAACTTGAGCTAACTTCACTAAGATTCTAAAATATTCTAGAAAAGATTCAACTTATTGAATTCTGAATAAATTATTCACTTTTTAATACAAATACAAACTCAGGGCCAAAATCACAAATTCTGACTTTTATCAAACCTGTAAGCAGAATTGTAACTCCGCCCCTATTGACTTTAATCAAGATCAAGTTTCTTTTTCAACTCCAAAATGAAGTCATAAACTTTGTACTAATCTATATAAATAAATATATTAAACATTTATAATTTTAACTCATTATTATTATTATTATTATTATTATTATTATTGTAATATTAATTTGAAATCGATGTATAAATTCATAAATTTGCTTTCCAAGTGTGAGTCTTAAAAATGAAATTATATTTAATAAGAATTATTTTATTCCTAAATTGAGACTTCTCGACACTTGAATAAATTAAATTTCAAAACTAATGCTAGACACTTTATTATTAAGAGTAAGAAGCCAAAATGTATTATTTTATCTATCGTAGGGGCCAAGTTTGGTCTAAAGTTGGTAATGTTGAGTGGGTACCATGCTAGAAAAGTTTCATCTTCCCCGTTAGGCCTTTACCATTTGATTGTTGACCACATAAAAAAAAGGTAAATGCGTACTGCTTTCTTTTAACAAAAAATATTATTATTATTAATGAAAATGGTCATATTTATTTTTGTACTTTCTGAATAAAGATTATATTTGTTGTTCGTTATATTTTTTGATATATTTATCTTTATTATTCAATTTTAAAATTATATTTATCCTTCATCTGTTAAATCTCCATATTCCACAAAATTACCTACATAGCGTCTACATGAATTTTATTTTTCTCTAATTAAATCTAATTACTAGTTAAATCATTTTAATCTGCCCCACACGATTAAATCCGATCCACTAACCAAAATAAATACAATTTGATTATTTGCTTAAATTTTTTCTATGCAGGTGTTTTTTATAACAAACAGGAAAAAAAAATATACCTCCTCTTTCACATTAGACAACGATCAGATCAAGAATGATCTTAGGCAACAATTTTAAAAGAGTGAAGCAATTTGACATTATACCTCTTTTATGGCCTACCTTGTGAGTGTGTGATCCTTGTTTTAGGCTCAATTGAAGATTTTTTTAAAATGCTCTCTCTATCTCAGTTTATATAACACTTTTCATTTTTTAAAAGAAACAATTTAAATTTAATACATATTAACATTTAATTTAATATTTTTGTTAAATATATTAGAGCGAACTTTCATATCTAATTTCGACACATAAAATTGATTAAATATTTTATTCAAAATAGATGTAGTTTTTTTTTGAGAATATGATTTTCTATTAATTATTTTATGCGGTAAAAATCTTTAAATATATACCACATTAAAAATTATTTTTGAACAAAAAAAGAGCTTCAAATAGAGAGCATTGCATTTGATCTGTTGTTTCAACCAACTTCTTGTCGAAATAACCCTGGCACACTTGGCATTTCCATGAGCTTTTAGATGTCTCGTTGCATCCGTGTTTGTTTTTTTTTGGATTATTGTTCTTTCCCTTGGTGTTTCCTCTTCACTTAGGTTTAGCCATCGAGAAAATAGTGATCTTTAAAATCAACATTAAGCAAGATTTGATAACAAAAAAAAAAACGTTTGATCAACCAATTGAAATAAAACATGTTCTCCCACCACCACTTCAAGAATAAAATCCCATACCAACTTGTTGAAAGAAGGATAATTTGTCGTTGTTGAACCAATTATTATTTCAATTCAGCATTTGGAAGAAGTTACGATTTCAAAAGGATTTTCCATGTATATATTCATTTGGTAGAGTGAACTGGTTATCTCAAAAAAAAAAAAATTATTTTAGTCTATCAAATATAGTAATATTATATTTTTAAAGATAATAAGATATATGATCGACTCTAATTGATTTAAATATCTTTTATATTTTTATTCCTTTATTAATCTCTAAGACTATATATATATGGTGATAGAAGAATAAGTGCTTGGACCAGAATTGCAAGACCAATTGTTGTAATATAATGCTTTGATTTTTATCCTTAAAAATCTTATTGGAAGATAATAAATTTTAAATAGTTTAATTCAAAGCTTTAAATTATTAAATAAAACTATTATCATTTTTAAAATTTATCTTATCATATCTTTATCTAAATACCAATTACTTTTTAGGAATGATTTGATTTTAGATTGAATTTTTTATTTGGCCGAACTTAGTGGTTCTTTTGTTGGGATAAGGCATAAGTAGCCCTACAGTATGATCGAAATTACAGAGATACACGTTAACTAAATTAAGGTTATTACTCTGAACTTTTTTTTTATAATTTTATACATTTTTTGGCTTACGATAGCACACTTCGTGAAACCACTTAGTAATATTTATTACTATGCAACTAAAGAGGGGAGCTTCCGATAGTAAGGACATTCTGATAGTTACAACTAAAGTATTTTTTTTACTTCCTCAACTCCAGAGGAAAAAAGGTAAATATTTTTATCTAATATTTTTCTACTTGTTCAACTCAAGTAATACTACTTTTATGAACTTTTATTTTTGTTAAAATTCTCAAAATATTGGGGATTAATGAAATGAGAAAAATACATTGTGAAAAATGTAATTTCTGCATATTTGAGAATGCTTTACAACAAAAGGAATGCTAGAAGTGCATATATTAGCTTTAGAATAAATCACATGTTATTATTTGCATACGAAATAATTCTACGGCTTAAACTCATGACTTATAGGTCACACGTTACACGTAGACAACTTAACCATCGCTTCAAACTCCCATCTGATAGAATACAATTGCTAAAACACAAAAATTCTTGTCAAAAGACATTGAGTTATTTTATATGTTGGGATATCTTCAGCAGGGCAAGTATGTTAACTTATGTATGTTATTACCAGCATATATATATACTCAAACTAATGTCATGTTCTAATAAATGAAGAAAAAAAGAGCCATAAAGGAGAAATCATTTAGTATGGAAAACAAAACCCCCATTATTATTACTTCATTATTCATTATACAATAAATATAGCGAATTAACTGAATTCAGAATGAGCGTAATCTCATTTTATGCATACACACATAATATGTCCCGCAGAACCCGCTCTAGATACATCTTTTAGGCAACACCAATCTTCTGTCTAAACAAGACAATAAACTCATATACTTTGTCAGGATCAACAAGAGACTTAGAGACACTCTCCTTTTGCATACACCTTTGGGCCCATGCCACAAACTTAGGACACTCTGCTTCAATATTTAAGTTGCTAAGTTTTTTATAAACAGGAAACCAACTATAATAAGGAATAAAAGCCATATCCACAAGTCCAAAATTTTCCCCTTCAAAGTATGGCTTGTCTCCCAATTCACCTTCCAACACCTTCAAACACTCTATGAATTCTATATTGGCTGTTTTGTGCTCTTCCACTTTTGAGCTCCAAATTTTCATTCCACCATCATAAATTTACATTCTCACAAAATAAAAAATTATATATCTTTTTCAATCAAATTTAGCTCATAAAAATAATTAGAAAATTCCAGATATAGAGGTGTGTAATTTGAGCCCTAATTATTGCTCATAGTAATGGTTTGACTAATTATCAAACGTATCAATATTTTACTTTTAAAAAACTTGTCATACGATGTATCGTTGTATATGTTAGCTCTGTATCGATTCGCTCTATATCAAAACGAACAGATACAAAGCTAATTGATACAACTCACAGAGCTATAAACAGATAAAACTCAAACTCTTGTTATGTGTATTTTAATTGGGGGTCAAATTAGGTATGACCAAAGTCAGCACATCTAAAAGTTTGGGACAGTATAGGCAGCCTATATAACCAAATTACTTATAAATAAACTTATTAAATCATATAAAAACAAATTTGTTTGGTTTTAGTAGCTAAATTTGATAATTAAACAAATTACAAATGAGCAAATAAACAAATAAAAAATGATTTTGAATTGAATGGGTTGATTATGACTTTTTTTTAACCCCCGCCCGAGCTTTCACCTTCTTTTATTTTCTCGTCTCAAATCCATAATTTCAAAATTGGAGATGACTAACTTACATTCGAATAATCCCTTTGTCTACTATGACCTTGCACATTTATTAATTTCGACTTATTTTAACTTTGGATCTCACTTTTGACCTCAAATTTTAATAAAGCTACAACTAGAGGTTATTTTAACCATATATTCAAAGTCAAAGAAGTAAATTTAAACAAACTTTCTCAAAAAAGTAAAAGTTTAAGTAAGTACTCAATTAACTGAGTTTCTAAGATTCCTCGACCAAAATGCTTTTCTTTGTGATATCTACTACATACCTTTTTTCCAATATAATCAGCCCAAAACCTAGCATGAGCTCTCTCGTAAGGATCACTAGGCATCAAAGGTGGTGATTTGTCCTTCCAAACTTCATCTATGTACTCAACAATTATGAGTGACTCACAAATTGGTTTTCCATTATGGATCAACACTGGGATTTTCTTGTGAATTGGATTCATTTGTAAGAGTAAATGACTTTTGTTCATCAAATCCTCCTCTTTGTATTCATATTGGATCCCTTTTTCAGCTAGGGCAATCCTCACCCTCATCCCAAAAACACTCACAAAAGTATCCAAAAGAACAACTTCATCACCCATATTTTATTTTATTTTTTTTAAAAAAAAAAGATTATTTGTGTAATAATTATTTGCTAGTTTTGTACATATATATAGCACTTGGATGCCTTCAATTTTTTATTTTTGTGTGTACAAATATTGTGTGGTCCTTAGTAAATATGTCATCGCTTTCGTCAAGCAATGGAGCCCCCACTTTTTGACTAACCACACAAAATGTTATGGTAGGGCGATAAGTACACTTCCATCGAGTAGCAAAAATTAAAAGTTTCACTTAAAAGATTAAAAATATGAAGAAAAGTAAATAAAAACTAAGTCGAGGAAATTCAATATTCACTATGCATGCCTAAAAATTAATTTTAACTTATATATATGTTTTTTTTTAAAATGAACCTCTTGTTTTCTCTAGCTCTGTTCATTCCTTCATCCTTAACCAGAAAAAAGGGTGGATTATAGGATTAGTTACGAATTGACATGAATCCAAATATCCAATAATATTTCTTTTCCAACTTCATATATATATATTTTTTAAATGTTGTGAAACTATTTGTTATTACAAGATAAACTTAAAGTCAATGTATGAATTTATAATTTCAAATTGATGCATTAAGGTTAATTTCTCGAATGATTAGTATATAGCAGTGATTTATCTCATTTTATATCAATAAAATTACTCAACTTATATCATACCACTTGTTTTGTTTCTTAATGTTTATGATTTGATGTGATTGAAAATTCGAAGCTTGTTACATAAAATTAAGAAAAACTTGAGCTAACTTCACTAAGATTCTAGAAAATTCTAGAAAAGATACAACTTATTGAACTCTGAATAAATTATTCACTTTTTAATACAAATACAAACTCAGGGCCAAAATCACAAATTCTGACTTCTGTCAAACCTGTAAGCAGAATTGTAACTCCGCCCCTATTGACTTTAATCAAGATCAAGTTTCTTTTTCAACTCCAAAATGAAGTCATAAACTTTGTACTGATCAGGTAAAGAAGTTGAAACACTTTCCCTTTCCATGCATCTTTTAGCCCAGCCAACAAGTTTAGGACATTCATGAATCATGCTAAAGTTTCCACAAGTTTCTAATGCATAAAACCAACTATAAAAAGGTATAAGAGCAATGTCAACTAAACTAAATTGATCTCCTCCAAAGAAAGTCTTGTCACCTAACTCTGTTTCCAATTGTTTAAAGTGATCTATTACTTCTTTTTTTGCTGCCTCTTGAACTTCACCTTTTGTTGCCCATACCAATCTCCCTGTACTATATATCTGCATATCACATTCCAATAACAAGAATGTCACTTCTAAAGGTGGTAAATAGACAGGTTTGAATCAAGATGGACTAGTTAAATCAATAAACATGTCATGACTCAATTCAGAAGTGAATCTATTACACAATTATTGGATTCACGTGAACTCAGTAACTTTTATTCAAATTCTATATATATATGCATCAAGAAACCCACAAAATATCTATATATAACTAAGAACAGTTATTATTGTATATTAACTTGAGATCACAACAATAACTCATATACTTCAGATTCATGAGTCCCCCTCAGAGAAGTTGCTCATAGATCAAATTATTTTGTTATTGAATTTCAGTACTTGATTGTCAACGATTTCATTGTGTGTATTAGGCATAGAAGTTTTGTATAAATGTATCGTCATGCTATAAAGTATTTTCATTCAAGTTAGGATTTTGTCAGATTAAAAATAAAAATGAAATGTGTATCTTTATGGAGATCTAATAAAATTGAAACGATACAGCGAAAATGATACGATATGTTACTTTTTGTCAACATAGTCAGCCCAAAATCTAGCATGGGGTCTTTCATAAGGGTCAGAAGGTAAGAGAGGAGTTTTGTCCTTCCAAACTTCATCAATGTACTGAACAATGATGAGGGATTCACAAACAGGCTTTCCATTGTGAATCAAAACTGGGATTTGCTTATAGACAGGGTTCATTTTTAGGAGCAATGAGCTCTTGTTGCTCAAATTTTCTTCCTTAGATTCATAGTCTATGCCCATTTTCTTTCAGGGCAATTCTCACCCTCATCCCAAAGGGACTAGGCCAGAAGTCAAGCAATACTACATCATCTCCCATTTTTTGAGTGATGTTTATTTTAGAGTAGTTGATGATACTGAAATTGATGAGACAAATATGTCATATATATAGAGGTCTTAAGATTGTTGGGGAAGCTCTATCATATTGTAGAATTTTCTAGGTAGTGCTTTCCTTCAGATTAATCGAGCTTCAATGCGAATATAAGACATCATAAAAACCCAAAAAAAAAAAAAGTGGTACACTTCCTCCAAATGAAATATGAATCTTGATTAGTCGTCCCCAATATTGATACCGAACACCAGCTGGAAAACAAAAGAAAATAATTGTAGAATTTTCCAGCACGACAGCATTTACTAGGGACTTCTAGATCTGTATGACTTTTCATTCCCTCATACGACTGTCTTGTGTAGTCAATGACATCACAGAGTACTCTAGAAAATTGTAAACAGTTAACAAACTCATGAGTTAAACAATGGAAGTGACTGTTCTCACTTTCTTCGTGATTTATTACTATCGAAAATTCGCTTACCGATAATTTTCGTAATAGAGACGAGACACATATCAAAGCAGTATCTTATAGAAATCTGAGATACAAATCTATGAATATGGAATTCCTTCAACAATTATCTGATGATGGATGGTATTATAATGTATGTATGTTCAAAAGTAAAACCTCAACTCTAGATTCAACAATACAACCCCGACCACAATTTTATGGAAAAAAATTGGTAAGCATCCATAAAATGAGGATTACATGCTAAACTACAGCCAAAAAGGACATATATCATACATCACAAAAGGAATTTACGCTTCTTCTATAGGCTCTCCTGACTCTCAAGAAAATGTCTACCAGAATAAGATGTTGCCACTTTGATTTCCTCATTTACCTGATTGAACACATTTGGTGATACAGTACAGCTGAGTGGAGAAAATCAAGGACAACTTTTACTCGTCTGCGCAAACAGACATCCCATCTCCAAGTGACAAAGAATACAGGCCAAGAAAATCAGCACCTTCGTCAATGGACTGCAAAATTTTCAAGGGTAATTCACATGATTTGTGCACCTTAAAACCTGAAAAGACCACTCTGCTTCTGCACATACCATGTCCAAGTGTGCTTAGGTACTGGAGGGTGGTGTTCCTTGACTAAATGATGTTAGACGTTCAATAAGACTGCCCTTCAATGATTGAGGAATTTGTGAGATAAACATTGATTTGGCATCTGCAATCAACAACTCCCTGCAAGACAAACAATATTTAGCATAAACATTCTCAGTTGTAACTTGTAAGATAAAAAGAAGATAAGAGAGTATATAGGTATGTGTAAGCATTGTCACACTGCTCTCATTGCTGCCCACCCTTGACTGGAGACTTAAGAGTGGTGTTTCTGGGCTACTATTTGAACTGGACATAGAAAAGGCCTTTGACAAATTAAACAGGAAGTACTTATTATCTATCTTGAGGCAGATGGGATTTGGAGACAAATGGATTAAATTATCATTCTCTACAGTTAAATATTCTGTGTTGGTTACCAGGAGTCCAGTTGGATTTTTCTCTACCAAGAGAGGAATACAGCAAGGGGACCCCACGTCCCCCTTTTGTTTCATACTAGCCATGGAGGGTCTTAGCAGGATGATAGACAAGGCTTAACAACTCAACTGGCTGGAGGGTTTTGGTATTGGCAATGGGACTAATACCTCAGCCTCTGTTTCTCATTGGTTGTTTGCTGATGACACTCTCACATCTTCTGTTGTCCTGAGAGATCCGAGGTCCAACACTTGAACTAACATTACTTAGATAATCTTTGAAGCACTCTCTGGGCTTCACATCACATATTTAAAGTGTCATGTATCCTGTTAATTTGGTTCCTGAATTGGTTTAGCTGAGTGAAATTATGTGTTGCAATACAGATTATTTTCCAACCACCTATCTAAGATTGTGCAGAAACTGGAAAAGAGATTAGCTTCCTGGCTACAACAATAACTTTCTTTTGGTGGCAGCATCCCTACTTACTTTATGTCCCTAATCCTCATCCCATCAGAAGTTCTTCTGCAGCTTGACAGAATTTCGGCTGTGACCAATGCCCCATTAGCTAAATAGGTGTAAGAAAAAGCACTTAGGTGTTCTTTCCTATGGGGGGCAACAACAAGGACCATAAAATTCACTTGGTGAAATGGGACAAGAGTAATCTTCCCAAATCTCTTGGGGGGTTAGGGGTGAAAGACCTGGCCCTGCACAGCAAAAGCATTCTCCTGAAATGGCATCAGAGATACAATCAACAAGGAATGAGCCTTTGGAAGGAGGTGATTCAAGCCAAATATGACAGTGATAGTCATCGGGTCTCCAACACCAGCAGGCTCCCTCATGGTTGTGGACTTTGGAAAGGAATTAGGAACCTGTAGCCTGAATTCTCAATGAACTCACCTTTGCAGGTGGGTGATGGGAATCATATTCTTTTCTGGAAAGATCTATGGTTAGGCCAATTGACTCTGAAGGAAGCTTAAGCTTACCCTACGATTTTCTCCATTGCTTCCAATCGTGACTACTGTTTTCGAGAATTGAGAGGGAAATACTTGGTATCCAAGCTTGAGAAGAAATCTGTAAGACTGGGAGTTTGAAGAATTATCAGGCCTCCTTGGCATTTTACAGCATATTGCCATCAATCCTCAGGAGGACATGTTCAGATGGGGCAACAACTTAGATGGTTATACTCGGTCAAAGCCAACTATCAACTCATGAGCTCCAATAAAGCTCTAATTGATCAGTGGCCTTGAAAGCTTGTATGACAGGAGAAAATGCCTCCCAAGATCAGTGACTTCGGTTGGTTAGCCTTACGGAATGCCTTCTGAGTTCTGACTCAAGCTAATCTTAAAAGAAGGAAATTTCACCCATCTAACAGATATTACATGTGCATTAACAATCGAGAATCTGTCAATCATATATTCTTACATTGCCATGTTGCTTCAGACATCTGGTCTATCATCTATGTACCTATCCTTCCTTGGCTTACAGTGGGCTTATTTCCTTTAGTATCAGAGAGATTTTTCATTTTTGTTAACTGGAACTAAAGTTAATGAGAAATCCATCAAAAAAATCTGGTCTATGGTTCCAGCTACTATTTTGTGGTGCTTATGGACAGAGAGGAGTCAACTGCCAACTCCAAGCTCAAGGCCAGATGCTTAGTTCTACTCTTTTGTTGGGTTAATCTTACACCTGCTTTTAGCCCTGATATTTTCTTGGATTTAGTCAGCTCACTAGTCCTTTGATAGGTTTTTTGGTCCATTATTGGAGCTGACTCTTTTTTTTTTGAAAAGGTAACTTCATTATCTCTTCCTACTTCTGTAATTATGCATGGCAAGCAAACAGCACCGGGCACAACTAATTAGGGACACACTTCTCTCTCAGTTCACATACTGCAAATTGGGAAAAAGAAAAAAGGAACAGGACAAAAGCAGGAAGATAGAATTGTGTAGTGGCAAGGACATATAGAATATGAACCAAGGTAACAACAAACAGCACATGTTGTGAGTGGTGGATGCAGTCAAAGGATTCAGAGAATTTGACAATTAGATCTGGATTCGAAGAGGCAAAAACATATAATCTTCACACAACACACTAAAAGCAAGAATAAATAACAGAAAAAAAAGAGCTTGCAGGTCACTTACCTTATCTAAATAAGGAAGGAAACACTTGTCAATCACTTTTGATAAAACCAAATTTCCATTCACAATCAATAAAACTCAATTAAGTATGGCTCAGTGCTATTAATTCGAGTTGAAACTATATGAATCCTCTGTAGTCAATCCACTCAACATATTGTTATCGAACAGTACTTTCTCGTCCCAAGTTAAATTATGTATCGCTGGAGAACTTTTAGCCAGAGAGTAAAAAGAACCAAAAAGGATGTCTGCTTTGTTATTGTTACGTTTACCAATCTTAGACAGAGTGGTTTAGATATGCAGCACTATTGGGTAGACCATGAAGCACTACTGGGCCAATTTGAATGTGCAGCGATGCTTGGCTGATTAAATAATACTCAAGTAGGAAAATGGAGGGGGGAAAACAGTTGTCTTTTCCCTGTTTCACAGAAAAAGATGAGGGAAATTTTATCTTTCCTTCTTTTTATTATAGATTATCCCTAAGCTAAGTCCAACAACCACTACGCCTCAATCCCGAGCAAGTTGGGATCGACCATACGAATCCTCACTGGCAATACTGCTCTATTTAAGCTCAATCTTTGACCCCATATTGTACAATAACAACAAAAATAGTAAAAACAATAATAATAATTGTTGGCATATTAATCTCAGCTAAGACCAAAAGACTCCTAGAAAACAAGAGTCAGAAAAGATGGTGGAGAACAGTTCCAACATGTATCTGATGGATTATATGGAAAGAAAGGAATCAGAGAATTTTTGAAGGAAAGGAGTGTACAATACAGAAGATCAAATGGAAAGTAATTACTACTCTAGGCTTTTGGTGTAAAGAACAGGATATAGAAGAGTATCCAATTTGTGGACCTCATAGATTCTCTGTAAGTATTCCTTTTAGTTTTTTCCTTTCTTGTAACAGTTTTTGGAGGTGGCCAGCATAGCCCTTAATGCTGAGGGATACAAAAGGTTACCAGTTTCAAAAAAAAAAAGACTCCTAGAAGACGTAAGACCTAAAGTAAATATACTACTGTAGCAAAAATACGGTCTCAACTGATATTCAGATCTTTTTCTTCCAGTCTGTCCTACTTTCACTAGGTCTGTGTGGATTCAACAGATCAAATCTTTCAAGCAAACTCTCATCCAAGTGATTTAGGTCTACCTCGTCCCCTTTTAACACCTTCAGTTACCACAATCTCTAAACTAAATCCACTTTCTCAAATTAAAAACTTCTTGTGCAGTTTGCAAGATACTTTTTCTGCATGCTTCTCCATGATTTCCCCATAATTCTATTATAGAGAGATATTTCAGGACCTACTTCAATGTTAAAGATGTTAAAATTTTCTGGACAATCAACGTTATGCTCATTTTGGACCATTTACATTTTAGTAGAATAATAGTTCAATTTTTTCTTGATAATTGCACCAAAACAAAAAGGGACGACACTACACCACCATCAAGTAAATATCAAACTTAACCAATGACAGAAATGAAATTTGTACTATTCCAAACCCAAATAGAATCAACTCGACATATATATTAAAATCTTAAAAACCCAGCTTAACCAGCTTTAATATTGGTGACCAAACAATTGTGTCACCCCACCCACACACACTCATTTTGGACCACTTACATTTTAGTAGAATAGTAGTTCAATTTTTCCTTGATAATTGCATCAAAATGAGAAGGGACAACACCACCTTCATCGAGTAAATATCAAACTTAACCAATGACAGAAATGAAATTTGTACTATTCCAAACCCAAATAGAATTAACTCGACGTATACATTAAAGTCTTTAAAAAAACCCAGCTTAACCAGCTTCGATATTTCCCCCACCCAAAAAAATGAAACCCCAATGGCATTAGATCCAAATATTCTTTTTGGAAGTTGGTCATTCCTATTCCTCAGCATTAGATCCAAATATTCTTTTTTTTAAATACGGGAGCTAGTTTCACTGAGAAATTTCTCATTGGGAAGAAGTAAAAAAGCAATTATCTTGGAACTTAAACATACCCTTTGGCAGTTAACTTTATCATGTTTAACATACAAATTCACGTCAAAGGAACCTCTTAATCTTTCCCAATATCACCCTATGCAAGACCGTCCACGTCCAGCTTGAGCAACGTAGTTTAACTAACACAAAGATGAAGAAGAAAGTTCGGATGTGCTATTGCCTTTCAGTTTGGTCGGAATACAAAGATAGTACAAAATATATGCAACTACGCCCCAATACCTAAACATGTACACGGAAATGTTACTTTACTTTTATGATGGTAGTAAAATACTGCAACATCTAATGAAAAAGACAAAAAGATAGCAGGTCACACAAGTTCGGAACAAGCAATGATAAGAAACAAGGTAATAGTACCCCAGACATATTTGAGTTTTCCAAAGTATCTAATTTATCGAAATTTGTACTAAAGCAAACAAAGAAGAGAGAAGCAACTTCCGACCTCAAGGACAAATAAGTACTCTTAATTAAACTATTTCAAACTGCAAAGTTAGAGGAACGTACTTCATCGCATTAACATCTGATGCTTGAAAGTTTGATTGTGCCCCCGACTTCTTGGAACGCATAAAAGCATAGACTTCTTCTGACCAACCACATGTTCTTAGAAATGATGAAGCTTCCTGATGGAGCCTGAAACTCATTAGAAAGATAGGGTTAAATAATCACCTTGCGGATATAAGATAAAGTTGTTAAATGTTGATTTAGCTAGTTGCTAGTTTTTTTAAAAAAAAAGTTTATTTAGCAGGACACAGGAAGCAGAAAGTACTTCACGATCTCTAACCACTAGAGGAGATGACACCAAAAGGGAGCTTCCCAATTGTATAGCTTGAGAACAGTAAGAATCTGAACTCAACTGCTAGGGTCAAAGTCCTAGTCAACCTCCTTTCCCAGAACTCTTCTCAGTACATTGTTAGTGAGGCCAACATAAGATTAACCAACATCATAGAGATGAGCAGTTCCAGTTTATTAATTCTTAAGGATATATAATATATGGCCTAATTAAGAGAGACGACAATACAAAGCAAAATGCATTGGCATCCTATGCTATCAGGAAAACCCCAACAAAAGGCAACATCAAAATTCAGCTAAAGCTACTAAGCAGAACAAAACACCTAAAAGAAACCCCTAGCATTTTCAAACCACATAATCTCAAGTTCTAGCAGATGCAAGGACAAGTATAATGAATTCAAAACTTCTGTCATTGTGTTATAATAATACTAAGGCAAAGGAATACAGGTAATCAAAGATAGAGTAGCATACTCTTTTTTCAATTCTTCCACCTTTGCACGAGACTGAGCATCATACTTGAGCAGGATGCATTGATCTGATAATTTTCTCTTTGAACCTGAGATAGAAGACGATTCAACATGGCCATTGGATGTATCCCTGTATGCAGAAGTTATTGCTGCCAGGCTTTCACTATTCTCCCCATTATTTCTATGCAGACTTCCCCTCGAGGTATCCGTTGCAACACTTTGGATTTTGCCATTTCCATTTGCTAAAGATGATGATCTAGTCACCTCTTTGTGGTATGAATCCTTTCCTGCAGCCTTTCCATTACTTCCACCATAATCTTTAAGGGGACCATCTGCTACAGGGCTGGTTGCTACAATTGGAAGTTTTCCATTTCCATTTCCATTTGTTAAGGCATGTGATCTTGTCACTTGGCCATTACCACAACTTTTGCTAACACCATTCCTGTCTGGTAATGATGTAATCTCTTTCTCTGTAAGAACTGATGCTCTCACATCACCAGTTCTATTGCCAGACTCTTTTGAATGAAAAACCATTTTGATATTACCAGAGGTAGGTCTCCTGAAGGAAGATCTTTCAAATATGCCCAACTCTCTCACTGGGCTCGAATGCACTTTACTGACCTTAGACGTCATTACATTTTCTTTCTCGGAGGGGTGGCCTAAAACTTGCTTTTCGTTTTCTGCTTTTGCTAAGTCACTGGTCATGATTTTGGATTTAGCCAAGCCATTGGAGTGATTGGATTTTGACCCATTAACTGATAAACATATCTTGGTGGGTGGTGACCTCTGTTTGGTACGAGAGAAGAAAAGGATGTACACCTTCTCCGACAACACTTCTTGCAAGATTTTAGGAGAAACGTGAGAATCATTACAGCAGTACCAACGACCCACAGCATCCTGTTAAACAGCCAACCAAAATCAAAACACTAACAATTGGGTAACATAAAACTATGATTGCCTGTATCGTCTAACTACTATCATCTTTTACAATACCAAGTAAGGAATAAAGAATGAAGAAAAAGTTGAGACTCTTGAAGGTCTGGCTAGACAGACAGTTCTTCCCCAGTAATGCTGTTGACAACATGGCAACTTTTGCAATTGAAATTATAAGGCAACTTTTGCTTGTGAAATTACAAGGGAAATGATTTGACTTATATATTTTTAATAGCTTTCTAATACTTCTCAGGAAAAAAATGTGAGGGGCAATTAATACAAAATGAAGCTGTCACCTTAATATATGCATAATAGTGCCCTGAATCTGGTGAAAAGCCTGAGTGGACAATAGTTCCAAAAAGATTGTACTCTGGATGCAGATCCTGCAAATTAAAGAACATGAAAACTTGACTATGAGACAGATGTAGCTTATTTCCCAAATTATTTACTAGAAGTTTATTGTTCAATCAGCTAGGATGAACCCTACACTACAACTCCACATCATTAAATTTATATATGTGAACAGGCACACTGATGTTCAGTCAGCAGGAATTACTAGAACAATTCTGAAAGAAGACGGTTCAAATACATCTACATGCACCTTATACTATTATGCCCGAATTGATGCAACCCATTATAAATCTTAAATCCATTGTACCATGTATCAAGAATGCCAAAAACAGCGTCTCCAAAAAAAAAACATATACAAAATGAACTCTCTCAGAAGCACAGCCTCAGCCAGTTTACCTTCTCCAATAAAAATTCATATTCCATCACTGTTAATATGATGAGATTGCCTGAACCTTAAGTTGTGTACATATGAGACCACAAATTTCGCAAATCAAAGATCGGAGAACATGCATAAGTTAGTGAGGAAGAAGGGAGTTCACTAGTAGAATTACTATCTTATTTTTAATGTAAAGCAAAATACTAGTGTAATCTTTTTTTTATCAAGTGTATTTTCATTCATAAACACGCGAAACTGGCCGTATACAAGAGGTATACCAAAAAATAAAGGATCTACAGAATATGATACTCTACAAACTCCACTCAATCATCTATACACCAGGGAACTTTTTGTTTACACCAAAAGAAAATAAGGGATCAAAGAATACTCTTCAAATGAGAGAAACTTGACTCTACTCCTTCAAAAGCTCTCATATTTCTCTCTTTCTCTCTCCAACTACCCACATTAACACAGGCGGAACCATATTCCAAGCCCTTTTAAAAATACCACTAGGATAATTACTACTTTATATCAACAGTGCAGGGTTCGGTCCTTTCTTCTATGCAGATTTTACTGACAGGTACGGAGAGTATGGCCAAGCAATGCACGGAAATTATAACAACATACCCAGTGTATTCCCGCAAGTGAGGTCGGCGAAGAGTAACGTGTACGTAGACCTTACCCCTACCTTGTGGAGATAGAGAGGCTATTTTCGAAAGACCCTCAGTCCTCGACTCAAGTAACACATAACAAAGCAGTTTGAAAAAGAGAATACAACAGATATGCAGGGAAATTACTACATGAAATTTCAATTGGAACCCATAACTACATGTGTAGATTCCAAATGCAAGTGAATTAATTGCATGCATTCCCTCGTTCTCTATGTATTATTGCAAAGCGGGCCTCCCTACATTGATCCATCCAAGAGTTGGTGACAACATTTCAGGCTTTAGTAAGTCAAGGAATTAGTCAAAAATGTATTTTGATCAACAATAAGATGGTTAGCAATATTCTCTATCAAAAAAAAAAAAAAAAATCAACAATTAGATGGGACAGATCAAAACCCAGTTCTTTTTCCCTTCCTTCCACCTTCTTCCCCTCTCCCAGTTACACCAGTATGCAGCAAGATTGGACCCTCCCATCCTCCCACAGATAGCTCTCATCCATTCTAGCATCTTCATTCTCCCATTTGTGATCCCCTTATTCAAACTATTAGCATTGTAGCTTCCCCCTCACATGACCTAGGATCATTATCCCTTACCCTTCCGAAACCCCAGTGTAATTATTGGTGCTGGCATGTCTGCCCTTTTGAGTACCCTCCCTTGATATTTTCTCTGTCCACTACCCCGCATCACAAAGGCTTTAGAACTCTACACTAGCCTTTGCAATTAAAAATGAAGTTCTTTGGATAAAACATGATGAAATATTTACTGGAGTGGATACCCAGTATTACTTCGACTTACCAAACCCAAGGAAAAAGAATAGTAAGACCATCTCTTCAATTACAATCAGGAAAAGAAAAGGATAGTAATACTTTAATGTTGTTCATCTTGGCCACCAAACAACCCCTAGTTACCCAGATAAGCCTTCGATTCCCTTTAAAACTTTTTTTAATAACTGCGTTATATAAAACTTCTATAGGTCTCCTTGGATGAAAAAGATGAATTGCCAAAATGAAGAGGAAACATTACAGACGACAGATAGAAACCCATAGAAATAATATCTATCGTTTGAATTTGAGAAACCATCATGCATTGGTGCCTACAGGTCAGACTATCCGGTGATGACAATAACTTTTCAGTTACATGTGAAACATTAATCAAGTTGAATGGTAAAAAATCAAAGATGCAAAACTCATTGTCAAATAAAAGGTTAATCCTTTGAAAACCAGCTACCATGGCAGGCTCTGATGAAGTGCACTAGTGCTGAACAAATAGGGTCAATACCACATAATGATTTTCTCCAAATAGTATGGTGAAAAAACTACAAATTTTATAGTTGGAACCACTGTAAAATAGCTTCATTAGAAGATGGTCTGAATTTAATTGGGAAAGAATAAATCCAGTGGTGGGGAGCAAAACAGCATATATTGAACTTAATCACTACTGCACACACCTGGCTCGCTTTGCACATGTAGCTTGAAAGCACTAGAACCTCCTCAAATGCAATGGGCTTATCAATCTTCCCACCATATATTCCTTCAAACCTCTATTCACAATCAAAAATAAGTTAGCATTGGCAGTTGACAGTAAAACAGAAAAGACAGAATATTCCAACTGGTTTGTACCTTGAGCTGAATGACAAGAACATTTGGTGCTTGAAGAATTGACATTTGCTTCCTTGCTGTCACCAATTTCTTACAGCTAAACAAGTATAAGTCCTTACTCCAACAGGTGTGAAAACACGAACTTAAAACAGCAGATTATCATACAATATGAATTAAAGGAAAAGGAAAAGGAAAGAGGATAATACTTACTTCTCACACTTGTACTTGTTGTTTCCATCCAAAACCTCAGGCTGAAAAAATCTCTGCAAAGCATCTTTGAGTGAGCTACTGTGCAACACATCAAGACTTATATCCATAATCTCATCCACCTTATTTGACTCAGCACCACATGACAAACACTTGACCTGGCTCTGCAGAGCACCCCCAAAGATCTCCTTAACAATGGTATTCCCATTCCCATCAACACCACCTCCACCACCCTTCTTTGTCTGCTGCTGCAACTTCTTCAACCGCAAACACGTATTGTGACAGGCGTCAATGACATATCGCAAGAATTCATGAGCATCCTCCTGCCTCCCAAACCTAAAATGCTGGGCAAAAATCTTTAAGCAACTATTAATCTTGGCCGGAGTATCTAGTGCTGATTCAAGACTCAAAGACCTAGCTATTCTCTTCTCTAATATACAAAAAGGACATTCACTTTTCTTCCCTGAAGCAGCCGCAGCTTCAGAATCACCTGCGCAATAGAATGGGATTCAAAAAAAAGCTAAAACACCAGGGCATCAATCAAATAATCTACTAACTGCACCTCAACTATCAAAAATAATTAGCTGACATATACTATAAAAACACTGCAAATACCATACTTCAATTCAAAACTAGTTGAGTGACTTGAGACAGCTATATGAATCCTCAATAACCACAACAAATACCTCAGTCCCAAACTAGTCAGGCCTATACTATGTGAATTAACAATAAGCGTAAGTGCATAACAACTAACACCTCAATCCCAAACTATTAGGTTCAATATACCAATCAGCAATAGCCATAACAACTATCATGCCTCGATACCAAATTAACTAGAGTCAGGTATATGTATCCCCAATAATCATTCATCTCCAATTGGGCATCGAAGGATTTCAGTATTAAAAAAAAAAGGGGGGAGGGGGGTTAGCCCATGTACGAAGTAAAAAAAGGATTACATAAGCAAGATGAGTAAAATTATAATAAAAAGTGGAGGAATTACAAGAAGCGGAATGTTGAGATTTGAGGCAGAAATAAGCAAGAGGAGGGGTATAAGTAAGGCACTGAAGAACGGAGTTGATATAACAGGTATTGCCGAGGTTTTTAAGCCCTAAAGGAGGACCAGTCTTGCGTTTGTGGCTTAGCAGGTTGGGCTGCCAATTCATTTGCAAATAGGCCATTAACGACCTGATTCGTCTTCCTCCTCCACCACCGTCAGAACCGCCGCGTATGGGCTGCCCCGAAGCTGCAGCCACCACGATCGCATCGCCTCTCCCACTTGAGTTCCTCCTTCTCTATATCTCTTTCTCTTAGGTTTTGTAAATTCGGGTTCAGGGAGGAGGGAGATTTGGAGAAGAACGGAGGTTTAATTGTGGTTTGAAAAATGGCAAATGTGTTTTAGTATTAAATTTGGGGTAAAAATGATGGTGTGGTGCTCGCTGTGTGTAATTATGTTTGCGCCAAAAGGAAAAAAATAAAAAGAGGAGAAGAGTAGGAGAGTGTGGAAGCGAACAAGTTCCCCTACCCACCACCATGAGGCGTATCCCATCTGGCAACCGTCTTTTGTCCTTTCTACCCATTTTTCACTCATGTTTTTCGTTTAATTGAAATTTAATGGCTAAAGTATTTATATGAATGATTTAATTTTGTTCAGCCTAAGTTTAGAGATTTTTTACTTAATTTCATATAAATTGTATATATAATATATAATTCGTTTGGAATAAATTTAGCAAATTTTTATCTTATTTGACATAAATTTTGTAGAAATTAAGTTGTTTCTCTTACGGCATAACTCATAACTTGTGGGTTCTAAACTGAACTTATATCTCTAAGGGGTCGTTTGGTGTGAAGGATAGTACCAAATAGTCCCGGGATTAAATTATAGTACCGCTTATTTTGTTGTTTGGTTGGCAAGTTCGGGATAACTTATCCCGGGATTAATAATTAGTACCGGGATAAGTTATCCCTCTCCTTGGGTGGTATAGTAATCCCGGGATAAAATAGGTAAATGACAAAAATGTCTCGTTCAACCCTTTTGTTCTATCACTTTTTACATTAATGAGGGGCATTTTTGTAAACAAATAAATTATTCTTAAACTTTATTATTTTGAATACAACAAACCAAACACTCAATAAAAAATAATCTCAACACAACTTATCCCATCATAACTAATCCCAACATAACTAATCCCAACATAACTTATCCCAACATAACTTATCCTATCATAACTCATTTTCAAACCAAACGACCCCTTAACGATATAAGTCAGGTCATAACTTATTATGCCTTGTAAGACATAGTATGTATTATATTAATGTTGAAAGATTTTCTCTTCTTTGATGTTAGGGGTTATTTTAATCATTTTTTTGTTATTTAAAGTGTTGAATGAAAAAAATCAATGTCCACATATTTAAGGGACAAAAATTAAACACTACCCTAAAATAAGGAGGTTCATGCAAATAACCCCATTATATATGGCCAATTTTCATATTTGTTCACCAAACTTGGGAGCGTTTGAACATAAAAAATAAAATATACTTATTTCCAAGTTAAATGGCATTTCAAGTATATTCATTGAACTTGATCCAAAAAAATATTTTCTCAAAATTTTGATCCACCACTAACCATGGGTAATACTTTGTTATATGCTCTTTTAAAAAAGAAGAGAAAATAAAGAAATTCCAAATATATGACGAATATATTCGGGAGGAGACAACTAGGCAAACCAAGCCTTATCCTCTTTGTTACTTAACAAAAAGTTTTTCTATGCCAGAAGTGGCACTTTGAACCAAAGTCAAGGTCAACACTAAAAATAATCTCATTTGATGATTGATCTCGTGTCAAGTGTACTATCTCGACCTTTAATTGGCCCTTGTCCTATACAAAGAAGAAGTGAGCACCACTTAAATCAATAAGCTGTCAGAATTTTTTTTAACTCGTATCGAAACTCAACTAATCTAAATTCACACACTGCAGCGCTTTCAAGAAGATTTTTCTATAACCATAATTAAGATCTTTGATTAAGAAAGCTATAAGATTTATTTGTCCACATGAGTATCAGATCAGTACAAACATTATATCTCATCTTTCATGGCAAATGATTTCACCTTAATGAGTTTACATCAGCGACTAAGATCTACATATTGCACCGCTCACATATGAGTACCAAGAAAAAATTAATTGAAGTTAAAAGTATCTGCATAAGAAACAACTAGATCTAGTACAAGATGATCTGGAAATCAGACAAACCAACAACTTATGAGAAAAGAAAATACAGAAAAATTAGTGAAGGAAATTTGAAACAAAATTTCGACGGAAGAGATCTGTCAGAAGAGTGAATGATTTGATATCAACATAAATTCAATAGAAAATATCAAGCAAATCCCATGTTAATGCACAATCTGAGCTACATATTTTCAATTATTCATCACCTGTCAACCCTTCAGAGTCCTATGTGTCGAGAAGTTCCATCAAACTACTGGTGGATACAGCCAGGCCCATGGGATCTTCCACTTATCAGTAGGCAGTAGCCGTGCAATGCAATCCTGCAAATCTCATTTTACCAACATGAACTCACAATTTCTATATATAAGTTCTATCATTCTGAAATATCCTACTTAGGCATTGAAAACATTGTCGCATACTCTGATTTACAGAGCACAACATAATACAGAAGAAGAATAGAACTCAATTGCACAACAGCCTTGTATATAAAAGAATTTCAGCCAAAAACTGCTGAAATTCAAAATGTCTCGCAATACATTGTAGTATGTTAACTGTCAGCATGTTTTGATGTCAGTCCAGCCTATTTTCATCCAGAACAAGGTCCGAAGTCTCTACGTCATACAAGTATAACTTTTTTTGTTTCTATCATCACATGTATCACAAAAATCCTCCAAATTCAAAAGCAGAAGCAATCAGAAAAGGTTGCATCCACAAGCATGCTTTCGAGTCAAATATCACTGTGTTTCACTATGGCTTCTCATAAGCAAAATCTTGAGCCAGGGTGTGGAATCCCATCCCCAAATAAGAGCATACAAGAACTTGAACAATTCCCATCATTTACATACAAGACCTCAGGATAAATTGAGAGGTTGTTCTTCACATACATCTACTTGTTGGAATTTGAAGATTGTATTAAAGGTACAGTGGGTTCAGACTCGTCTGAACTTGCTTGGGAAGTACCCTTTTTTAGCTTGTGATTATTATATGCTGCTACACCTGCAATAGCTGCACAGAGCACCACAACTTCATATGTTATTAAGAGCTCATGAAGTAGTACCATGAATCTTCATACTTCTTACCACACATATAAACACAATAGGCAGAAACTTATGTTTAGGCTTACTAGCATGAGAAATAATCAAAAAAACCGTCCCAATCAACATGAAGTTTAGTTCAGCATTACACTTATCACCCTCCAAGTTACAAAATGATGTACAACTAAGATCCATAACCCTTAGTTGGCATCTGTCTCCAAAGAATCACTAACTAGAAGTGATGATTATGTCAGTCCAATCTAATACAAATTCTGAAAAGAAAAAAAAAAACAATTGCACAAGATCAAAAGAAATCTTAGATATTCTCTATGGACTAGCAGCAGCATTGATATTTGCAGTTATGGTAGTTGGTAGAGTCCATTCTCAAAAGCTCTTAAGTTTGCATAAACCCACAGATATACATCAGAAGGATTATGCAGCTGCCAGAAGTTAAATTGAACCAAAGCAAGACGAGATGAAGATTTAAAGCAGGTTTTTCAATATAAGGGATTGATCCATCGTCTGGGGACCACCTTTGACACACTATTTCTCATCATAATAAAAAGGCAGATAACAAAAATGCATTCACTGATCTAATCTTTTTATAGATTGATCCTATAAATTTGACTGCATGAGAATAGTGGAACTCAGCACAGGAGAACATTGAACATGACTGTAATGCTCTTTAAATAGTTAAAATAATGTCTCGGCGGTAAAAAAAAAAAGAGTAATATCTCTGCAGCGACACAAGAGGGTTAGGAGAAGAATTTCGAGAAGGAGGTTAGAAAAGTTACCAATAGCATAACCAAAAAGGTTAATCAGCGTCAATTTCGTATCAGCAAAAAGTAGTGCAGATAACAGCACAACCACCCAATCTTTGACAACTCCAGCAACACGAATTGTCAGGGCACTTGTATGTTGAATCACCAGAAAAACTGACAGATTCAAGGCAAAGGTACATAGAGAATTTAGGGTTAGAATAAGAGGTTGAAAGCTCCATGTCCTCTGTTCATCCATCTTAGGTTTCTCCAAAAAGATCCACGGAACTAAAAGACAAAGAGCACTGCATTTGTCAAGAAGATTCCAATCAAATAGAGAATTTATAGAGTTGAAACAGAAAAAATAAAATTATCAACACGTCAAGCTTTTAGACTATAAAAATACATGCCTGCATGGGCTAACATAGTACATCACAGATATGGGATTGAGCTTCAGGCCTTTTCGTTTCACCAGAATCTCCATAAATATAAGCCTCAAAGCTTCTCCAACAACACCTCCCATTTGATAGACAACACCTACCCAGTTAATATCTATTTCCCCATAAGAAGCCACAAGTACACCCAAACTGATTACTGACATTATGAGAAGCATTCTGCAGCTCATCATTTCGAGTCCGGCTGCAACACCCAGAATGAAAACTGCTACTGGCACTGCAGAAGAAACCATAAGAGAGAGAGATGATGCCCTTGGCACAAATCAAAAAAGTACTTGAGCAGGTGGTCACCAGCCGAGCCTCTAAAGCTGTCTATCAAGCATGAAGTGCTGCATGACAGTTCCCCTGTGAATATATTTCTATCCTAAAGCTGTATTTACTTTTACCTTCTACAGTCTACAATTTATAAGACAGCTCAAAAAGTACTACTTACTGATTGCTTTCAACATCTGAGCAAACGAAACAGAAATATAGAGGTAGGCAGTGTTTCCAAGCCAAAGTGTCATTGCAAACATTGCACCAATAGGTATGACCGAACTAATGTATCTGCATATTAAAACCACAATATGTTGAATGAATGACAATTTTAAAAACAATTGGAAGAGAAAATCTGACAAAAGATAACCACAAAAAAAAAAAGAACAACAAGAAGGAGAAGAAAAACAATAACAAGAGCAAATAGTTGTCTTACATGGATGAATTTGAATGCAGGCAAAAAAGATAATGAGAAGCCCAAACTGAAAGTTTCTTCAACTTCGTGGTCAAGTTCACACAAATAGGTAAGTAGAAAGTTCAACATTAACTTTTGTTTCTCTCATTATTTGGTAAAAACTTTGGGTAATTACATCAGCATACTGAACTCCTTTTTTAGCTTATTTGATTACTCCATTTTAGTTACAATTCAGTTGGCACATTTATAAGATCAGAATTTAAATATGTAACAACTCTATAAGAACACGTGGAGGCAACAAATTGAATTTCATTTTTATTAAGAGTTGATGAAAAGGAATAGTTTTTTTTTAGGATAAAAAAGGCAGATTGATGTGTAATTTCTCGTGAGGTAAGATACATGGTATAATTCTTTTCATACAAAAGTGAAAACCGTTATCACATCGAAAAAAGAAAAAGAAACGTGGACATATAACTTGGGAACAAAGGACCAAATGAGCTTAAGTACAATGTCAGGAAAGAAAATAATTCCTCTGATAGAAACCAACCAATATCAATAATAAGACATATATTTGACATGAAACTCTTTCACTAGAATACTCACATATCTAGAGTCATCCCTTCCTCAACTTTCATTATCTGCATGAAATCCCCTAAATTAGCACTATAAGGTGACATTCATGAAACCATTAAAAAACAAAAGGGAATATTCCTTACCTTCAGAACCTTGGTAAGCATAAAACATAGAATTGAGGAGAAGACCATGTGAAGCAGAGTCAATCCAAGGGGATAGGGAAAGTTTATTTCTTTTGAAGACAAAACCCACTGCAACACACATCACTATAAGTCAGATAAAGCCTAAAGGAGCTACAATATGTCAGAGATGCGAACTAGTCTAAAAGCCTGCAATTGTTAACTAAAGTTGACTTATAATAGGGCTAGATAAAGGATGACACATCTTTATCTTGTCTTCTCTCCATGAAAAAGCAAAGAAGCGGAAAGCCATGATCAAATAAAGTATTGTGGTCACTGGCCTCAGTTCCAAAGAAAATCCCAACCTCTCTCTCTCACACTAACAGAAAATTATTTTATAGGCAGTTAATTGACTAAGATGTTGCAGGTTCTCAAAATTCAAGTATCGGAGCTATGGTGAAATTATCTAATGATAGACATGGATATAAAAGAAAAAAGGACAATGATCTAAGTTCCAGGACTATTAGAATAAAAACTTACAGATCAAATCTAACTGAATGCATGACAGATCACAATTAAGGAACTTATACGATCATGATCGATAGGCCATTATAACATGAAACCCTAGTTCATTCCAGTGTCCCCATCATAACTGACGTGGAAGGGAACATTTGCAAAGGAAAACAGTAAGGGACAGGACATGGATATATGGAAAAAAGGAAAACTATCGATACAGCAACCAAAAACAAAATGAATTTTAATATGCACAAAAGGTTCAGTACTATGAAGTTGCTTACACATTTGTATCTGCTCTTTTTTACAACCTTTTTATCAGTTTGATTTGGGTCTCATATATGTGAAGAGAGCATCAAAAACTTGTTCAACCAGCATAACAATTCCATATAAGCTCAGTCGAGACTTTATACCAGAAAAAGAAACTCATTTACATCCATTGACCACAAACCTGTTTCGAGGCACTAGTACACCTCAATACTGGCTAAAAGAAACTGAAAGTCATCTATGGCAATAATACTTACTTTAGAGTTTCCGTAATCTATCTAATACATCGGTCCTTCTGTATATTGAGTGACACTTCTATATGTTCACTTAACAATTTCTAGAATGAATTCTCAACTAAGTTGTAAAATGAACAAAATATAGATGTCAGCAGCGCATAAAAGCAATGCTAGAAGATAAGAATATTTCCAGTGTTTTAACTTCAGTAACTTCTTTAAAGTTTAAACTGGTAAAAGAGACTTTAGACTGATTAGAAACAGAATGCAACCTTAAGTTTCCGGTTAAAGGAATAAAATGTTTTCAAAAACAATACACTTGGAACAAACAAATCGATGAATTGATAAGACTTATGGTACTACTGCTTCCCATGAAAGGAATATGAAGTTCTATATCATTAAACTCCACCTTTGTGACTTCAAATGTCTAAGAACTAGTTCATTTACTTGATTACTTGATTTCCCTGCTTATCCTCTATAACAATAAAAAAATACAGAAATGAAGCCAGAGTTAAGGACCGGTTGAAGTGCAATTGGCCTATAAACGTCGACACTACACTTAGGGCGTAATTTCACAACCTTGCAACAATGTCTAGTACGTGTATATCACTCATAGCAAGAGACATTTCTTCCAACTGTCAAAAACAGATCCGCGATTTTAACTAAATGGACGCAAAGTACCACTGCACAGGGGCGGAGCTAGAGTGTAGAAAGCGGATTCAACTGACATACAGCATTTTTGGTTCAAACCTTTTATTTGCCTGTTTACAAATTATCTATCTAGAAGACAGTAACTCAAAAGGACTAAAATCATGAACTCATAAGTTTCAAATCATGGCTCCGCTGAGTGACTGCCCAATACTCTCATGTTATTATGGGTGCAAAATTAGTACTATAAACACATATCTTATGAAACTTTTGAAAGCAGAGGCGAAAGTCGCCCATAGATCCAAGGCAGAAAACATTACTCCAGTATCAATAAAAGTCAGAAGATCAATGCAATATAGATAGTGAATCAAAAAAAAAAAAATTATAGGCAAATTTACGTGGTTAATTAAAAGGAATAAGAAGCGACCTTGTTGAAGAAGATCTGGCCACTAGAGAGTGCAATGTAGAGGAGAAGATATGAGTATGTTAACACATCGTCGGTCACCCATTTTCTCTGCGGATCCGCCATTTCTGAAACCTCACACACTGCAATGGGAATGTTAGATATTTGAAGAAAAGTTTAAGAACTGACAGATTGGTTGGAGTGGAATGGTTAAAAAGTGTGACGAGAAAGTCAGAGGAGAATAGGGGAGGAGTGTAGTGTTCAGACTTTTAGCGCGCCTGACTTGATGGGTTTGGTTTTGGTTGCTTCTTTTCCCAGTTCTCTTTTTGATGATCCTATTATGCGCCATTCTCGTTTACTTTCCTTCTAATTGCATTTGTAAATAGATTAAAAAATAAGTCTAATTACCTAACGAGCTAAATTTTAGAGTACATAATATTTACCAAACATAGTGAGAATTTAAAGAAATTTTCAAACATAATAAGAGTTATTGAAATTCGTTTTGTATCATTGATATAATAAGTTTTATAATTTACTAGTTAACATGTTTGCGCTTCGCGCGATCATAACAAATATTTTTAAGACAATTTCTTTTATAAATTAGCACATACTAAAAAAGAAGAAATATGATCAATACTTTGGTAAAAGCTTTAAAATGTTTATGATAATTGTTTCAATTTATAAGATACTATTTTCGTATTATTTTGTTGGGGTGAAAAGAATATGTTTAATATTTTGAAAAAAAAAAAATGCTAACTTAATTTTCTACTTAATTTCTTATTTGTCGTAGATCATCAAATGAAACGTAAATAATCTTTCCTCTCGTTTTTTTAAAAGTAGGAATGCTTATTTTATATAAGGAACTACTGAACTTAGACCCTTTTAGATATAATTCTTCAATATGATTTATTTAACAAAAAATATACTTGTTAGGTACGTAATTTTTTTTCTTTATTTAAAAAAAAATTGTGCAAGTTAAAATATGAAAAAAAACAAAAAACATGTCAATAGTAATACAAAGGAAAGAACGACTAACTATTTTCTAATCAAATAAAATATAAATATAAAAAATCGCAATAATAAAATTGGAAAGCAATCAATATTAATATTTCAACAAACAACTTGATACAAAATATATCGTCATTTTTATTTGTTTTAATTATCAAAGAATAATTATACAAATAATAAATAGTGAATATTTTAACTTTTGAGGAGTTACAAAACTCACTAAATATATAATTATTTAGAGAAAATCACAATTTAAATAATGACAAAAAAAGCAAAGAATGGGAGAAAAAGAATAAGTAGGACTTTTAGTATATAAGAGTTCCTGCTATCGTTTGTTTTTATATCATATCGAAATTATTTATAATTTTTTTCGTCTTCACACAAATAATAAAAAAAGTTTATCTTTATTTACTCAATATATTTCACTAAAATAATACTTCAATTCATTTTAGTGTGTATTTTGTATGTTTTGTTGAGGTCATTTATTTAATTACTAAAAAGTTAGAAAATAGAAAAATATATTTCATTATTTTAGTACAAACTTTAAAAATCTCGAGTTTTAATAAATAATACTTATTCCCTCTATTTCAAAATAAGTGAATTGTTGAGCCCTTTTTTTTATAGTTTAAAATAAGTGAATTGTTCCAAGTTTAAGAGAGATGTTGAAAAATTCTTCCATTTTTGCCCTCATTTACAATGTTAAATAATTATAAAAGAAATGACTTTTTAAATACAGAATGTGTGCATAACGTCATCAGGAGAATAAATTATTTATTTTAAAGTTATTTAGAGCGCTCATTTATGAAATAGATAAATGACTTAATTTTGAGTAATTTTAATAGATGATGTAAATGAAAGAAAAATGGAAAGAAGTCTTAAAACAAGAGAGAAAGAATTAAGTAAAAGGAAATTGAGGAGACATGTTATTTCAGCAAAAATTATAAATAGATAAAAAAAAATTATAAGTCATGAGATGGATCAACCCTTTAATAAAAAGAACAACGCAACATAGTAGTATTTCCCTATTAATTTTAAACAAAATTAGAGTATGTCTTGTTACCAAAAGCTTATAATCACAAATAAAGAAAAAATATATGCTCCCATGAAAATGTTCTACGTGTAAATCTTGAATAGTTGATGTGCAAATGATAGACTAAAATCTAAATCTATTAAATGTTGGGAAAACTAAATGTAGAGGTAATAAAAAGAATCGTATAAAGGAGTTGAGGAGATATGTCATTATTTAAGTAGAAAAAGTGAATAAACGGAGGTTTTTGTAATTTATGAGATATAATTAGTTGTATAAATATTATATAAATATTTTAGTTATCAAACAAATTAATTAATGAAGAGAGTAAACTCATTGTTTGAGTTTCATAATCAACTTAAACAAATATCAATTTTCTCTAAAACTTAAGAAAATATGTTCATTGTAATTAGATATTGGCAGAACAAACTTGGTTCATTCTGAAAAATTTCATTAAATTAGAAGAATTAAATGTTTTGTGAAATTTGAATCCAACAATAATATATATCGACTAATTTTACACAAGTGTTAACAAATAAGAAACAAAAACTTAATGGAGGGGAACTCATCTCCTTTTTAGTCAATTCAAAATCCACAAAAGAAAAAAAAATGTGTTATATCATCTAAATTAGAATGAAAAAAAGCGGATAAAGCTAAACAAAAGATGATAGAATCTTGATTGAGAAATTATGTCATATTAACATGTTATATACATAATATATATCGATATAAAATATGAATTGTATATGCAAAAGACAAAAGTTTATATAATGAAAATATCAAAAGTTTTCTTTAAGCAACAAAACAATTCGTGAAAGATCGTGTTGCCCTTGATACAAAAAGTGTGCTTTGTAATATAATCTTGTTCTTGAAGGTACATATCTTGATGGATAAATAATTAATTGAAAAATTATACAAGCAACAATAAGTGCATCTATATATTTGTAAATTATTGAAACTTCTACTTTTTCAAATTTTACTCTTTCGAACTCTTGATGAATCTCCCACCGTCATTAAACTTTCTTCTTCGTTTTGATGACTTGTAGCGAATTAATTTTTGAATCTCTTTTGACGAATCTTACACCACCTTCAAACTTTCTTCTTCATCTTGATTAACTTTTGCTTGGCAATTGTAACACAAGAAGAAATTCTAAAAAATATATCTATAATCTTCATACAAATTGAAAAACAAAAAATATATATTAACAATATGAAGTTGGAGAAAATAGAAATGGACATGCAACAACACCATAGATGATTGTTATTTATAGATGAGAATTAAGTAGAAGGAAGTTGAGGAGACATATTATTTAATTAGAGAATTCAAATAGGTAGAGGTTTTTTTGTAACTTTCATGTGATATAATTATATGTAATGAATATGATTAATTTTTTTAATTTTTTAATGAATTGATTAATGAAAAAAATGAATGGAAAAACTCAAAAAAGGAAGAAAAAGGATAAATAGCTTTCTATGCCATTGAGAGGTGCCACATCACCTTGTTTATAGAGACCTTTATTATATATATAGATTTTTGTAATTAATTAAGTAATACAACCTTTTATATAAATTAAATAATAAAGATCAAATATTAAAAAAATATTTTTTTTTCATAATTGTAATTAGAAGAAGGACAAAAAATTAATTTTTTTTATTAATAATAGAAATTAGAGAGGTATGAATTATGAATAATTACTCCTTGTAAGTTGGCATGTGAAGACTCTTTGTTGTAAATGTTTTTCCATTAATATAATATTTATTGTAATAAATTAAATAATTGAATTTTACAATAAAATAATTAATTTAAATAAAAAGAAAGGCCAAAAAAATGAGAAAAAAGATAAATACATATGGAGATCATAGAGAGGTGCCACATCACCTTGTCTATGTTTCTCCTTTATATTATATTAAGATTAAGATTAAGATAAGATTAAGATTTTGTATCAATAATAGAATAATTCGCTATGATATTACAATTTATTTTGTATTTATTATATCACTGATATAAAGTGAATTATTGAAACACTGATGTATTACGAAATTTCAGAAATGATTGTATTACTAATATAGAGTAAAATTCAGAAATTTTCGTTATATTTAGTTATTATCTAAACTATTACTATGTTGGATGACCCAGCTTTAAATTATCCTAATTTCTGAATTTTTCCCAAAATATACCAAGAGATTTGTTTGTTTAACAGTAAACAATATTGAAATTATTTGGGTTATTGTATTTACTATGTAGGTCAGATCTAATTCAACAAGAATAGGTACCAAGTNTATTAACAATATGAAGTTGGAGAAAATAGAAATGGACATGCAACAACACCATAGGTGATTGTTATTTATAGATGAGAATTAAGTAGAAGGAAGTTGAGGAGACATTATTAATTAGAGAATTCAAATAGGTAGAGGTTTTTTTGTAACTTTCATGTGATATAATTATATGTAATGAATATGATTGATTTTTTTAATTTTTTAATGAATTGATTAATGAAAAAAATAATGAAAAAACTCAAAAAAGGAAGAAAAAAGATAAATAGCTTTCTATGCTATTGAGAGGTGTCGCATCACCTTGTTTATAGAGACCTTTATTATATATATAGATTTTTGTAATTAATTAAGTAATACAACCTTTTATATAAATTAAATAATAAAGATAAAATATTAAAAATATATTTTTTTTTCGTAATTGTAATTAGAAGAAGGACAAATTTTATTTTATTTTATTAATAATAGAAATTAGAGAGGTATGAATTATGAATAATTACTCCTTGTAAGTTGGCATGTGAAGAGTCTTTGTTGTAAATGTTTTTCCATTAATATAATATTTATTGTAATAAATTAAATAATTGACTTTTACAATAAAATAATTAATTTAAATAAAAAGAAAGGCCAAGAAAATGAGAAAAAAGATAAATACATATGGAGATGTTTCTCCTATATATTATACTAGATAATGTTGTCTGTGCTATGCATGGGCGCAATAATATGTTTTGGGGCTAATAACCGAGTTTTTGAAGCGATTGTTTGCGTGGATAAAGGAATAAGTTTTTTTTTTATCACAAATCTGTACTTTCTGTGACGCTATTTAAGGCATAATAAGACTACCACATACAACATTTTAAAAATATTTTATGTTGTCAATTACCATGATTTATAGTATTTTTACGATAGATTCACTTCAAGAATCAGTGGAATTTTTTGTATTTTTTTCAAAACATATTTTATGTTGTCAATTATCATGATTTATAGTATTTTTACGCAATTTTTAAATATAAAAAAGACAAAAAAAATAAAATAAGACAAACAAATTAAAATGGACCCAATATATGCTATTTTTGTTGTCTCAATTTATATGACACAAATGAAATTTGGAGAGTCATCCAAATTTTCATATGTTTTTTTTAAAAAAATTAAGTTATTAATTATTGTGATTTATAATATTTTTATGTAACTTTGAAATAACGTACATTACTGGTCACATTGTCCTAATTTATGTGATATGGATAAAATTACAAAATTAACCCTTTTAAAATGTCTTTCAGATATTTTAAGTTGTTGATTATTATTATTTATAATACTTTTTTGGTAATTTTGAAATGATATGTGTTATTTTTTTTGTCCCAATATATGTGAGTCTGATACAATTCTGAGAGTCACCCTATTTTATTATAGGGAAAATTGTATATAATAGCAAATTATTAATTCAAATTAAATGCTATAAATATAGTTTGATTTAATTGTACCCCATAGCAAACTATTGTTATTTAACCTCTCTCCTGGTGAATCTCGCTCGCCACTCTTGTTCTCTCCCTCGCCTCTCTCGTTTTTTATACAAACGTAAGTATATAAAGTGCGTTTGTGTTTGTATAAAGCGAGAGAAAATTGTATATATACATATATTTTCGTTCCCCTCTCTCCCCTCTCCCAGATCTCGCTCGCCACTCTCCCAGATCTCGCTCTCTCACTCGTCTCTCTCACTTTATACAAAAATCGCAAATTGTATAAATTGCGTTTGTGTTTGTATAAAGCGAGAGAAATTGTATATATACATATATTTTCGTTTCTCTCTCTCCCCTCTCCTAGATCTCGCTCGCCACTCTCTCAGATCTCGCTCTCTCACTTTATACAAAAACGCAAATGTATAAAATGAGTGAAAATTGTATATATACATATATTTTCGTTCTTCTCTCTCCCCTCTCCCAGATCTCACTCGCCACTCTCCCAGATCTCACTAGCCACTCTCCCAGATCTCGCTCGCTCACTCGTCTCTCTCACTTTATACAATTGATCTTTTTGTATATGTATACCAAAGCAGATTATACAACTGCTTTCTTTTGTATATGTATAGCGAAATATACATATTTATGTTTGCTATGGAGTGCAATTATGCAAAGTTTGTTATAACATACAAATATGAATTTTGTGTTTGCTATATGTGAAAGTTGCTCTTTATTATATAGCTTTTAAATATTTAAAGTGATAATTATTGTAATTTTTAATGCTTTTTATTAAGTCATTTGTAAATGATATATGTTGCTTCCTTGATTGAGACTTTTCCATTTGTGACATATATATATTTTCTATTCTTTCTATTCTATTCTACTATATTATAAAAGGGAGTTTAGGCCCAATTATAATATATAATATTCAAGATTGGGACTTTCTTGAATATTATATATTATATTTATTATATAGTAGAACTTGGGCATAAACTCCCTTTAAAAAATAAAAAATAAAAAAAAAATAAAATAATAAATATATATTGATAATTATTGTAATTTTTAATGCTTTTTAAGTCATTTGTAAATGATATATGTTGCTTCCTTGATTGGGACTTTTCCATTTGTGAGATATATATATATATATATATATTATTTTAAAAGGGAGTTTATGCCCAAGTTGTACTATATAATAAATATAATATATAATATCCAAGAAAGTCCCAATCTTGAATATTATATATTATAGTTGGGTATAAACTTCAGGACTTTCTTGAATATTATGTATTATATTTATTATATAGTAGAACTTGGGCATAAACTCCCTTTTAAAATTATATATATATATATATATATATAATAATAATAATAATTGGGCCTAAACTCCCTTATCATTTACAAATGACTTAAAAAGCATTAAAAATTACAATAATTATCAATATATATATATATATTTTATTTTATTTTATTTTTTTAAAGGGAGTTTATGCCCAAGTTCTACTATATAATAAATATAATATATAATATTCAAGAAAGTCCCAATCTTGAATATTATATATTATACTTGGGCATAGTAGAAATTTTAAAAATCCCACAAGTATAATATATAATATTGAAGATTGGGAAAATAACCAATCTTAAATATTATATATTATAGTTGGGCCTAAACTCCCTTTTATAATATAGTAGAATTATATTAAGATTTTGTATCAATAATAGAACAATTCGCTATGATATAACAATTTATTTTGTATTTATTATATCACTGATATAAAGTGAATTATTGAAACAATGATGTATTACGAAATTTCAGAAATGATTGTATTACTAATATAGAGTAAATTTCAGAAATTTTCGTTATATTTAGTTATTATCTAAACTATTACTATGTTGGATGACCCAGCTTTAAATTATCCTAATTTCTGAATTTTTCCCAAAATATACCAAGAGATTTGTTTGTTTAACAGTAAACAATATTGAAATTATTTGGGTTATTGTATTTACTATGTAGGTCAGATCTAATTCAACAAGAATAGGTACCAAGTATCTCTCTTATTACGGAGGAGACAATCACATTTAAAGAGAAATTCTCTAGGTCTTGGACATTTGAGCCAAAAATTGCGTTATAAGCCCACCTAGCTTCGGAACCACAAGAAAAACTTTTAGGCTGCAACTGAATAAGATAAGAGCGAAGCTCAATCATTTTTTGGAAGATTCACAATCTTCCCCATCTGTTCTGTTATGTAACTGATATAGATGTGAGCAAACAAGAGTCATTGTGGAGGCAAATTTCGTAGACAGTGTTTCCTAGAATTTGGCTATAAATTATCTTTCATTCAGTGTAAACCGTGGAATCATTATTCTTTCACCAACAACATATATACTACTTCTTAAGCTTTGTTACTCATTATCCTGATTAATATCAATAATATAATATCAGACCATAGACTCTTTTTATTTACTTAATTTATTATTTTATTTCAATTCAATAATTTGTTATCCTCTTGTCTTATTCAGATAAATTGAACAAGTTATTATATTATACAAATCACATATTTTAATAATCTCAATTTGCGTGTTCTTAAACCACATTTAAGCCCTTGAATAACTTCCTCGATTTTCAAGACTCTTAAGTACTAGTAAATGCTAAGGTGGGTGTTTCATACCTATTAGTTGTTTGATCTTATTCTTAATTGAGAAAAGTCACAAATGTGAATTTTGAATTCAAATTCTATGAATAAGAACTTTTACGATTTTTAGAATTGAGCCAAACAATGTTTTAAGCTTCCGTTTGACCATAGATTTTGAAGTAAAAATTTGAAAATTTGAGTTTTGAAATCTAAAGTTGAGTTTCGACATTTAAAGATAAATTTTCAAAATTTATGATTAAACTCTAAGTAAGATTATGGATATAGACCTACTATTTATTATAACTAGGTAAATTGTCCGTGCTTCGCATGGGATTGAACTATTTTATTAAGCTTACATATGATCATTCGGTAACATTCGTATTTTCGATACATACACTATATTGTCAAGAAATAATAACTAAATTCAAATGAAATTTTTTTGGTTCCTTTCTCATGAACCTCCATCATTCACTTTTTTATTATAGTATATCGTATCATGTATGTTAAAATGACACTAAAATTGTTAGTATCATAAATGTTTTTCCTCATTATCTCATAATAGTCATTACTATTGCTTAAGTTTCATATCACCGGCCCCAACTTATTTGGAATTGAACCATAGTTATTGTTATGATTATTACATGCAGTTACAAAGAATTAATGCAATTATGACCAAACAGTAGGTGACATCTGAATGAAACTGTTAACAACTGGATATTCTAAATCAAAATTTTGACACATAACAAATTAAAATCTTACAGCATAATTTTGTGAGCACTTAACTCACAAATATCCACCAATAATAATAAAGACGACTTTACTTTCCTAACAATCAAGAAGAAAAAGGTATGTTGCTCAACATATATTTCAAAAAGATAGTCTGTCGAGCCGTATCCAAGTTTACATTTGACAAATTAAATTGAAAGAAGCTAAAAGAAAAAGTTATTACTTCATTATAAAAAAAATAAATAAATAAATAAAAAAAACCTTAATCAAAAGAAACAATTATCATTACAACAAAAAATTAGCTTTTACGGTAATTAATTGCTTAATTGTCGCTAAATATGAATTTCAGAGGCAATTGATACTCTATATATATGTCCCTAAAGTCTATAGCAACATTGAATGTAAAGACAATTAATTAATGTCGGTAAAGGCTCTAGCACTCTTCGTTAATGTGCATATTTATTGCCAATAAAAATTATTTTTGTTATAGTGTATATTGGACATTTGTTAGTTTCAAGAAATCTTGATCTCTTATTATGCCCAAAAAGAAGAGACGAAGAAATATGACAAATTAGCTAACTTGCGATAAAAGTAGTGGACTAATTGTCTCTATGCATTCTAGGAAGAGTGCAATGACATACAAAATGTTTGTACCTAAGAAAAAACAATTAAAATAATATACTAACTCTGGCAAGCAAGAGAGCGATCTGTTTGGTTCTTTTAACAAACTTCATCATTGGTTCCATATTAGTTATCACATATTTGTTGTTGTGTGCTATCAAATATAGCACAACCCACAAGCAATTTTCCCAAAAAGTATATGAAGAAACCTTTAGAAAGGGACAAAAGAGAAGATAAAATTTTCAATCATTTTTAACAGAGTTAAAAAAAAGTCATCAAAATAGCAAAAAGAAATTGCAATATACATGAATCACTACGACTTACAGTAAAAGATTAAGTTTCATGAAATATGAGGAAGAAAACTTTGAGGAATGAAACACACTTCATATGACGCTTGAATAATGTATTTGAATTCGACTCCCCAATAGCCAAAAAAACCTACAAATAATAGTGGCAAAAATAAAAGTTTTGTTTATTAAAGAATCAAATGTAATGAATTCAACAATTTTAGTACCGTTATGAGTTTTGGACTGAGAGGTGCAAGAGTAGTAATGTCGCGTTGCAATTAAAATCAATTTTCTTTGTTTATATGAAGAAACATGTAGAAAGGGACAAAAGAGAAAATCAATTTTTAATCATCCTTGCTGAAAATTTTAACATAGTTTAAAAAAAGTCACCAAAATAGGAAAAATAAATTGTCATAGTTACATGAATCACTATGACTTATAGTAAATATTAAGCTTCATGAAATAGAAGGAAGAAAACTTTGAGGAATGAAACAAACTTCATAAGAAGCTTAATTCATGTATTTGAATTCGACTACTCTATAGCGGAAAAAACCTACAAATAATAGTGGCAGGAAATCCCTCTATTTATATACAATAAAGGGTACTGTGAACAAATGTTTATTGTGCTTTATCGAAAATGTCACAACTCTTTGGAATACAACCCTTCAGAAATGTCACAACCTTTCATAAAAGTTATAACTCTTCGTAAAAGTCACAACTATTCATGAAAGGAAAGGCTAGTTTAGGAAATAAATAAATTCAAAGGGAATTATTGTTTGCGGTGGCGCCACATAGACGGGCCTAGAGTTCTCTTTTGCATATGATACTAGTAAAGAAAGCCCGGGCCCAACATTAATAAAATTATATTGTTACTCTCTCCGTCCCATATTAGATGAGAATCTTAC
The DNA here is from genome assembly GCF_019186545.1 of Solanum stenotomum. Taxonomy (NCBI): domain Eukaryota; kingdom Viridiplantae; phylum Streptophyta; class Magnoliopsida; order Solanales; family Solanaceae; genus Solanum; species Solanum stenotomum. The sequence goes on along the minus strand of NC_064290.1, from coordinate 2,120,933 downwards.
TAAAAATATTTTTTTTCATATTATTTGAGCACTTATTAAATTAGGATATAATTAATTAATTCTTTTCCATTTTACCCCTACAATTAATATGACTATTCCTATATTGTTTGTGTATTTTTTGTAACTCATTTCAATGTGCATTGATATAAACAAAGGGCAAAATGGTGAAGTCTTCCAATGTATTAATGATTTCTTAATCACCGTGTAAAGTTGAAACTGCCCATCCAATATGGAACGGAGGGAGTATAGTTTATGTATTGTTATAAAATTAGTAAAGATTGTTATAATATATTTTGCTCATAAGTGAGCTAATATAGAAACTTATTTGTCATTTGTCTTTATAATTTCAATTTTAAATAGCAAATAAATGTAGCGATAAGATTGAGGATAGAAATGAAACATATTTTGTTAGGGTTTTGCCCTGATTTTCTTTCCTTATTTGAAGTTTATTTATTTCCTTAAAGAAAAGTCAAGTATTACCATAAATACTTAAACTTTTTCTGAAAGGAAAATATAATTTTCTTCCATATTTGGTTTATTCTTTCCTTAGAGGAATAGTTTGGAGATCTATAAATTGAAGATCCCTATTCTCACAGCATAACATAATAGAATCCATAATGTAGTCATTTAGTGAGTTTTGTTTATGGGGAGATTTAATCTCTCAACAGTTTTAATATTTTTCTTTATATTAGTTTTCATATAATAATATTAGTTTTTAGTATAAGTTTTTATCATCTAATTTATCAATCATATTATTTGCAATTGTAATCTTCCGCATGACGTCTTAATCTCCTTCAGAACCCAACATATCTTTGTAAATTTAAGTAAAAATAAACAGAGTAGAAGTAACATTAGGGTTATCGATAGGACAATTCATTCAATTATTTTTTAAAAAATTATATCATTCAATTTTTCGGCTATTTTATAATGTATAACCAAAATTAAAATTTTAAAATCATCCCAATCCTAATTTATGTGACACAAGCAGTACAAAAATCAGTCTTTTTTTTTTGTTGTCTTGTAGATATTTTAAGTTATTATTTATCGTAAATTATAGTACTTTTTATTAAAGTTTTTAATAACATATGTTACTTTTTATGTTTGAGAGTTAAACCAACTTTTTTTATATGTGTTTTAATTTTATATGTGTTTTGTCCTTTTCCATTTTCAAAAACCAATATTCTCTCCATTTTATTTTATATGTCATTTCTTTTTATAAATATATTGGTTATTCCCTCTTCTTATTGAAACACATGTTGACTTGTGGTGAATAGTTATTCCCTCTTCTTATATAATATAATAATATACGATTTTAGTAAATTTTATACATAAATTTATACTTTTTGTAAAAATTAAGTACACGCCTCGATAAACAGCACCAATCATCGACCCCTTGACCTGTTTTACTGTACAATTAGATTGTTATTTAATTTTACAGGTTAATTGTTAAAAAACTGTACATCACAAAAGTTAAAACTCTTTTCCATTTGACAAACGCAACATGACATATTACTCTACTACTCAACTGCCTAACCAACATGACTTTTTATAGTTATGGCTATTTAACAAAAAAATAGAGCCTTTAAAGGTACTCAATTTCACGTGTATTCTTTCTGCACGCATCTCAATGTATTCTCACATGAAGTTGCCCATATAAAAATTTTAAGTTTCGTCGAACTCATAACTTTTGCTAATTATTTTGATATTAAATATATTAAATTTAATTATTAACACTTGAAATCATTTATATTGATAGAATATTTCGACTTTTAGCAGTATCTATTTCGGTAGAAGACAGTGACTCTCAGTTCTCATCTTCCCTTATCTTCATATAACCCTCTGTTTTTTTTTTGTATTGACAAGTGGCAGGGTATTATTAGGATGACTTTATGATAAAATTAAAAGATTTATGGACATATATAGGTCATACGAAGATAACTTTACCTTAATTGAACTTATATGAATGATCTTTTGGATATTATTGTGGGGATGATAGTGAAGGGAAATTGTGTAACACAGAAGAAGGTTATGTGATAGAGAGCCACACATTTGCATACCCCTAATCGGATGTGGTTTAAAATATTCACCTCCAAAAACTGATCCTCAAATTTGTGCTTCTCTATTCATCCACCCCATACATTTTTTGTCTTTTTCTTAATTCCTATTTAATTAATTTCTTGCCCTATTTTTGTCAGTATTATTATTGTTTTCTTTTTTCTACTATTTTAGTAGCAAGTTGTTCACTGGTTTTCACTAAGCACAAAGTGTTCTCAACACAGCTTGGGAGTCCAAGGTCTGTTCTAAACTTCCCTTACTCTTTTTTTTTTTTAGTTTTAATTTACTTTCAAGAATCTTGTTTGTTGGAGTCTTATTAGATGTTAGTTCTCTGTTTACTGCATGCATGTCTGATGATTTTCTACTTTTTTGATTCATCTGCCATGGGGTTTGTTCTGTTTCTGCCAAGCTTAGTTTCTTCATTTGCCTTCTTGTTTATTGTTTCTTGATCAAACATGTTATCTCCATGTGACCTATAGGTCACATGTTCGAGTTGTGAAAGTAGCTACTATTGTATTAGGTTAGGTTAACTTGGGATGCTTTGTGCACCGAGCTGTCTTTTTTTGTTTTTATCAAACATGTTAAGTTTCTTGTATCATTTAGTCTCATAGAGAAGCTATTGTTGCTTTTACATCTATGATGCATACTGCTTCTTCACTAATCATGATGAAAACTTTATCCTGGAAAATATATTACATGATGAAGTCATTTTTTGTTGTTTGATTGACGGAGGAAACTGTTTTCCATCAAAGGGGTTCGATGACTTCCTTCACTTATAGGTGGAAGTCATCTTCTTTTTAAGTATCGATTCCAGCTCTAATTACTTCATATCACTTGCTTTAACTAACTTTTTAGACATTATAGGTAGAAGTCATTCAGTCTCATAGAGAATCTGTTGTTTATCTAAGTTTTTTTTCACATGTTTGATGCATACTGCTTTATCTTCACTAATTAAGGCGTATATGGTATGACGAAAACATTTTCTTGAAGAACTATATGGTACTTAATTTATACCCAACCAAATCCTAGAAAATGATGTAGATGAAGTTTCTTTGAGTAAAATATTTTCCTTGGTTGCTGTCATATGATTTAACAGTAATATGTATCTTCAATAAGGCTTGTCAACAGTGCTAATTTTGTGTAGCGTCAGGAATTTTGGAGGGGGAGCGTGAAATAACTGCTAAAGATGGAGGAAGTAACCAATGTTACGGAGTATCAGGAGATCGCCAAGAAAAAGTTGCCAAAGATGGTTTATGACTACTATGCCTCGGGAGCTGAGGACCAGTGGACTCTGGCTGAGAACAGAAACGCCTTCTCAAGAATTCTGTAAGTAGCTCTAGTTCTAAGACCTGAACTACATAAAATATGACTCTTGGGGTTATATTCACATGTATATTCTGTTCTTTTGCAACCGATACAGGTTTAGGCCCCGTATTCTCATTGATGTGAGCAAAATTGACATGACCACCACAGTGCTAGGATTCAAGATTTCAATGCCTATCATGATTGCACCAACAGCCATGCAGAAAATGGCACATCCTGAAGGTATACCTTGCACTCATACAAGTTTTTAAATGTATAGTCTTACTATCTGGACTCGTTGGGTGTAACTATGAATTTATGTCATGTTATCGCAACTAACCTCAAAGGACATAAGTAATATGTTAATGGACTGTTGCAAATAAACTGAAGATTTGTGAATTTTCATCCATGCATATTTGAGAGGCTTTGAGCTCTGTCTACTTGAGAAAGTTGTTGGTCACATTTGGTTTAACAGTTTAACTATTGATTATTAGAAGTGATTCTAGAGTTCAGATGGCAGTAGTTTTACGTGTAGTACAAAACATCTTTTTTGAAGGCTCGAGTATTATTTATGTGGAAAAACTCTAAGGTGTTTCGGAAGTCTGATTACTTGGTTGCTTTATGCAGGGGAGTATGCTACAGCAAGAGCAGCATCAGCAGCAGGCACAATCATGGTTAGTCTCACTTGGTTCTCAATAGTAACTCTAATTTTATAATAATGCCTATGGATTGCAAATATGATGGACTCATACCTGATGTTACATAATGTCGATAAAGTAATTTAGGAGTCTCGATAATACGAATATCATTTCAGCCAGTGGTTAGTGACTTTAAATCTTCTTTTGAAATGCATAGTACAATTGATGCAGTTGAGTCAACTTTGGCTTTGCACTTCATACCTTGCATATAATTATGTTATAATTGCAATAAATGAAGCTTTAAGTTTTTGGAAGTGATCACATAATCAGGCAACATCATTTTGCTTCCCCTGCATTTATTTATTTAATGTGTGCGGTCAATACTCAGAAAACAAGTTCTTTTATATTTTCATTTGGTTCTCTTCTTGTGATTAGAAACCTTGGAATTTGTTGTTCATTATTAATAATTTAAACGGGGTTAGACTTCTTGGTATTTAGAGTATTCATGAACAGAAAAGACATTTCAATGAAAAGGGAGTATATTTTTGCACCCTTAGATTTCATGTATGATTTCTGCCTCTTCAGTGCAGCTAATTCAAGCTTTAGTTACTGTAATTACTATACCGGGAGGGAGAAGGATTACGTATTAGGACAACTATTTACTGGTTCCTCAGAAGACACTTGAAGCCAGCTGTTAGGATCTAAAGTACTTGTATTTGACTTAGAGCGCAGTGTTTTTTCACTTTGCTAACGCAACACAAATTTGTCTTTCAGACATTGTCATCTTGGGCCACTTCCAGCGTTGAGGAGGTTGCTTCAACAGGACCTGGAATCCGTTTCTTCCAGCTTTATGTGAGCATGAACTTACTCTTAAAATTTATGAGAAATGTACACACACCATATTATGCCTAAACTGTATCTATCTTCTCATATATTCAGGTCTACAAGGACAGAAATGTTGTTGCTCAACTTGTGAGGAGAGCTGAAAGGGCAGGTTTCAAGGCTATAGCCCTCACAGTTGATACCCCAAGGCTCGGACGTAGAGAAGCTGATATTAAGAACAGGTATATATCCTAATATTACTGTCACTTGTGTTGCCTTTTCAACCAGATAAGGAGCTTAATATATGAAGCTGTACAAATTAATTTTATCTTCATCGCCTTGCAGATTCGTGTTGCCCCCATTTTTGACATTGAAGAACTTTGAAGGATTGGACCTTGGCAAGATGGACCAAGTGAGTAGACGAATAGATATTTCTCTGATCTGTGCATCAAGTTCTTGTAAGAATCTATTTATGTATAATCTTAAATTGTCTTCTTGTTGCAGGCTAATGACTCTGGATTGGCTTCGTATGTTGCTGGTCAAATTGATCGCACTTTGAGCTGGAAGGTACATTACCTTTCCTCGGGTCATCCTACATATTCCATGTTTTATTCCCCTTTTCCATCATTTCTTGAGAATTCAGTAGGCCAAGAACTATTCTTTAATCTCAAATTGGTAGAAACACTAAAGATATGAAGTACACATATATTTTTTGGCCAATGAGGAAAAGAACATCAGTTTGTCAGTAGTTCAAGTGCACTGAGGTTAGGATTGAAAGTTGAAACTCAATTTGACATGACAAAAAAAGATTTGATGAACTTGCATTGCATTTGAAACTGTGATGGACATTCTGTGCTTAAAAATGAATCTCGAGAAAAAATTCATATGTCAATGATTTCTTTCTGGACTTGAACAGGATGTTCAGTGGCTCCAGACTATCACTTCAATGCCAATCTTGGTGAAGGGTGTACTTACGGCTGAGGATGGTATATGATTCAATACTCTAAATAATCTAACCTCTTTTATTATTCAGTCCTATTATGTTCATGCATTAATGCTGAAACAATTTACCATCTTGGATTTGCAGCTAGGCTTGCAGTTCAGGCTGGAGCAGCTGGTATCATTGTGTCAAACCATGGTGCTCGCCAGCTCGATTATGTCCCTGCAACAATCTCGGCTCTTGAAGAGGTACATGACTTGTTTCTAACAGTACTTGTTCTTTTGTTGTTCCTGTTACCTGTTCTTTGCCTTCTGTTGGGAGCTTCTACACACATCCTGATTTTCTCCGTTCATGCTGTTGTTCCAGGTTGTGAAAGGTGCACAAGGCAGGATCCCTGTATTCTTGGATGGAGGTGTCCGCCGTGGAACAGATGTCTTTAAAGCTTTGGCACTTGGAGCTGCAGGCATTTTTGTAAGTACCATATACTGATTGGACCTAGATTGGTGGCACATAGCTCAATCTTTTATCTTTATCTACTCACCAGTAGACCAAGTAGCGCTTTTTTCCAAAATCTGCCTTGAGAATGGTCAACAATCTGAAAGTGATTTAAATCTCCCTAATAGTCGTAGAAATACAAAAATTACGCCTCAGTCCAAAGCAAGTTTAGTATCTTCCCTTTTAGGCCGCTATATTGGGAAATTCAAAGTTAATAGAAGTCCCTTCCACTTTCGAGAACCAAGAAAAGTAGGCATTATAATTTATACCTACATAATCAGTGAATGATAAATAACAGCTGGTAAAATATTGGAGAACAAGTTCCATGGGTAAATGGGAAATGGGACAGTCTTAACACATTCCAAAACCAGTTCATTGTTGGCTAAGCACACAGTTACATATTATGCCATGTTTCCTTTTCGTCTTCAAACATCTTAGCGAGTGACATTCTGTATTGTCCTTAACAGATTGGAAGGCCAGTAGTTTTCTCATTGGCTGCTGAAGGAGAAGCTGGAGTCAAAAAAGTGCTGCAAATGTTGCGCGATGAGTTTGAGCTAACTATGGCATTGAGTGGCTGTCGCTCAATAAAGGAGATCACTCGGAACCACATTGTCACTGACTGGGACACCCCACGTGCTGCTCTTCCAGCCCCAAGGTTGTGAAAATGTACCTGAAGTTTCATATTATTTCATCAAAGCAATATTGCTTCACTGTCTCAGAAGCTTATAATTTGATTTGGATACTCGTTTCTGTTTAATGAGTTTACGGTTATGTTAAGCTTTTCATGGTATTGAAAAACTGATATATTCTGATAAATGGCAAGTGATGCCTCCATTGTACATCCTCTATTTCTATATATCATCATATCGTGGAACTTTGCGCGTAAAGTTCTCTGCTCAATATTATTCAATAGTTCAATACATAGCAGAGGTAGAACTTCTCTTGTTTGTGGCATGAGTTGTTCTTAGTTGGAACAAACTAGTAGATCTGCATCTTTAAAATCAATGCTTAATTCAGATAAAGGATCAGGATTATGGTGAATTACTCGTTACAACAACATACTCAGTGTAATCCCACAAGTGGAGTCTGGGGAGAATAGAGTGTACACATACCTTACCCCTATCTCAGAGAGATAGAGAGGTTGTTGCCAAATTCCAATAATGATAACTAGTTTGGAGTTCATGTTGTTGATTTAATTATGTGTGGCGCACACAAACAATACAACATTTTGAAGATGATACTATAGAAGCCATGGCTTGTACAGTTCCTTTGTTTTTTTTTTTTTTTTTGTTGTTGTAGGTAATCATACCAAAGAAGCCAACTCAGTCTGCTTGTTACAAAGCAGTATCCTCAGTTAACTTTGAAAATTTATGATTTAACTGCCTTAAGACCAGTATTTAGGAGAAAATTCATTTTCACTCACAAAACTCCAATTTTTTCCCAAATAAAATGCATGTCCAAACACAATTCATAACTCAAATTTTCAAGTTTCAACTTCAAAATCTATGGTCTAACGAAAAATAACATCTATCCAGTAATTGTTCCTAATAAGTAACATATTATAACAGAGCTGCCTAACTTTGGATTAAAGAACTTATTCTTCTCAATAGTTATTGTTTTTCTTAATGGCATGAAAAGAGCTAAAACGACTCTTATTTTGGAATGAAGAGAGTACAAAGGTATAGTTGAGAACAATATGCAAGGTGTCATTTACTAAAGTTAGAGCTAAAGCAATACTTATTTTGAGACGAGGGGAGTATAAAGGTAAAGTTAAAAACAATCACTTATTAATTATTGCCTTAATCAACCATTAATTTGAGATGATAGGGTATAACGATATTCCAGTTGCCTTTACAAAAAAAAAAAGCCAGACACTTTTTTTGCTAAAACTTTTTGGAAAAAAGGGAGTATAAGTGTATAACAATATTTTCCTTGCTTTAACAAAAAAAATGTTAATTAACATCTTTGTAACACATTAACTAGTTAGGAGTATTATCAATTTTAACATCTAAAACTGTTTATTTTTCACTTTTAATACTAATTTGCTGTTTAATAATAATCATCAAAATATTATATATATATATATATATATATATTATGTTTAATTAGTATAAATTTGTTTTTACCGACCAACTAAATATATAACTTACCTCTATTTTTAATCAACTAACTCAAACAAGCTCTATATTTTAAAACCACAGTAATATTTTTGGTTTCAGTAATCCTTTTAAGTTAGTAAAAATAAACTTTATGTGGAGAAAAAAAAAAAACATCATATATAATAGATTATTAGACGTTGGCGCAAATTAGTGTAGCCCTAAAAACCCAGAGAGCTACAGAGGTTTAAGCAAAAGCAAAAATGGGGAAGAAACGAGAACGCCTCACAAATCCAGAACCCTTCCTTGACGATGATTCCAAATCTAAAGCTTCCTCGAAGAAACGCTCAAAAGCTCCTAAATCTCACCAGCAGCAACAACAGGCAAATCACACTAAACGATTTCGGCTGAAATCAGTAGTTAAGAAATTTATTGAATAAACTTAAGAACTAATTGTGGATTTGTTTGTTGTTACAGGTTATATCGTCTAGCATTAGCTCGAAGATATTGAAGGAGGCGTTACTGCAGCAGAAGGAAGTAGATGAGGAGGAGACACGAGAGAGAAATCCTAATGCTATAGTTTTTCCAGAGGATGTTGCAACTAGAGCTGTTGAGGAGGAGGATGACGATGACCTTGATAATTTTAGTGGGTTTCAGGAGACTCAAAGTCAATTTGGTGATTTGGAGGTAACCTCTTTGTGAAACTAGCTTAGTGGCTGCTAGGAAGGTTGATTGATGTAGTAACTATACAATTGCTTGAACTTTTTGTTGTGTTTCATTGATATGGAACTGTTTAGTCTGTATGAGCTTCACGAACTTCCTATAACTGAAACATAGAGGCTTCCCATAGAGGGTTATAGAGCAGATGGATATAGATGATTTATAAAGCCTACCTCAACTGATTTTGGTTTGAGGGCTAGTTATTTGATTAGTTGATTTTCATTGACGTTGGTTATGACTGGACCTTTTCTAGCTACAACAGGAGCATTTTATCTGTTTAATACAATAAAAATTGGATCTTAACTGATATCTACCAAGAATTTTTTTTTCAATTTTTAAGAAGTAGAAACGGGTCACTTCTTTTTCCCAGTTTCTCATGGTATCAGTTCACAACATTTAATGACTTCTTTTTTTCTGCGCCTCAACACAGGATGAGGTTGACAAGTTGCTATTGGAGGATGAGAAGCTATTGGAGGCTTTTTATTCAACACAAAATCGCCCTGAGCGCACATTGGGCCAAATCCTTATCGAAAAGAGCAAGGAACAAAATGCACAAGTTTCTTCAGGTTTTATTCTGTCATTTCAGAACAGGAAACAACTATCACCAATATTTGACTTGTGATTGTTCTTTAGCAACCCAAGCTTTAATTACATTCGTTATCAAACTTCTTTTCAGCAATTTGACAATGTCCTTTATCCAAAATAATAATAATAAAAGCTATTTAACTATGAGAACTGATTTATGTTTGTTTGTTGCAGTGCAACCAATGCCTAAATTGGATGAATCAATCATTGAGTTATACAAAGGGTATGTTTACTCTCCTGGTCCTTATTTTATCAGCTCTTTATCTGCAAGCTTAGCTTGGCTGACTGGCGGTGGTTGTTTTGCAGTGTTGGCAAGCATCTTAGCAAATACAATTCAGGCAAGATGCCAAAAGCGTTCAAACATATTCCTTCATTGCAATATTGGGAAGATGTTCTATATTTAACAGAACCTGAGAAATGGTCACCAAATGCAATGTACCAAGCCACAAGAATATTTGCTTCAAATTTGGGTGTCAAGAAGGCAGAACGCTTCTACAAGTTGGTCTTGCTCCCACGAGTTAGAGATGATATTCGCAAGAATAAGAGATTGCATTTTGCTCTGTATCAATCCTTGAAGAAATCTCTTTATAAGCCTGCTGCCTTCAATAAGGGAATCTTGTTTCCTTTGTGTGAGGTATAAAACCATTGTGAAAAAATTCTTTAAATGATTGGAGAATTGCATTTATGTCCAAAGTTTACAACTTCTTTTGTAGAAACTAACAATGATTTGATTAGCTATATTGTCTTGATTGCCTACTGATTGTTTTAATGACTTGCTTTACAGCAAAATATAGGCCGTGACTCAGGGATATTGAAAAGTGGGTTATGGGTTTTCTGTTTATCTGCTTCTCTACTTTACGGGTATTTTGTTACAGCTGTGCAACAAAACTTGGTGAAATCTGGTGTTACATGCATGCTGAGAATTTTGTTGTTAAGCGAGAGTTACTCGAGAATCTGACATTCTTCTTGTATATTTTAGTTAACCAAAAGCTAGTAAGTGGATAAATGTAGTCAAAAGTTGCCTATGTGTTTCAAAGCCTTGCTTGCAATGAGATATTACAATTGTGTGCTGCCTCTTTTTTTCTTCCTTTCCTTTTTGGGGGTCTGGGTTTCAAACAATTTATGTACGATCCGACTCTTTTTCTTTTGTTGTTGGAAACTTTCATTATGCATGAATTCTCAATGAGAAAAAAGAAAAAGAAAAGAAAGTGTTGTTATGTGCCTTTCTAATCTATTAGCAACACATGGCCATCCTGTGTTGAGATCAGTTTTCTCGGATACTCTTATGTACTTTCACATTGTCAGGACACACAGATTTAATATAGTTCTATCTTCTGTATCATTTCTTTGTATATGTGTATGATGCGTATCCTGCTTTCTGAAATGTGTATTTTCTGATCCAGTCAAGGACATGCACCTTGAGGGAGGCTGTGATCTTTGGGAGTGTTATTGAGAAGGTCTCCATTCCGCATCTTCATGCTAGGTATGGTTGCTGGACATATTTATAGTGGTAGCAGTGACATGCATTTTTAGGGCTTTAAAAGAAGATGTCATCATATTTGTACCGTGAGATTCTCTTAGTTCTGCTGATGGTCTTTCTATATTTTTGTGAGAACCATGAGAATTTCTCTAATGATTCTCACCCTACACTATTTATATGGTTGACAAAGTTATGTGGTAACTTCTCTTACCTGTTTATTTTATGATGATTGGTGTCACAAGCGCTCTGGAAGAAATGCATTCGGTTCAATGTACTAGAGTCTGAAATTCAATTAAAATACTAATAAAGAGCTCAAGCAAGATGCTAGAAATTTATGCAGTGAACTGAAATCTGTTACAAGTTTCTGCACGTCCCTAATACTGTCATCCCTTCATTCCAACAATTGGAGTACATACACCTACAAATTGCTTATATGGGAACTGCTAGCTTTAAACTATGTATACTTTGCTATATCATGGTTAAAACCTGCCTCTTTGGTTTAAAACATGCCTGCAGTGAATATGAAAAAACCATTTGCAAATTGTGTACAGCCTTCATCCCACTTTAGGGCGTATAATTTGACTGGCTTTTGTAGTAATTTGACTTCATGTCTTTAAAAGAAGGAAATAAGAGCAGGCACATGTTAAGTAGGATATAGATACTATTAAATTGTTGGGTTTTAGTTCCAAAAGGATAGATACACTAAGAGTAGTCAGTAGCTCAATATCCAAACTTCACAGTTTTTACTGGAAAGTTTAGCTTAGGACAAGATTAGAAACAGGAAGAGTACTCTATTTCTATAACTTATTCTTGTTGCAACTTCCTCTCATCTTTTGCAAATAAAGACAGTTATTATCAAGGTATTGCTACTGTCACTGTAATATCTCATTCTTTGAGAAGTCTTTAACTTTTAATCGTTCTGGTATGCAGTGTAGCGCTGCTGAAACTTGCAGAGATGGAGTATTGTGGCACAACAAGGTATTTTCCTTTTTGTTTACCCATGATTCAAGTGCCAGTAAAAAACTGTATACTAGGATATTTATCCTGGTTAATGTAAAGTAGCATTAGTTTACATTAGTCTGCATTCTTTTGAACTGTATACTAGGATATTTAATTATTTATCCTGGTTAATGTAAAGTAGCATTAGTTTACATCAGTCTGCATTCTTGGGGGGAAAAGTTCTGTATTTAGTTTTTAGGAATGGACCTACAGGAAATAGTTGCTTTTATTGAGATCAGTAGGAGCTAAACTATACAGCTGGAATTTTTAAGCATCAGAATATGTTCAATCATGCAAGTCATGCTGCGTTATGCAGATTATTTTTTTCCGCTACAACTAGTCTGATCATTTTTTTCTTTCTTTTTGCTGCAGTTATTTCATCAAGTTACTGATTGAGAAGAAATATGCTTTGCCCTATCGTGTACTTGATGCCATGGTAGCACACTTCATGAATTTCTTTGATGAAACAAGAGTCATGCCTGTGATCTGGCACCTGTCACTTCTTGTATTTGTGCAGAGGTTAGTTTCACCCTTTCATTCTTGTGGTGTTTCTTCCTCTTTATGTCAAAATGGTAATTAAGTTTGAATGTTATTTTCTTATTTTGAATGATAAAAGCTTCAAGATTACTTCTTATACTTAACCCAATTGATAACACATTAGACTCATTGACGTCTCGCCTTCTACTGATCATCTTTTCTCTCAAGTAATCATACATGCTTTAAATTCTTTTTAGTGTCCATGTGGATTAAAATTCTTATTTGAATATATAGTTACAAATTTATTGACAAAATGGGAATGTAAAATGATGATTAACAACAATTTCTTTTATATTAAGGAACATGATGTAACGATTCTTGTTAATTCCTAATGTCTACTTCACTATGCTGTATGACTGACACTGCCTTTCTAAGTATATTTTTAGGTAGACAAGTGTTGTCACTTATTTTGGTGATGTTATGTTCTTTTCTTTTAATAGCACTTCAATGGTAACCTTGATATTGCCTTTGCATTATGGGGTCTTTCCTTTTTACATTCTTGTCAATTTGTCCAATAACATGATATCTTTTGCAGAGTTCTGAATATTGCTTATACTATGTGGACAAATATTGTTACAGGTACAAAACTGAGATGAGGAAGGAGGATAAAGCTAACATAAGAGCACTTGTTGAAAGGCAAAGACATAGATTGGTATGCTTTGGTATTTTATTTTTCATTGCTGCTGTTCTGTTTTCTGTTGATGCAAGCAAATTCAAGTTATGTTTGTGCTTTCAAATGCAGATTACACCAGACATATTGAGGGAAATCGAAAAGAGCAGAAGTCGTGGGGAAAAGGAGGATGATGCAATGTTAATTGATATCCTCTCATTGATGGTTTAAATCTTTCTGTTACGTATCTGCTTGAGCTTAATTTGGTCTATTTATACCGTTTCCTGCTATTGCCATAATATAGTGGGGTTCTTAATGTTTTAAAAACTGCTGATGAAACAAAAAATCTTTAAATCTTCCGTGACAGTTCATGCTTAAATTCTGCTATTTCCTGTGTGTGTGTGCATATCTGCATTGATGGGATAGGTTGTCATGCACAATAACAGTCTTCTGTTTGTAAGTTTTGTGTATCGTTGAAGTTAGTTGCTTTTTGCAAGATGGATAATTTTTAACTTGTTTATTTCCTGTTGTTCTCTAATGACTGAAATAAAATAGTAGATGTAGCTATGATTTATTCATGTTGCTAAAGTTACTTGTTGGATGTTCCTATTAATATTTTTTCTGCTGCATCATTGGAAAATATATTTTCTTAACTCTGTATTACCAAGTCCTCTTTCTGTGATCAATAAAGCAATCGAAGAAGATAGGTTTGATATCCCCGATGTTCCTATGGAGGAGGACTAGATTTTCTCAGCAACCTCTATACGTGGTAAGATATTCGCTCATGTAAATGAAGTTTCTAGGTGTATTTATATACGCGCGAAGCTCCAATCCAATACTGCAGACTAAAAAGTTCTTTTTTCCCTTCAGATGCAGTATGTGATGGATGGTATACTAGCAGATTTAGGTTTCAATATGTAATAGAGATCGAGCTGTGTGACGAGATCGATGAGCATGCGTGCATGTGTGTGCCGTTGGAGTTGAACTAGAGATTTTGCAATATATTCTTTCATGATATTTATATTTTTTGGTTCCATCTTCATGGGCATATGCCTAAGCAGGTTTATGCAACGACGAACCTAAAAGTTGGAACTGCCGTGGTTTTTCGAAGTTTAGTGTATCAATGATACATGGGGTTAAATTTTACTATGACTCCATAGTCAATTTTACGTTTCTGTGGTGAATGAATTTTTCCTTTTTTTCTTTAATTATGTTCTTTGTTCTTAGTTTGTGCAACATTGTTTATCTATTATCTTTGCACAAATATGGATACTACTTACTTTTACCCACCAAGGTATAGATGAATGAAAAAACAAAAATAAATAGAATATGCCTAGTATTAATTTCCCACAAAGGTAAGGCTAATGTTAGCGTATAATCCACTCCTCGAATCCCACTTGTGGAGGTCTGGTCCAATTGATTTGCACAATCAAGTATTTCTGTCTGATATTTAATTAAACAAAAAATAATTCCTTTTATAATAATGAAATTCACTTTTTTTTTTTGATAATTAATACAACAATTAATATACTTTCTACAAAAATTGGAGTTATAATCATATTTGATAAATACTTACGTAGCATAATTATGAAATGTAAACTTTTTGTATAGACACTCTTTTGTTGCATTTTGATGGTCAAATTTTTATTATTCATAGACATTAGAGTGAGTTTTGATATCTAAAAAGCAATAAAGGTAAAGGTAATGTATATCAAAAATTCTGTATACTCATTATTTTAATATATACAAAACATATATATTATTCAATCTTTTTGGCCAGAATGATATTTTATCTATGTTATTTTACCTTTTAAAATATTTTTACCCTTTTAATTTTAATACCTTTTAACTAAAAAATAGAAAAAAAATCAGTATCTAAAAAAGATATTATAGTTTTTTTAAAAATTTTCTGGTCAAATTCTAATCAAATTTTTTAGCCATTTAACAATTTTCCGTTCATTATTATTTTGATGGAGAATATATCGCATGAATCGGCCAACTATTGGGCCTCATGGCATTAATCTCGAAGAAAATCATTTCTGGCCCTGGCCCCAAAAAAAGTTGAAATCGCCGGGATTTGTTCGATCACAATTCACACAGCCAATTGAATAGCGCGCCTTCTGTGTCTGCAATGAAAGTAGCGAAAGAGATCCAGTTTAAGGGGTTTACAGTGGTGGAGTATTGATGGATAAGTGATGCTATTGTTCCGGAGTAGTAGTTCTTCTTAATCAGCAGAAACGGAATCCTCCATGGTAATTCTATTTTGATCTCATTAGTTTAATGTTATGGATGAATTTATGAAACAATTTGGATTCGTTATTGATGTGATTACTACTAGAAGAACTAAGGAAGCAATTAAAAGAAGCTAAAATGGGAATTTTATTATTGCTGATATACTCCTGCTGGAAATTCCTTTAACTATCTCTAAGCTAGTTGACCATAGGTTTTGGGAGTAGTTTTTAAAATTCATTTTCAGATATATGTTTGGTCACGAAATTTGATTAGATTTTGGAAAATTTGATGTTCAAAGACTAGTATTTGGGACTTCTACAGACAAACTTCAAATTTTTTCGGAGCAGAATGCATGTCCAAGCACAATTTCAAAAACTCAATTTTTGAAGTTTCAAGTTTTAATTTAATAATTTATGGCCAAACGGGAGCTTTAGAAATTAGCCGACTAATTCTTTTTCGAAGTGTAGATAAACTTTTTAGGTATCATGAAACTGTTGTAGGAGAAAGGTCACTTTAGGGGACTCTACTGTGCAGCTTTATTGTAATGGAGAACACTCGAGTAAAACATTGGTGAAATTCCTTTAGCAGTACTTCCCCTTGATTCTTCCCCTATCATCACCAGAATGACACTTGGTTTGGTCACGTGTCTAATGAATGGGGAATAGAGGTCAACCCGATCCATGAATTCAACCCAAGATGATGTTAACCATTTTTTTTTTATGACAAGGGAAACCCGCAGCCGCTACCTTTTGGGTGCGCACAGGGTAAAACCCCCGCTCCTATGCAATAGCTCGCAAACCACATAGGAGAGGTAACCCGCATTAGGCAAGTCCAGTGCGATGAGCTCGACCCAGAAGGCACACCCCTTGGTTTCGCTGTCAAGGGGTTTCGAACTTGAGACCTCCAACATGGAAGTCCCAAGCCCAAACCACTGGGCCACCCTGAAGGGGTAAGATGATGTTAACCTTTAGCATTGTGAAGTTGAAAATGAGATCCACTTGACATATTCCGTATAAGTTTGATTGTAGCTGATGGCATAAAGTCCTGTGCAGTGGCACTGCCACAATTTTGCATAAGTAGTGTCGGCCTATTGTCTGGATATCAGGTTGTGGGAATTCTAAAGCTTTACCTCATGTCCCAAGTTTATTGAAGTGGTTGGATTCTGAAATAGCATATTGTTTCTATTCACACACACACACTCATTCTCTCTCTCTATGTGTCTTCGCCGCTGGTTCTATGATCATCTGCCATAGTACATCTTAGCGGACTTAAATTTTGATGGTCAGACGGAACTTTGACGTCATAGACTTCATTCAACGACATTTCCTCTTGATCTTCACCCTGCTCCTCTTTAACTGACTTGCCATCATCCTTCCCAACATTCTCTTCTTTATCCACCTTCATTTCCACAAATAATGTCGAGGTGTTTGGGCTTGTATCAATGTCCCGGAAAGTACTTTTAGCCTCTGTTTACATATTAGATTATATGTGAGGTAGCAGAGAGTTGAAAGGTTTGTCGATGGAAGACTAGATGGCTTGGGATGGCTGTGGAGTTCTGTGTTAGGTGCTTGGTTTCAGGCTATTTATTGGAAAGAAGCTGGATTATGGAGTAGAATTGTGCTTATCGGATTGATGAATTTCATACTACTTGGCTACTTCATACACATCTGTAAGAGTTGTAGGATGCTTATAGCAATGATACATTCCTCATGCAACTTGGCTACTTAATGCACATCCACAAAAGTTCTAGGAATAATATCGTAGGAATTAATCTCTAATGAAATATGAATTTCACTTATGTAAATGAAGGGTTTTACGATCCCTCTGGAATTATGGTTTCCTGCCATTGCAATTGAAAGATAATTTCAATTGTACAAACCTCTGATTCAAAATGTTATGGTTTGCACAACTAACCAGCCATTAGAAGAAGGAAAATAAATCTAGAAGGAATGAAAAGTTATTAGAAATAAGGAAGAAGTTTAGAGGAGCAAAAAAAGAGCTAAAATGGGGTTCAGATATGGATTTCAGTGCTTTCCATTGAGATGTCCCTGCTGGATATTCCTCTTACTGACTCTAACAAACTAACAAAAATGCAAACTGACTCTCCCCTTAAACATTTTGCAGCTTAGCATCCATCGCATCACAACAGTGACCAAGCTATTGAGTTAGGGGCATATATAGATTGATAGCATAACATATGACAATATTAAACCTTTTCAATAGTAGAGAGGCAAATATGACCCTTTCTCTAAAATATAAACAGAAGACTTCTCCTTTCTCCAAGAAGAAACAAAATGACAGACCATAGACAAAACTCAGAGCCTGAGCAGAAAAAATATCATTCTTGCTTTTTCCCAAAAGAGAACTGAAAGGAAATAGAGGAAATAAAAGATACGGGCAGTCAAACTTATTTGCCAAACTGTTTTATTTTTTGTTTTTTAAAAAAGAAGATAGAGTAACCATGAAGACCACTGTTTCTTGTGCTTCGTCCAACCCTGATAGTTGATGATCTTCTCATGTCATTTATTCTCTGTTGTTGTGTTTTTTTGTTGTAGTCTCAAGAGTACATCTCTTTTACTCTTGCAGGATATTTCTTTTTCTCTTGGATTCTAAATTCTTGTTTTATTTCTTACTTGAGGTGTGCGCTTATTGATCGCTTGTGTGCCGCACCACACCTGAAGTGTGGTAGGCGCCATTCTGTTCTTTGCATTGCCTCAGGACCTGAATATTGCCTTTGTTTTCATTAGAGGCATGAAATGCTCAAAGTGTAATGTTCTTAAATTTGATTTGTCCTAGCTCCTCTATTTAACAAACTATATGTTGTATTTTGTTTGACAGATATAATAGGTGTTATACATCAAATTATATGCACATCATTGCTTATTTTTTCAGAAATAGTTTAGATATACATGAAAACAGGTGTAGTAGTACAACTTATATCTATAGTTGTACAACTAGGACTTATTTCATAGCTGCTTCGCTTCAGGTTGGCAGTATGGTGGGATGTTATATTGAATATGTTTCATACATTCTCAAAAAGTATTTCTTTTTTATTCATTTCGACATGCTCCACTGGTGCTTTAAAGTTTTTGGATTTGTTTCTGCTGTGGGTTCTTCTATTTTCTGATGAAAAAGTGATACTAGAACATTTGTGATGTCGGAGATGATATGTTTGGCTTATATCATATAATATAGCTATCAAGGCGAACCCACCTTGTACCAAAGGGGGTTAATCTAATCAGTTTGCTGCTTTTATGAATTTGGATAATTTTTCCCTAATTAGCTAGCTTTTGAGGTTGAATTAGACCCAAGTGTCGTATGTTTACATGGTATAAGAGCTAGCTCGTTCCATGTTTGGGGCCCAATGTTATATTGTCCACTCTCCAGTTGGGAGAGTTGGCCCAGGGCATTGGGCTTGGGTGGGAAGATGTGGTTGGAGTTTGTATGATGGCCTGCTTATATGGACTTGGACAATCCTCCTCATGCGCTAGCGTTTGGGTTGTGAGTAAGGCCCAAATACCATATGTTTAGGGGATTGTTTCGTAGGCTAATATTGAAAATCTCATTCTAACAATTTTATATTTGATGTTTTACCATCTCATCTAACAATTTTAAGTTTGTGAATTTAAAACCTCTGTAAGTAGCATGCTTCCCGCCAAATTTTAATGATGTGGTTCTCTCAAATGTTTTAATATACAATCTTGGAGTAACAACAACAATAACATACCAAATGTAATCTCACAAGTGGAGGCTGGGGTGCGTAGAGTGTATGCAAACGTTACCCCTACCTTGTGGAGGTAGAGAGGCTATTTCCGAAAGACCCTCGGCGCTAGAACAACAAATCAAAGTAGTTATGGAAAAGGAAATACAACATTAAAGATACACAATCTTGGAGTGGCTGAATAGTTATTGTGTCTCTTTCTATTTCTGATTATTGAGTTTTGTGATGTTGCTTATTGCTGTCTTTGTAGCTTTCTTCTAGGGAGGAATAAAAATGGTCTATTGATATTATCCAAGTCACAAACTGCAAGTGTTAGGTGTTAGGTCTAGTGGATATCTCATTACAGGATAATAAAAGAATGGTGAAAGTTTTGATTTGTTTGCTTTATCTTTTAAGGAAGGTGCTAGACTTCTAGGAATTCAGAAAGACTCCTCATTGTGTTGGGCATCAGAATGATAGTTGAATCGAGGAGTTCAACAGAAATTCTGCATTTGCATTAGCCTAAGGTTTATAAATATTTGATTTGTTAAATTGCTTGTGTTTAGTAATTTAATTAGCAGAATCTTGAAAATTCTTACCAACGTTTTCGTCGTTAGTTCTAGATAGTTTTAAAGAAGAAAGTTGGAAAGTAAGTTTTGGGGGACTAGGTACTATTGTGCAGATTAATACAATTTCATCAAGACATTCATGAAGATAAATACGATAGTAATAAGAAAAGGGAGAAGGCACAAGTAACCCCTAGACTATGACCGAAGAGACACACCTTAACTAACCTAAGGTCCTATTACCCCCTAACTCATTTTATATATAGTATTGTACACCTTTTGGCTTATGTGACACACCCTGTGACTCCACGCCGTTGAGGCGCGTGGAATATATTTGGATGCCACGTAAGCCAAAAAGGTGTACAAAATTACAAAAAAAATAAGTTCAGGGGGTAATAGGACCTTAGTTTAGTTAAGGTGTGTCTCTGGGATTTGGATCATAGTCTAGGGAGGTACTTCTACCTTTTCCCATAAGAAAATAAAAATTATGTTGTTTGGAAATTGAGAATCTCCATTCGAGTTGAGTCAAAGCAGTTGCCTTGGTTTTAGTCTATCATAAGGAAAAAGACATCAAAACCATGCCTTTTGAGCCTAAAATAATTTTATTTAGGTGGAAACAAATATGACAGTCATTTTGTCTTCAAGTTATTAAGAGTACACAGTACACACTAAGTAGTCTTAACAAACTATAAAGAAGCATCCAGCAATTATGAGGTCTCTTATCTGAAATCCTATCTATATTGTTTATTATATCTTATGGGTCATGGTTTGTGATATTCTTTTTCCATTTTTGGCTTCATTTATCAAATGAAACAGGCATATCTCTGGTTTATTAGATGCCACGTCCAAGCTTTTATTTTCCTATTTAACATTATCTTCTAAATGTGGGCTATCCAGATTTACACATGTGCAATGCACATGTCATCTCATATAAAACATAGACAGCACCAAAGACTTAGTTTTGCTTCCTTGCAACATATTATATCTGTTATTTAAGCTGTGTAAGGTAGGTGGTTCAAAGAGATCATTTTTCCCCTTCCTATAATTGAATTTTTGTTCAGGATTTTGAGTGTTGGCAGTCATGTGGGTGAGGCATGCAATGATGTCAAGCATTATTGCAAAGAGGGTATCCCCAAAAGTTGATGTTATGTGGGTTGGACCAGTAACAAGAAGACACAAATCAATAGCCTCTTTACTGAAAAGGACACTCAAAAGTTTTTTCTTTAAGATTTGTATCAAAATCTATGTCACCATTGGTTCCTTTGGGGACCCTTTCTCATTGGTGTTGACACGTTATTGAAAATTGGTCCCTTGACTTAATCTTCTGCAGCTTTTTGAGGAGATATTGGTTTGTTTGTTCAATTGTTTTCAGCTGAATATGCCTTTAATAAACTCCTTTTTTTTTCCCACAAAATCCAAGTTGTGCTATCTTTTACTTTTAGCATTTTGATGTTCTTGGAACTTTGTTAGTAAAGAGTGGAAATGGCTTCTTGTGGGCCATTTTAGAATCTGTATTATGTGGGTGTTAGAGAATTATGATATATAGAGCAATCTGATAGTATCTTTCATGAAAAGGTGCTTTTTTTATCTGCTTACTAGTTTTGCTCTATAACTCTCTCTTTGATTTTTCCATCTGGTCCATATGCTTTTTATTGATGTGTTGTACTAGGTATCCCCAACAGGCAAACTTAGTTTTAACATTGTTTGTTTCCTTTAATTGACTAGAAGACTTGGTCCTTTAGGAACTTGAGAAGCCAAATATGATGTCAGTAGTGATTTATCTAGCTTAATGAAGTCAGTTACTAGTATTATTCATAAGAAACCCTGGGAAAGTTCTGGAACTTCTAGAAGCGTCACGAAGTTTCCGAGTCAAAGGATATGTGCAAAATCAGGAGTTTCTTGTTGGAAGTATGACACAAGCACATGTTAGAAGATTCTAGGTTTTTGTATAGATTGCAGTTGTTTCAAACTATGTGAGCTGTAAAAAAACTGGATATGTGAGCTGTAAAAACTGGAGAAAAAGAAAAACTTGCTTTTGGTGACTTCAGTTCAGTAGCAAATGCAGGATTTGTGCATTGCAAGAATCTGTTGGCTGGGAATTTACAGACAAAATCCCTGAAATTTGGCTATGATGATGCACTTTTAGACAATTCTAGAATTGAAGAAGCAATGATGATGCTTGCTTTTGCATACTTTAAGATATTAGAAAAAAATAAAATAACATGAGCATTTCTATTTTTGGTATAGAAGCAATGAGAAATGATGAAATAGACACCAAAACTTAGCATGTTAAGGGGAAATGAGAACCTCTTTAGCTACCAACTTTTTTTTTATTGAAAAATAATTGAGTCAACTTGCGAAGGAGAGCTTAGAAGCAACTGTAAAGTTGTCTTCATGTAATCGAGGTCACAAGTTTGAGCTGTAAAATTAGGTATTAATACTTGCATCAGGGTATAGGCTCCTAACTCTATGTATCACGTCCTTCGGTGTGCGATTGTGCTGTCCTTGATTGCACTTTAATGAACTCGGATTATTTTGTGCATTAAGCTACCCTTTATTGAGTCCAACTTGTCACTAGCACAAGTATCAAATAATTCTGCTCACTTAAACTTAAGCAAATGAAAAGAAATCACCTAATATATTAATAATGTTCTCACTTAACTTTCAGTGTGGCTCGAACCTTTAACTTATCGATTGATAACGAAGATGTTCGATCGCTCAAGCCAGCCTCACTTGTAACAATTCTTTTTGCGTGTGGACCTCCCTCGTCATATCCACACACTAAGGCTTCTACCAGACCATAGGTTACACTACCAATAAAATGATAGTGACTATATACATATTTCATTCAGTTTTAGCCTTTTAGGATTCATTAATTATGTTGTACTCCTATCAAATTGTCTTAATCCAATGAATTTGTTTTGGATAAATCTTACAATGTCGACATGTGTACTACTTCTAAAAATGTGCATTTTATTAATTTGTTAGTGGACAATGGGCACATGCATAGACTGAATAAATTTTATTATCTGCGTAATAACAAGGTGGAAATCTAGTTATAAAGCAAAAATAAATAAAAATGCTATCCCTTTTTATTTAAAATGTTAGATAATGCCACAGCCCCAGAGAACCTAATTAAATACCAGTAAGTATTAAGGAAAAAAACTAATTAAACTTAATCAGCTATGTACTACTGTACTAGTATATTATAGGGGTGACAAATGGTTGGATTGAATCGGATTTGGATGGATTAAATATGGATTGAGCAAAAGTGGTTTGGATTACAATCCACCCAAATAGAATATGGGCAAATATGGATTTGGTCAAATATGATTCGGATAAAATGGTTCTAACCCATTTAAAAAAATCCGTTTTTCAAAAAAAAAAAATCGCCCCCTCCCCCGGGCACCCCTAGCCCCCAAGGTGCCCTCCCCCCCACCTTCCACCAACCGACCCCTAAATTTTTTGTTTTCCAAAAACAAAAAAAAAATTACCCCCT
>NC_064290.1:2094055-2097570 GCF_019186545.1 Solanum stenotomum | reverse complement strand
CCCCCCCCCCCACCTTCCACCAACCGACCCCTAAATTTTTTTGTTTTCCAAAAATAAAAAAGAATTTTACCCCCCCACCCCACCTTCCACCAACCGATCCCTAAATTTTTTTGTTTTCCAAAAAAAAAAAAAAAAAAAAATTCATTTCACTTATATGGGCTGGATATGGATTCTCATGTTAACCCATTTTGTCCATATTTGTATGAGCTTAAATAGGTTGAAGATCATATTAACCCATTTAAGAAAAGGAAAGAAAATATGAGTGATTCATTTAATTTAATATGAACAAAATGGTTTCATTTCACTTATATGGGCTGAAATTGCCACCCCTAGTATATTAATTGTCTAATGTGATGGTAAACCTAAACATTGGTGGAAATTGGAATTAGCATTTGTGAATAGGAAGGTATTATTATACTTATTATATTCATATCATCATTAAAGTTAGTCCGGATAAAATTAAGGATGAATATAGTCCTATATTAGTCCGGTCAAAAGGATGAAAAGTAAGCATATTATGATCGATAGAAGTGAATCTAAGATTTAAACTTGGTCAATTTGATATTTCAATTTTTTTGTGCAGAAACCTTACTGTACTATATTAGAGGTCTTTGATTCATATCTAATACTTCCGACGTTTCAAAATATTTGTCATTCTTCACTTCTCAAAAGTCAACATAATTGATCTTTGGATTGGAGCTTATAAATTTGACTAAAAATTAATTTAATATTTTAAAACTAAACTTTAGGTATCCGACAACTACATTAATAATATTATAAGATGTGATTCTTTCCATATTAATATGATGTAAAAATATATCTTAAAACCTTTGTCAAAGTTTACATAGTTAGTCTTCCGGGGAAAAATGTGGCATGTAATTTGGGATGGAGGGAGTATATATTTGTGAAATTTAGGCGGATTTTTATAGATATATTTATGTTCTACATCAAAAAAATTAGATTCGGATGAACTCTTAACCATAGAGTTACATCCACCACTGAGACTAGGAGAGTACGTAGGATTAGGACTATATTATAGTAATAATTATACATCTTACATCATTAGAAAGTTAACTCCCCATCAACTAACCATGCACTTTACAAAAATTATATATATCTTTAAATTGCTTAATATAATCCTAATCCTACGTACTCTATTTTAAGCATATGAAAAAGTTAATACTTAATAGTATATGCTACAAATTATAGCAAGTAATAGTTAGATATCTTATGTCGAAACATTATGATATGTATATGAAAAACTATATTACTATATATACATATATATTAAATTTTGAAAAACTGTAACGAAATTTTTGACTTTGCCATTCTGATTGGTATATATGAACCTTGAACGTTCTTGTCTACTTTATATCGTGCAGCTCTCATATTAGACATTCACATGATAATAGTATATATTGGGATATATATATATATTAGTTGAGCTAGGACCAAAAACTTTTGTTAATTTGTTTATATGTGAAAAAACACATCATGATATCCGTCATGCTCCATTTAGTGTATAGTACTTTTAGTAGCCAAAGCTAATGACATTTTTGTTATATTATAAAGAGTCTCTCCACATATTTTAATGCCAAAATTGAAGGGAAGTTAATTAGAGCAACGATAAAATTGTCTTTGTCTAACTTATAAGTCATGAATTCAAGTTGTGGAAGCAATCATTGATTCTTATATTAGAATAGGCTATCTACATCACACTATATGAAACACGACGTACCTTTCTCTTGATTCTACTAACATGAGATGTTTTGTGCATACTTACGGAATGTCCCTTTTTTATTTTATAATAATAAAATTATATAAGAGCACATCATATGTATGTACTGTTGTATTGACCAATCATGAGCTTAATACTCCGGGCATTTTGGGTATCTACTATGGATCAATAGACACCTGCCTTCTCTTTGGCCACATAACTTTGCTTATTATTTTTAGGACCCACCTAATAATTCATGCTGTTTCTTTCTCCATCTTCTTTATCTTACCCCTTTTTTGTTGCTTTTTTTGGTCCATAGGGGTGCATGGGGGTGGGTTGGGGTGGGGGTGGGGATGTGCGTGGGTATGGGGGGTTTGGTGAAAATTTATATATACTCAATGATAACACCTTGAGCAGATTTAATATTCGAATCATGAGTTCATCTAAGTTCAATAACTTAATTTGACTTAGATCATTTGATTTAAAAATTTCCTAAAAATAAAATGTCTCACAGAGTTTATTCGAATTTTGTATCTTTCTTTATTAGAATGTTAATTTGAAAATTCACTAAATAGAATTATAAATTAATAGATCCTCAAACCTAGTAAAATAAATGAATTTTGTGATAGCATTTTAAACTCTAATTCATAAATTCAAACTATGAAATTAACTCTAATTTACACTAATTTATGTTATTGGATTGAAGTGAAATATATGACAGGTATTGATTAGAATGATGTAAATATTAAGTTTGACCAAGTTTTTTCTTCTTCAAAGAGAGGGATGATTAATTAAAATCCTTGGTTAAATTTAATGATCCAACATAATGACAAGGCCAAATACTTAATTAATACTATGTTGAACTTGAATTATTATTTCTTCAACAATGGAAACACTATTGTTATTAACATTTAGTTCCCAAAGTGGTCCAATATAATAAATTTAATCAAGTTTTAAAATTAAATTAAAGAGAGAGTGAGTGTGAATCTGAAAAGCAACATTAGTTGATATATCATTATAGACTAATTAGTAATTACTCATAATGGGAAGCAAACCTAAACACTTAACTTATTGGAATGACTATTTATAAGGTACTAATTATAAGTAATAACAATGCAACATTATAAACAAATGAATTAATCCCTTGTCGAAGGTGACAATATTATTGAGAGTGCAAAATGATGTCTTCTTTTTATTATAAAATAAATAATTTTGTCTTTTTGTCTCCTATGTAGAAGAATAATCTTTCTCTAGTTTAATAACCCAATGAGAATTTCTTAAATCAAATCCCAACAAACAATTGAAACTATATCATCATTTTCCACTAAAACATTTTTAATTTTTAATTTTTTTTAGAAAGAGTAATTTTGAGCATGCATGTTAGAATAATGATATTATATTTATAAAGGTTCAATTTTTGTGTACGTATACAAGTTTAATTATCATTATATCAACATTTATGCTAATGTAACCTAACTATGTAATAAAAATGTAAAAAATTAGTGCTATTATATTTATAAAGGTTCAATTTTTGTGTACGTATACAAGTTTAATTATCATTATATCAACATTTATGTTAATGTAACCTAACTATGTAATAAGAATGTGAAAAAAAATTAGTGTATGGTGGATATAGTCCTCTCAAAATGAATTATTAAAATTTCATGTTTCACAAAATGAAAAGGAGCCACAGGATAAACCAACGGCTCTCAGTCTCCCAACTGGTTCTACCATAGAGACCAACGATAGAAAATATATAACTCCCTTCCACTCCCCCCCCCCCCCCCCCCCCCCCCCC
>NC_064290.1:2046322-2094044 GCF_019186545.1 Solanum stenotomum | reverse complement strand
CCCCCCCCCCCCCCCCCCCCCACACCCCCACCCTCAAACACAGCTTATAACTTTCATCGTACTATGCTTTTTCAAGAGGCAAATTTGAGGTTACAAAATTTTCATTTTTTTTTATAGTAACAGTACTATTCAAATTAAGACTAAACATCGATCATACAACACAAATATCTTCACGTCTTGCACAAGTACGCTGAAATCTTTGTGGGACAGTAAATAATGTGTTAATTAGTCTTTTCTTCTTAAATTTCCTATCGTATGACTTGTCATATTTTTGATTAATATGGTCTTTCAAAAATCTTCCGAACAAATTCTTAAAAGTTAAGTTCATATCTACTTCGGAAAAAAAATTAATTAATTCACGATTTTCACATAATCCACTAATCATCTACTTTGGAATCAAGATTATGATAAGAATAAAACAACTCTGCTGACTAAAACCTAACTTTTTTGTAATTAGTGTTTTATACGTAATATGTTAACTCAGTTTACAAGAATTTCCATGAGTTTATATGGTTACAAATTAAAATACGCTGATGGAGAAAAAGAAAAATTGGTTAATTTAGGAAAATATTTCCACCAAATAATTGCTTCTTTTAAAGAACATTATTCACATTATAATAATTTATATTAGGCGCCGCCATTTTGCAAGTTTTCGTTACTTTCAAGTTTCAATTAATGTTTTGTTTTATTTATTTTTTCAAACATAGTATATGTGGCAGATAAATAATGGCTGCTTTTTTGAGTTATGGAATAATTGTAAATTCCCCATAGAAGAAAGGGACTTCAATTTTGTTTTTGTTTTACTTTTCTATATTTTCGATTCTGTCTTCGGTATAACGTCGCATTGAAATTTCAATTAATTTAAATTTAAATTTAAATTTATATCGTGTAAAGTTTATTTAAGAAAATAATTTTTAATAAAAATATTTATTCTTAAAATTTATATTCGAAATTGATTAAATGTTAGAAGAAGCTTTATCATTTTATCATGATCTTTATTGATGAGAGGGACTTGCAATTGCCCATAATCAAGTTGAAAATGGAAAGAGACACACATGTGACTTTGTCTTTTCTAACAACTTTTCTCTAACTCAAAGTTTAGTGAATATCGAGTGATCGTTTGAATATTCGTAAATAAAATAAAATTTGGATTATAATTCAAGAATTATAATATTATAATTAATTGTCAATACATTATTGAGTACAAAGATATTTTTGAGGAATGTTTGTTTTATTGCATTGAAAATGGAATTTCTGTTTTTACATCGATCAAAATTTTATTTATGACTTTATATATCCTTATTTTATAATCAAATAGTGAAAAAGAAACCAAGGATTATAGTTTTTCTCTTAGGCATTCTATCCGAGGATTGATAATCCATGTGTTAGAATCCTATTTGAATTTCGTGTAAAATCATATCAAAATTATGGTATAAAATTATGATACAAATATTGCATGGTTTGAGATTCTAATTCTTTTAAGTTAATAGTTTTTAAATTACGTCATAATTTATACATATTCAATTAATATTTTAAAACAAATAGAAAATCTGAATTAAAGTTGTTGAGTTCAGGCTTTGACTAATGACAAAGCGACGTATATTTAAATTTTACTTAATTACTATATATCTTTCGTTTTCACAAAAAATAACTCATTAAATTTTCTTGATTTGAAAATTATAAAAGATGGTGTGAATTTAAAAGAAAATGTTTTTAA
Organism: Solanum stenotomum; assembly: GCF_019186545.1. Lineage (NCBI taxonomy): Eukaryota > Viridiplantae > Streptophyta > Magnoliopsida > Solanales > Solanaceae > Solanum > Solanum stenotomum. The sequence continues at coordinate 2,092,327 of NC_064290.1, read as the reverse complement.
CATTTGAGAATATTCAAGAAGATATGTTTTGTGGTTATCAAAGGAAAGCATTTCATTTTCAATAGTGGTGTTATTATGTGGAGAAAAATAATTAAAGGAGTATATATAGAAAATATACAAATGACTATTTGACCAAGTTGCATGAAGATTTACAAAACAAATTAAAGCTGCTATAATATATTTGTGGACAAATAAAAATTGAAGGCGTAAATATATTTGTCCAATCGAATTACTTATAATACAAGTACGATAAATATCTATAGGAGCCATTAATTGATAAGTTGATCATCAAAATGATAATCTATCTCAACTAGGGTAATCTATCGATCAATTTAGTTTGATTTTGAAGTTTATTGGTTTAACTTATAGGTTATCAGTTATGCTAAATTGTTATAAAATCATTAAGATATTGGCTTATCGGTTATTATTGTTATTAGTTCGGTTATCGATTATCGATTTAACCGTTAAGAATTGACACAAAAAAAAAAATTGAAAATCCCTTAGGAACAATGTGACCAATCAAATGAACCATGCATGTGAACCGACAGATTACATTTTGTTCAAAAGCAAACACCAACAAATTGTTAGAATAAGCGAGCGTTTAAGAGAATCAGAAATAAAAGTATGAAACTAAACCCTAAGTCAAAGACTTCATATACCAAATGGTATAAATATAATTTATTAATTTACTATCGGGTTACCGAATAACCCGTTTTTAAAAACTCAAACCGTTAAGAACCGATAATCCAATAATAAAAAAGAAATAATAATCAAACCCATTACCGATAACTCAATAGCTTTTTCTCGATTCGATTGATCGATTTAGGTTCGATTTTAAATGAATTTTATTAAATAAAATAGTATTATGTGTCATATGATTAAGTGTGAAAAGTTCATATACATCTTGTTACAACCATCGATGGTATACACATAATATGAGCGTTCATAACTTTAATCTTTCTAAAAGAAAAAAATAAGTATTATAATGAAGCTAAAAGTTGGGTAGAGTTCATTTGCCATCTTCAAAGTATACTATTTATTTTTTATTTTTTCCCACTAGTGTTCAGTACTTACATTACGATATGACTAAATTAAATTCACATATTGCAGATTCATTTTTTAAAACGACATTTTTATAAAGCCTTTTCATTATCAAGAACTTGAATTTGAAATTACTATATTATAGAAGAGTCTAGGAATGACTACCAATGCTCCAATAAGATCACTACTAATGTCCAATATATTTATAAAATATATAACTGAGCCCCACCACCTTCCACTTAAATACTACATATTATATATTATTAATTACTATACTATAAATCACTACTAATATCCAATATATTTATCAAACTATATAAGTGGCCCCCACCACCTTCCACTTAAATACTACATATTATATATTAATTACTATACTGTAAATGACTTAAATACTCCATATTATATATTACAATAATTAACAATTATTTGACACTTTAAATTCTATCAATGCCATATAAATTAGGATAAAAAACCTAACATATAATATTTAAATATATTTAAAAATAATATAAGTAATACTATACATTACAATAATTAACAACTTAATTATTTAAAACTTATATAAAAAATTTAATTGACTCTCTAAATTCTATTGGTACCACATAAAATGGATTATATAATAAACATATATTGTTTGAAATTGACGAAAAAGAAACAATAAATTACAATAATTAATAAAAAAAAAGTCCACTCCAAAAAATCTATCAATTAACAACATATATTGTTTGAAATTGACGAAAAAGAAACTATAAATTACAATAATTAACAAAATAAATCTCTCGACTCCAACAAATCTATCAATTAATGCCACATAAATTGGGACATGGCAAATAACATATATTATTAAAAAATTAGGTTCAAAATGTACTAAAAAATACAATAATTAACAACTTAATATATTAAAGAGACATATAAAAAAGGGTTAATATTTGAAATTCTGCATCTGCCACATAAATTAGAACAAAGAGAGTAATAAATATTATTTTCAAAATTATGTTAAAAAAAAGTACTACAAATCACAATAGCTAACAATTTAAAATATTTTTAAAATCATATAAAAATTTCAATAACTTCTCAAATTCCATAATATGACATAAATTTAAAAAAAAGTGTTATTAATCATAACAAATAGTACAATATTTAAACTACTTTAAAAGCATTATAAATTGTAATAAATAATACAACAATTTAAATTACTTAAAATGTAACGACTTAAATTTTTTTAAAAAAATGTATTAAAATTTTGGTTAATTGTCAAAATTTTACATGTGCCACATAAATTGGGACATGGACAGTCACACATATTTTTTTAAAAAAATTACATTAAAAGTATTCTATCAATTAACAACATATATTATTTGAAATTGACGAAAAAGAAACTATAAATTACAATAATTAACAAATTAAATCTATCGACTCCAACAAATTTATCAATTAATGCCACATAAATTGGGACATGGCAAATAACATATATTATTAAAAAATTAGGTTCAAAATGTACTATAAAATACAATAATTAACAACTTAATATATTAAAGAGACATATAAAATATGGTTAATATTTGAAATTTTGCCTGTGCCACATAAATTAGAACAAACAGAGTAATAAATATTATTTTTAAAACTATGTTAAAAAAAAAGTACTACAAATCACAATAGCTAAAGATTTAAAATATTTTTAAAATCATATAAAAATTTCAATAACTTCTGAAATTCCATAATATGATATAAATTAAAATAAAAAAATAGTATATATTGGACCCCGTGCTGGCACGGGGTCCTATATCTAGTATCTTTATAAGTTTCTTGCTCCTTTTTTTTAAAAAAAAAAAATTTCCAAAAAATATGCACGATTCTTTATATATACCGTCCTTTTCAAGTACGCATTCACATTTTTATACTTCACGATCCGCACACATACATGAAAACTTTAATTTAAATTATTTATTGGTAGTGTTGATGATCTACGAGGACCAAAGAAATGATTATTTATTGTATTATTTTATATCTTTATGCCGTAATTTACTCAATCAATGACTGACATGAACAAATAAATCTAATTAATTCAAATTCAATCCTATTTGGATGATAATGGTCAAGGATTAGTACCTAACTTCTTTAATTGTATACCGCACCTTTCATCTTCAAGACTTCAACAATAATAATCTCATGAGTGGTCCTTTTTTTTTTCTTTTTTTTTTAATTTTGATTTATTTCTCTTATTAAAAACAAATTTACTTTGTTATCACTATTATTTCTACTGTCAACACTTTTTTTCTTCAATTTTTATCATAGTTGTTTACTCATAGCAAACTTATCGAAAACAACCTTTTTATCTGTTGGTAAGTTAATTTTTTACTGAGGAGTATCAAAATAGAAAAAAATAGATACACAACAAAAATAAGGAGAGTCAACATAGTACATAAATAAAAGACTAAAATTTTGACGTAACGAAAGGCGTAATATAATTTTCAGACAAATTAGCTAAGGGTGGCTTCACTACTATATACTTTCTACAACACGAAAATAGAGGTAATATCTGTAACTTTGCATATAGTTTCCCTAAAAGACTTTATTTGTGGAATTACATCGTGGCTATATTATTGCTATTGTTATTATATATAAAACTCCTATAAAGCAAATCTGCTCTTGAGTTTCTTTAAAGATTCATAAACAAGATCACTTCAATATTAAATATAGCAGATAGTTACTTATATAACCACATGGATGATATACAAAAATGGAACAATTGAAAATGGGAAACATTGACCACTAAATAATTGGAGCTAAGATAGAATTTTTTAAAACTAAAAATGATTTGACTCACAAACCAATTAAAAACCTTTATTGGACAAAAAGTTCATAAAAATTCCCCTCAACCAATGAAAAGAGCTCACGTATACCAAATCACAATTGCTGCGGTCTAAATCTAAAATATCTATCCTACTCCAACATGATTGAGAATTTTATATAATAAATAAACTATAGATTATCTTTTATCTTTCAATCTTATGATTACTGTTATTTCGTGTACGTTGATTATCTTTACTGTTTGATGTTAGTACTTTTCTATTTGTATCTTAACTTTATTCCTACAAATGTAGAGATTATAAGATATGTGTATATCTTATTCTTTTCAGATTTCATTTATAAAATCACACTAAATATAGTTGGTCATAATCTTCTTTTGTTTTTCTTCAAAATAGTACTTGTCAATCCTTGATCATGTGCATTATAATCAAATAGATTGCTTTATGAGTATATATTAATTAAAATAGGGAAAAAGTAAAATATCTTGTGTTTTTGTAGGACATGTTAAAGCTTACAAGAATTTCCAAAACTATCTGAATTTTCTTTGGAACAAAAGTAACATAATTACGTAAGGCGATTCAAATTAAAGGTTTTGATTTCAAGCTTCAAAATTGAAAAATTTCTTGATACAAAGCCTTTTTCGTTTTAATTGGACTCTACTTGGCAAATAAGCTAATTACTGAGGACATTTTATCACTATCAATATGGATCCTTTTACTTTCATTACATCGTTGCGAATTGTATCGTAAAATAATGTTAGATTTTTTTCAGAAATTTGTTTTATGCAATGCGTGCTCAAATTAGCAGTATCAGTGAATTTCAAATATAAGATGGATAATATAGAAGATGAAAAAAATTAATATAATTTCTAGTCCCAAAAGGTGTACTGCTATGTTGCACGTTTGGATTGGCTAAGTTTCTAAAAAAATATTTGCAAAAGTTACCTATGAGAGAGTGCCACAATTAACATATTACAATTTGCATGAAAATTAGGAAGATAATGACATAAACGTCTTTCGCCAATTAGGGATAACTGATTAGCTTCCAATTATCTGCAGACATTTTATCTCAGTGATTGATGCAATAGAACATAGTTTTGTAACGGATCAAGTTCGTTTCTGATATTATTTATTTTGTGTATAAAACTCGTAAAATCTTAAAATGTGTTGTTATTATTGTGTAATGTCTGTTTATTTATATACCTAACAACTCTCTTATATTACGGCTTTGATATCATCTATATAACTTAGCCCATTAGTAATATTGTCAGTTCTGAACTTCTGATTCTTGACTTGCAAAATGTTAAAACACTAGTGTGTAAGGTCTGCTTACTTATACATCAAACATCTATTGTGTTTCGTTGACGTGGAGCTTCTTATCTAAGGTGTGTGTTACATGTTTATATCTCTTTCTTCTTTCACTTTAATTATGGCTATCTCGAGAGGCTAAATCAGATTTTGAAGTATATGAATTTTTGTTTTCTGTAATAATTTCAAGTTAAAGTAAAATAATAACTAGGTTCACAAATAAAAACTAATAAATATTTTTAATTTTTTAATATAAATACAAATATGAACTCATATCTTTAGATTTTTGAAAATAGATACTTTCATGTCAGCATATAATAATAAAAAATTACCAACCCTCACCTTTTTCACAGTGTATCACTTTTCATCTAGTATAGAAGAAAACTTTTGTGCAAGTTTTAGATCACCTAGATTTAATATTTTAAATTTTAAAAAAAAATTAATTATTAATTTTTTGATAAATTATTTATATCTATCCAATACAATTTTCAAATAAATACAAGCAAAACTATTGATTCTGTCCAAATAGAGTAGAAATTATTTAAATTATTGCTATATACACGTCAAATTCATGGTATGTGTACATAGTGGTCAAGGACAAAGATTGTTTCATTTTTTTCTCTTCCTATATTCCCCGAAAAAAATGTATATGTAATTTTAGAGTGGTAAGAACTAGCAATATTCATTTATTTTTAATTAAAAGTTTTGAATATAAGTCTGAGATATTATTATTTTTTTTACAAATAATACTTTACTTTTGAAAGAAAAGTTTTGCCATGTCAATCCAGATTAGTCAAGTGCCGAACAAATAAAGATTAGTCGAGTGCCAACACCAGTACTAAACACTAAATTAAAAGCCAAAAAATGCATACAAAGATTAGTCGAGTACCACACCAGTACTGAATACCAGATTAGAAATCAATCAGACACAAACAAAAAATAGTAAAGTGTCAACACTAATATTGAACACCAGATTAAAAATCAAAGAAATATAAACAAAAATTAGTCGAGTGCAAACACTAGTATTGAACACCATATTAGAAACCAAGAAAACACAAACAAATATTAGTCGAGTGTCAATACCGATATCGAGCACTAAATTAAAAACCAAAGAAACACAAACAAAAATTATTCAAGCGTCAATACCAGATTAAAAACCAAATAAACACAAACAAAGATTAGTCGAGTGCCAACATTAATATTGACCACCAAATTAAAAATCAAGAGAACACAAATAATAATTAGTCAGAGTTCCAACACTAAATTAGAAATCAAGAAGACACAAACAAAGATTAATTGAGCGTCAACACTAATATTGAACGCCTAAAAACAAAAATCAATCAAGAGCCAACACCATTAATTAAATATCATATTAGAACCCAAGAAGACACAAATAAAGATCAGTCGAGTGCCAATATCAGTATTGAACACCACATTAGAAATCAAAAAATCACAAACAATCATTAGTTGACTACCAACATGAGTATCGAACACCAGATTAGAAATCAAAGAAACACAAACAATGATTAGTCTGAGTGTCAAACATCAATGGTGAACACCAAATTTAAAACTAAAGAAACTCAAAGAAAGGGTGAAAATAGTATAAGCCATGATTTTCATATACAAGAAAACAGAGAGTTACAGGAACATTGTATAGTATTCCTATAATAAGGTATATATGCTCTCTCATGCACAATCAAATGTGAAAGAATAACCAGAAAAACCAGCTGAGCTCCAATTTTCTAACTACATCTAAGCTACTAACTGGTCCTCTGAAAATCTCTCACACTATAAACAAAAAAAGAAAGTAAAAATAATCAAAGAAACGAACTCCATTAAAAAGGATATTCCGGGGACGTATATTCTAAACCATCCCTCTGGTAAATCTCCTCAGTAATAGCTACAATCATGCCTGATTTGCCAAATCATTCGCATTTATGAAAGTTCCATGAAAACCATAAGGAACTCTTGATGGAAGTTTCACTGTTGCCTCTAACTTTAAAGTCATTGCATTAACAATTTGAAGCTCTGATTTCCATTCTTTCTCATCATGAACGAAAGCTAAAATATAACCATCGTCTTCCTCCTTGCTGTTTGGGTCTCTTGGTAAAAAAAGAGGCTCCCCACCATATTTGTTGTCACCATAAATGAATTTCTCAACTTCACCTGTAAACAGGTCTACTTTTGCAAAACCAGAAACTTTTGGCCATGGTTCTGCAATAGCCAAATAAGCATACTGTGTTTTCCTTCCAAGTTTGTTTCTGTTCACCATTCCAGCTTCTAAATTCACTTGTTCATCCGGGTTTTCGATTATGGCTTTTCTTGTTGATTTCCCTGTTTTCAAATTGAGACGAATTTCGGATAAAACGCTTTTTAGTCCTTCATCACATTCATTGAAAATGGAATCTGGTGGCGTCATACATGAACCAATTACAACGATTTCATCTGTTTCTGGTTCTTCCCAAGCATTCCAGAGATGGAAACAGAAACAATCAGGAACTTCAACCCATTTCAAATCAGACCCATCTTTCGCGTACTTATCCAGAACCCCAAATCGGGAAACTTTGTTCTTGTCGTAAACCACCGGTGAACCTCCACGGATCATTTCAGACATCTTGAAAACGACTTGTTGATCAGGAATGATGACGAATTTCTCAGTAATTGCGAAATCATGCATCATTGTTGGGTCTTCAACTGGGATTTCAACATCATTTGATTTTTCCCCATTTTTTGAAAATCTGAAATACTTGAGGTATGGCTTCTGAATCACATCGTAGCTAAGAGCAAATAGCTCACCGGAAACTGGGTCGAGCTTTGGGTGAGCTATCATGGTGGATTTTAGCTGGCCGTCGAAATCGAATCGACCCTCTGTTTTAAGATCGCCGGTGGGTGTTACCTTTACATGGTAAGGCAAATCATCTTCAGACATAGCAAGTAATCGGTTATTGAAATAGACTAAACCGGCGTTTGCAACTCCAGTTCCTCTACTGTGATCAATAAGTCCGAAGAGCCCACGAGCGTAAAACAGCATAAGCCTTGCAATTCCAGAGTGACCATGTAATTCACCAATGGCTTTAGGGAAAACAGGGCGACCCAGAGCTTTTTCTTGAACAAACCTCTCTGTTTCAGTGAACCGGCAAGCGTAACTAGCTGACCCATTTTTGAATTGAACGGCGTGAACCATACCGTCGCCGTCGAAGAAATGGTGTCCGGCGGTTGGTTCGAAAAGAGGGTTAGCTCCGTTTCGAACGTAAACGCCTTGAACACATTTGGGTATTTTTCCGGTGACCGGAAGAGATTGACAGACTGGGTTTTCCGGTACCGGAGCGAAATTCCCAGAAATCTGGACTCGTGGGTCGGCCGTTTTCGGCAAAGGGTGTTCGAGTTCGTGTTTTGTTAAAGCACCTTCTACAGCATCTAAAGCCATTGCTGCTGCTTTCTGCACTAAATTCCACTTAGAAATAGAAGAAGAGTTGTTGTTTTCTTGTATTGGGTGTGAAATTGTACTAGTTTTTGGTGTTTGATAATTTGAAGATTGTTTAGGAAAATGAAGAATAGGTGGAGCTTGAAGAGAGGAATTAATGTTGAGACTTTGTCTATTATGTTGATTTTTGAGTAGAGAAATAGAGTTTGATGCAAAACCAAACTCTTTTGATGATGGCATTGACAACTTAGGCTTAATCCATGTATTTGTAGCATGTGAAGTAGTAGTGGCCATAGCTACCTATTTTTGATGTTTTTGTGTAGTAGTAGTAGTACAATTTGGTGTTGTGAGAGAGGGGAAAATGTTGAGAAATTTTGTAGAGAGAAAAGAGGTGGGAAAGGTGAGTTGATTTGGTTTATAGAAGAGAGAAGGGGGGAGATTTGTATATATAGAGTGGGGGAGAGTGTGGAATTATGGTCCACTTCTAACATGTAAGAGAAGACCACGTGTTGGATATGTGAAAAATGCAAATTTGGAGGATTAAACTCTTTACTAGCACTGCTACATTACTACTAATACAACAAATGACCCATGTGGGTGTGGGGAGAGGGGGTGGGAGTCCCTACATTTTTTGTTATGAAAAAAATTTGACAATACTACCTAACTCTCTATGTTATGGTTGATCTCCAACGTCTATTATGATTAATTTGAATTCACGCATTATAAGATTCATTTCTGAAGGTGGCATACTGAATAAATTTTTCTTTTTCATATTCAAAGCTTAAACTGAGAGATTTAATTAAGGTTGGATGAGTCTCAATCATTTCATCACAACTCATATTGAAAATAGTAGAAAAATTGATGGGGTGAAAGAGGCTCTATCCTAATTAGTACTTCCTTTAATTCATATTAAGGGCCTGTTTGGAAGGACATCCTGGTAATTGGATTTGGTGTAATTAGTGTAATTGGTGTAATTACATTGTCTTGTCCTGTTTGGAAGGACAGGTAATTACTTGGTCAGCAGGTAATTGGTGTAATTGGCAGACGGTAATTACACTCTACAATTCATAGGCAGAGGGTGTGAATTGCTGGTAATTACATGGTGTAATTACTACCTGATTACTTTTTCATTATTTTTTAATTTCTATTTTATTTTTTTTAATTTTTTTTACTTCTATTATTTTAATTTCTTTTTATTTTTATTTTTATTATTCTAAAAATTTGTAAAAGTCTATTTTTTATTATTATATTTCATTTTATTCTTGTTCTCAACATTACTTTATGTGATTCTATGTAATTTTCTCGTATTATCTATTTCTTTATGCCATGTTTATTTTTTCATTAGCATAATTTTATTAGTATTCTAATTTTTAAATTAAAATAGAATTTATTGTTAAGTAAGGTTATAGACTTACGTTTTCTTTATTATGAAGAAATAAAGATAAATCATATTTATTGCTATGTTGAAATTTGTTATAAGAGTATTATGTTAAATTTTTTGTTTTGAATTTATTACTTATGTTATATTTTCAATTTCATTTGTTTTAGTAATATTGAATTTACATTGCACGTCATTTTTTAATTAGACTTGATAGGTTATATTTTTGTCAAACATTTAATAATTTATGATACTTTATTTATATATTACTATTCTTTTTATCAAACATGCATTTCACAATGTTCGTAGAAACTTCATACTTTTAGTTGTTATGATCAATTCAATTGAAATATATTAGTTTGAAAAAATATAAATCAATTATTTTTTCATAATATCAGTTACAGTAAATATGTTTATTAATTAATATATTTTCAAAAAAGAATATATATCTTAAATATTTAATTTAATGTCATTTATAAAATTTCTTATTTGTCTAGTATAAATTTTAAATGATTAATTTTTATTTTATGATTGCAATTGTGCATCCAAACAGAATATGTGTAATTATACTGTGACATCCAAATTACACTGTGACAACCAAATAGGTCAGTGTAATTAATAGACTGTGTAATTACTAGGCTGGTAATTACTATCCTAGTAAGGACAAATTAAAGGTTATTTTTCATTGTTATCCTTCTTATTATTTTCAAATTATTCTCATAGTAAATTTAAAATAGTTAAGAACTCCAATAAGAAGGGTAAATATAGAAAAAAGTTTCAATAATTCTCTGAACCTTAAAAAATTGAATTATTTTGAACTATAAAAAAAAAGTCTTGAACAATCCACTCAATATGAACTAGAAGGATTGAGGGAGTATGATCTTATGTTGTAAACGTTTGCTTTTATTTTCTTCTTTCCTACAAATCAATAGTAAGAAATTTGAAAATTATATTTAATTCTGTAAGCAAGATTTTGCGAGTGAAATCGGCTTATTATTACAATTCAACGTGTATATATTTTTGAGTTCAGGGTTTAATTAAACGTTGCAAAATTTAAAACTTTTTATTCTAAATTAATGTCTACATTGTATTTTTTTTAAAGCAACAACTTTAGTCAACTCTCCCTTAAAAAATGAAGTTTCATATATATATATATATATATACTAGACATCGTAGTCGGCGCTAGCACGGGCCCAATATGTATCATTTTTTGTTTCAATTTATGTGACAAAGACAAAATTAAAGAGTTAATCAAATTTTAATATTAATTTAAAATAGTTTAAATTTTTAATTATTGTTAACTATGGTACAAAAAAATTTATGTCTTTTAACATTCTAAATTGCTAATTATTGTTGTATGATTTGTAATATCTTTTACGCAATTTTCAAATAATAAAGGTTATTTCTTCTTTCTCAATTTATGTGGTACTAATAAAATTTCAAGATTCAATCAATTTTTTTTGTCTTTAAAATATTCTATTGTTAATTACTGTAAATTATTGTACTTTCTAATTAATTTTCAAATAATATATATTATTTCATTTGTCCAATTTATGTGTCACCGATAAAATTTGAAGAGTTAATCAGATCTTTTACATATTTTTATATCTTTTGAATATTTAAGTAAATAATTATTGTGATTTATAATATTTTATACAATTATTTAAAAAAAAATTAAACAACAAACAAAACGAATTCATCATAGGAAAATTACCAAAGCATCCTTCAATACATCAATAATGGGTCCCACTTTTTGTTTAAAAAAATATGCATATTGGGAGGATATTTGTGTCCAAAGTGGAAATAGAATAAGTATAAAGTATTAAAGTCTTTTAAAATTTTAAATTGTTAATTCTTATTGTATAATTTGTAATGCTTTTACGCCATTTTCAAATAATAGAGGTCATTTCTTCTTTCTCAATTTATGTAGTACTAAAAAAATTTTGAGATTCAATCAATTTTTTTTGTCTTTGAAATATATTTAGCTGTTAATTACTGTAATTTATAGTACTTTGCAAGAAATTCTCAAATAATATATATTATTTCATTTGTCCCAATTTATGTGTCACCGGTAAAATTTGAAGAGTCAATCAGATCTTTTATATATTTTTATATCTTTTAAATATTTAAGTAATTAATTATTGTGATTTATAATATTTTATACAATAATTTAGTATAGTAAAATAAATTTAAAAGAAACAAACAAAACGAATTCATCATAGGAAATTACCAAAGCATCCTTCAATACATCAATAATGGGTCTCACTTTTTGTTTTTAAGAAATTGCACATTCGAAGGATATTTTTGTCCAAAGTGAAAATATTGTGTAAAAAATGTGTATTTATTGTGATTTTGAATGTTTTGTGGGGTAATAGGACGCACGCAAAGTTAAGGTGTCTTTTTGAAAATTTGGGACAACTTCAAGTATCACTTAATGTTTTTTCTCAAAATCTAATTTACTTTCGTAAACTATAGGTCTGATCAAAATCAGATTAACAAATTCAAAAGGAATGAGTAATAAATAGCTCATACAATGACATATTTATTATTTAAAAGAAGTACTCCTTTTGGTTGAAAGCTAACAAGATAGTTACAATGTAACTAAATACTATAAAAATCTTTGCATTGTAGCTTATTATTATTATATATATATATATATATATATATATATATATAGATAGATATAGATATATGAATTTTATCAATAGAACAATCAACGATGTTCAATTATACTCGTTTAAATAAGAGTATCTCCACCACTAATACATAGAAAGGACTTGTCAAGCTCATTTGTATTAACGATAGTACTATAGTTGGTGTGTGAAGTATATAACCTATTGATTACTAATTTTCTTTGAGACACGTACATATTTTTCTTACATCATATTTGTTGTTTGAATATTTTAAATATTTGATCCTTTTTTGTGAATTTTCTAGTTTTTATTTAGATCTATTTTGTATATATAATAATAATAATAATTTTCCTCAAAATCAAAAGTTGACTAGAGGAATATTCTTGTTCTTCAACTCTCAAGTTTCAACACTAAAAGAAGAAGAAATTAAAAGAAATTATATTGAATATGATAAGAGTTTATAGTTTAAATATTTAGTTTAATGTAAGTATATCGAGAAAATGATTAAAATGATCCTTCATGTATGGAGATTGAATTAATTTTATCCTTAATATACTTCACTTGATAGAAATAGTCCTCAATGTATGCAAGATGGGTATTACTTTGATCCCAACACTTAAATTTAATATTTATCTGTTAAAAACTAACGGCCCACCTCCCAAGTCATCTCTCTTATGTTTGCTTGGCCCGCCCCTTTTCTAGTTCTTCATCTTCGGTGTATGTTCTTCCTCAATAAGAGGAACATAGTCCACCCTATCTATATGAAGCTTATTCAAACACATTCATAATTTTTGCAACCAAAAAAAAATTATTCCTTTCTTCTTCTCTTAAGCAACTTCTACCTTGTGGGTCATACTGAATCACAAATTCAGTGAAAGGGCACATACCTGCTAATTTCATGTTTCGTAGAATTAATTAACTGGCCTCATTCAATCCAAAAACCATCTAATTCATTTAAAAGCGACTATAAGTAGATTGTAAATTAATAGTATTAGAATAATGGATAATTTTTTTGTGGGTGTATCCATCCTTAAGCTTGGATCTACTACTGCTCTAATTTATTAACTTACTAATTTTATCTTATGAATCATCCTCAAATGGATAACTCTTTTTTTTTTTTTAATTCAATCAAAGTTCCTAAAAATATTGCCATTCATACCATTATCAGAAAATGGAATTCATTATCATAAAACGAAACAAGCTGCTCAAATAAGTACCATTGAATTTCTCATCCAAGTATTTCAGTGAGTGTTGAATTTAAATCTATTTTAGGAAGAGGATGCAATTGAGAGATAAACAGAAAGGGGCAGACCAAAGGAAGGGGTCGTTAATTTTTAACAGAGGACAGTTAACTTTAGGGTTGAGGACCAAAACAATACTCATTTTGCATATATTAAGGACCAAAATAATTCATCTACATATATGAAGGACCATTTTGATTATTTTCTCTAAGTATATCTAATCCATAATTATATGCTAGAGAGCTGCAAAAAGTTACAAGTCTTTTCAAACAAGTCAAAAGTTTATGGTAAAATAGGGAGTATCAAAGAAATTTAACACCGAAAGATTAACAAATAGAAGGAAAGAAAAAGATAAAGGCATTAACATTATTATTTTCTTGAACAAACTTCGAGGTCAAAGATAAACATTTGATGCGAAAAGAAAAGTTGACCAATGTCGATTATTACGATGAGATGTTCGAGATTCTTTTACTTATTAATTAGAGGTTTGAGATTCAAGTTTCTGAAAATAAATAAAAAATTATTGTTGAGAGCATTATCCCATAGAATGAATTCTGAAATGCATGAATCTAGAGTTCATCAGATTCCAATAAAATTACGAGATATCAATGAAAAAAGAAAAGAGTTTCAGAAAATGGAAAAAGCACTACTAAGGTAGTTAAGTTTGGTTTGGATATAAATTAGACAAAAGTTACGTTGTGTTTATTCTTTTTCCTTTTAGAACTTAATGACGAAATATCATTTGTAATCAATGTTTACATTATACAAGATAACTTAGTCATAAAAATCACAAATAAAGCGAAATTTCCTATCCTTGATGGTTAACGAAATATCATTTATACTGAATATTTACATCAAATTATGATAAAAATAATATAGTAGATAGAGATATTTGCGTTTAATTATAATACTCACAAATAAAGTAAAAATATATACAACCTATATCTTATCTTTATCTATAAATAAGTGATAAATTTAGCGTGAAAATATATAACAATCGAACTTCTTCATAACAACCTCATTTATCTTAATGTTTTTTTTTTGTTGAGATTAGCAAAATGATATTATAGAAGCACATAATATGACATAAACATGAAAGTCATGCAAAAAAAAACTTGATTGTTCTAGTAAAATGTTATTACAAAAGACATATAATATGACATAACATAAAATTTGCACTACCGAAAACAAAAAAAAAAATCTTATCGCGTATCAATGAGAAATTCAAATCATAAAACATGACTTTCCCATCCATTTTCCCAACAAGCTCATTGGAAAATACTGAAAAACTTTCTAACTTTTCTAAATGAAAACACTATTTTTTTTATTGAATCTTTTCTCACTATTTCAATCAAAATTCTATAGAAATTGCCACTGAACATTTCTCATTGAAAATTTTCAATGAAAAAATAGTAATTTTTCAATAATGTATGTTCATCCAAATAAAATTTGATTGTTATAATGAAATATGATTGTTATTCAGATATCTGATCATGTATTATATATATATTTATTTAATGTTAATATTGAGTGCGAATAAATTTTTTCAGTTCGAGTCGTGGTGGAGGGAGGGAGGAGGGGGGGTGAAAGTTAGAGTGTTAGACCAAGTTTCCCTAAATGGGCCAAGCAAAGGCAACTTTCGGTTAAAGTGAAATGTGTTATATTTGGGTGCGTTCTAATTGGTCCATTCCCACTCGGCTTAAAACCCGCGTTCGACCCAATTAACAAGGGTCACTTCTTAACCACGTGTCGGGTTTAATTTCTCCACTTAACCTAAATCTATGTCCCTATCAATGTATGTCCCACACGTTTCTCTTCTATCCAATTAGCCCCCCTATCATTTCTTTATTCTTCTTTTTTCATCCATTTTTAATACTTTTGGTGGACTCTCACATTCACCAATAACAATGCTTTTTTTTTTTCATACAATTTTTAATAAGGTGTGTGTACAATGTATGTTACAAATCTTCACCCTTTTGATTAAAAAATGTCTACATTTACTATTAATAGAAATAAAGGCAAGATAAATCATTTCATTTTTATTGTTATGTCCCAAATGAATGATGTAGGCTTTTTGTGAGTTATTAAAAAAATGTACTTACTTCACTTCATAGTGTTGGAGGATAATTTATGTCCATGTAAATACTTGACATCATGTAGAAGATGGACATCTTGAAAAAAATATAGTATATTTTTTCACTTGTATATTGTCAAGTGGGAAGTTTAGCAAGTTAAATTAAGCTTTTAAGTTATTGAAAAGTGATTATGAGGTAAGCTCATGCATCTCAATCATATATAATTGAGCACTTAGTTTAAATATGAGAGATATAAATGGTTCAGAAAATCGAATATCTTATGATAAAAACAGTTAAAACTATTAACATTTCTGATTCAGAATATCAAATAAAAGTGAAGATATACTATAATTAATATTTATCATTTTACCTCTTACCTTCGAGATAAGTTATTCTGTTTTGCGGTTTTCTTTTCCTTTCTCCCAAAAAAAGAAATGAAAAAGAATAGAAGCAAGATCCAAAAGGAGTGAAGTTCGATCACAATTTTAATAAATTAAGTTCTTGCTACATACAACCAAAAAGACAAATTAGGAAATGAAAATAATAATAATATCTTGAGAAAAAGTTGAAATGAAAATGGATGAAGGTGCATGGTGATTAATGGCAATTAATGGTGGTCTTAAGTTTATCTTCTTAATTGTTTAATTAAGTCTCTTATCCCTTCTTCTATTAAACAATGTCACCCCC
This sequence comes from Solanum stenotomum, assembly GCF_019186545.1. Lineage (NCBI taxonomy): Eukaryota > Viridiplantae > Streptophyta > Magnoliopsida > Solanales > Solanaceae > Solanum > Solanum stenotomum. The sequence continues at coordinate 2,075,730 of NC_064290.1, read as the reverse complement.
TTTGGTGTAGGAATTTTCTAGTTTAGTACACCTGAAAAATGTTCCATTAGTAAGAAATTTTGTTAATTAATTAGTGCTGCCTATCCAATAAGACTGAAATGAATATCAAGAAGTGGTTCATATAATTAAATTTAATTAAATTAAATTAATGCCCACGAGAAGAATAGAATCATACAGTAGGTCAAACTGCACCCACATCTACCTTTTTGGCTCATCTGCCTATAAAAAAAAATCAAATTTAGATGAGTACAAAATATATTGAGTAAAATTTACAAATAGCCATTTTCTAACTATTGTAATTGAAAAAAAAAGTTATTGTGAAACTTTTACAATGGTCATATGGAGTTTGACCAATGAATTTTAAAGACTATAAAAAGTTATAGGTACATATCCAATTGAATTTATTACCTTCGACGTGAAATATAATTTTTTATTAAATTTATTAAAATTGTAATAAAAAGTAGAGATGAATTTATAACGTCAAAAATATATGAAATTCAATACTAAGAATCTTAAAAAATTGAACTCGTAATTAAATTTCGAATCTACCTTTGAAGATGATTATTTTCCATAGGCAAAAATGAAGAGTGATCAATGAACGCTATGCCTACTAAAAAGAATATCCCCCCACGAAACATAATCTACATACCATATAAAATCAATGCACTCTTGCAAAAACCATGTCTAAGAGTGTGTGCTTGAATGATATTTTCTCTTAAAATGTTTTTAAGAATGAGAAAACTGACTTTACTAATTAAAGTAGGAAAAATAAGTTTCGTAAGTGATATTCCAAATTTATTATCTTTTTTCTATCCACTCAAAACCCATGCTTGCCACCACCAAATCCCGCCTCCTTAATCCACTCTACCAGGCCTCGTGAGTCGTGATATTTACTAGATTACATATGAATACTTTTAACTTAATTTTTGTATCAGCCAAAAATAAAAAAGTAAGTGAAAAACTCACTAATTAAGAAAGCATTCTCATACATACCAAACACAACCTAAAATCTCTACCTAAAATGAACAATAGACAGAATATTTTGATGGTATATATGATATCCTATGAAAAATTTACAAAGAAAAAAAAAGTTGACATTAAGAAATAAAAAAATAAAAAAGAAAAAGAAAAAGAAAAAGAGAGAAACTACTATTAACTTCTGGAATGTAGTAAGTGATGGTTAGGTCCATCTAAATTTATAATTATCAATACGTTATCTTTTGTATTAAGGTTTGCACTCTTAAACAAAAGTATTAGGGGGAAACTTTATATTATAAAAAAATATTATGGCCGCAACTAATTTCTTTTGATTATTTTAATTGGATTGCAGTTGAAGATTCTTTTTGCTTGGACTTATAGAGTTGAAGAGATCACTGATTTTACCGTTAAAATGATTATTTTAATTAATTGATTTCAAATAATAGGTTAACAGTCATACCTTTTTTTGCATATTTAATAATTGATTTATTTGATTGACAGGTATTAGTCCCCTACATGTCATGAATGACTCCAAACCCCACAAAAAAAAAAAGTAGGCGTATAATATTAAAAAATATATTTAGTGACCATATACTAAAAAGACATTTAATTAAACGGCTGATTTTTGATAGATAATGATCCTTGTGCACCAATAAATACATTAAACTCAACATTCTTAACTTATATACGTGTTCAATAATGATAACAACAATCTTGGCCGTCAGTCTAAACTCAATAATAATTGCGAATCATAGATTTTAGATAACTTTATACACATTTTGATTAATTTTACGAAATATCAATTACCTCTAAAATTAATAATAAATCCTACGTAACTTTGTATATCAAGACTAGAACAAAATATTCGTACGTGTGATATATTGTGACATAGGCGTCAACATTTTCCGTACTTTAATTAAGGGATTAATTGTGACATGGACTATCATTAGTGATTTTGCTATCTGGTCCTATATGTTTTTGAAAGATGCAAATATGGCACGACATTAATGCAAATATGACATCGACATATTGCTATATGGACCACTTGATATTTAATTTTCATGATTTATAATAAGTGAACATGCTTCTATGAATGTTTAACTAAATTGATGATTAGGGGCCAGAAGTCAGAAGATCAAAGTAGTGCACAGGGAGTCACAGCTACAAGAGACATATTTCAAAAGTTTATGGATTTACAAGAACCTAATAATTTTGCGTAAAGGCGTAGACCTTATATTAATATATATTAATTTAATGTCAAAGTAGAAACACATAAATTTAAAATCTTGAATTTGCACTATGCTTAAGAGAATTGCTATGAGATTGATTACTAATTGAAGTACTAATGTAGTAACGAGTTTAAGTTACATCTACATATTGTTTATAATATTTTATAAAAATTCAAAATCGGAGTAAATTCACAATTTGAAATATATGAATCCAAGATTTTAATCTTTTGGAGTTATTGAATTCTTAATAATTTGTACAATTTAAATAAGTTTCTTAAGGCAGATATGAAATTCAAGCAAAAAAATAGTAAATTATGTTGAATTAGCTAAAGTTGGATCGTGAACTATTGTGACAGATACAGAATTTGAAGTATGAATTCACGAAAACAAATAGCTTTTGCTCAAATCTTATATATGTACTGAGAAGTACTCCATTAAATATCTAAAAGTATTTGAGTTGAGATGCTCAAATGCCACTTGACTATTGGGCAAGTTTTATGAGAGGAAAAAAAAGGTGAAAAATCCCAGTATATAGGATGCCAAGATATTTGTGTTTGACTTAAAGTTGAAAACAACAAAGTGATAAAGAAATTAAAGAAAATGGCTTTTCTTAATTTGGAAATTTAATTAGATGATCATTGGCAATATGACAAAGAGCAAGTTGTGCTTCTTTTAATGTAGACCTTCCCATCCTCTTTACATGTTGCAGAGGCATGCTCTCCACATGCATCCTCATTATCAATTACCATCTCTCTCCACCTGCTCACATTATCTCAATTCATCTTCACACGTCTCAGATTCGAATCTTGAAAATGATAAAAATCACTGATAAAAAATACAGACAGATTTAAGATTTGAACTATATAGATTTCAGATGTTAGTAAACTCATTACTTGAGTAATCATTTCAGTATTTGATATTTATACACGTTCAGTAGACTTTTAAAATGTATATATATCGTGTTTAAAATAAAATTATCAGGCTCAATCAACTCCATATTGTACATATACTTATATGGACCACTTTACGCAAGACAACTCTGAACAAGTTGAGTCAGTGGATTACAAATATTATACTCTCTTCGCTCATTTTATGTGGCACCATTTTCTTTTTAATTTGTCCCAAAAAGAATGTCATCTTACTATAATTAGAAAATAATTTAACTTTAAAATACTCAGTTTACACTTAATGAAATGATTTTTTTCAACCACACAAACATCTAAGGATTGTTTTAGACCACAAATTTCAAAAATCTTTCCTTCTTTTTCTTAAATATCGTGTCAAGACAAACGATGTCACGTAAATTGAGACAGAGAGAATATATTTAGTTAACCCCACACCCATCCGGCCCACCCCTCCCCCCCAAAAAAACTACATTTCCTTAAAATGAAGAATAAAATAAGCTCAACTTGCACCAATCAACTTCAAAAATTTAAGAATATTGTAAAGTGCTCCTACTACAAAGGGATTCGAATGAACTCGATTATCACTTCATAATCTTTTGTTAATTACAAGTTGTGATACCTCCTAATCACAAATCGACAGAACAAATCTTTAACTTAATAAAATAAATGGATGTGTAAAATTTTAGTTTTAATTTGGTGATTTTTGAAAATATAATAGTGCTACTTGTGATTTCCTAATAATTTTTTATTTGTCGTGATATTGGACAATAAGTAAAGTATACATGTGCAAATTAAGGCAACCGACTTTACCTGAAAAAACTACCAACTGCAAGAAAAGAACCTGAACCAAAACAACAAATATTTTTATTTAAAATAATAAATAAATTACTAGAATAGAGCATTAATGAAGCTGTTTTAAAAGCAAAAAGGCAGGCTACATGCTTCAAGGAATTAAAATTAAATTAGGTGTGTCTGGTAGGAAAGAAAATGCTTTTTTTTTTTCAATGTTTGGTGAGCAAGTAAAAAAATATTATCTCAAAAATATTTATATGTAATCAAGCACAATATACTACATTAAAAATGATTTTTAGCAAGCAATTAATTAACTGCAATAGCTTTATTGTCGCTAAATATGTAATTTTAGTGATTAACACTCTTTGTAAATGTCTCTAAAGCCTATAGTGACATAAATCCAATGACAATAACTAATATCGACAAAGATTTTAGCACTCTTTGTTAATGTACACATTTACATGATTTTTCTGTAGTGACACTATGAGAGTGGAATAGGGTGGGGAGTTTCGAGGTTGCGAGAGATGGGAGGGTTAAGGATCGGGGGTTGAAAAATTCCTCAATTTTAAACAATTTGTTTAATTAAAGAAAATATTTTTCAAAATAATTTGACAAACCAACAACAACATACCTTATATAATCTCACAAATGAATTCTGAAAAGGTTGGTACATGCGTACACGGTCTTACCTCTATTCAGTGAAGATAACAAAGTAATTTTCTATAAATAAATGTGAAAAAAAATAAAAAATATTTTTCTGAAAAATCTCTCCGATACCTAACACACCCTAAGACAATAGATGCACATTGATTATTCACATTGTTCATGTATTAAAGAGGGTCAAAGCCATTACTTTTTTAGCCAGAGTTGACATGATAATGCTTTTATGGTAAACCAATGTGAATGCAGTATAAAGCCATACTCCAAAGAATTATGACAATTCTTTTTCCCTACATAACTTTATCTACACGCAAAAAAAAAAATATAGTAAACTCATAAGAGATAGTGCCTTCAATCCATTTCCCCACACCTTAAAAGTGGACCCATTTTAAAGAGGATTATATAGGAAGGGCACATGGAGGCATAAATAACCAAGGGTGCTAGTGAAAGCCAATTGGATATTTGAGCCAAGAATGTGGGGTCTTTTCTTAATTCAAGCATTTGTTGGTATAGCTAAATATAATGACAAGGCTAAGGACAAATTCATAAAAATAGCCCTTTTGTCTTATAGATAGGTCAAAAGAAAATTTGTTCACAACTTTATAACAATTACTCTCATGTGATATTGATTGATGATCAATTATTAAACCAAATCACCATAAATTAACTTAAGTAATTTTCATTGTATTCTTTCTTGTTAAAACAAATTAGGTAATGTTAATCCAAAACAATATCATTTCATTATCAATGAATCAGATGGTGTTAAGTATTTCACATTGAATTATTTACTCGTTAGGTAGTTGAGTTTGGTACGAGTCTATTTTTTTTATATGCTAGCAAAGTCAGGTATGTTAATGTAATTGTAATAGAAATGACACTATGTAGCTGCCTATGACACCACGATTTAAAAGATATCGTACATTAAAAATGTAATTTAAAATTTAGCCAATTTTAACATACTTCAGACTAAATTTCCGACTATTATTGCCATTTCATCTTCTTCTTCTTCTTCGGATCTACATTTGATCTTTCTCCAAACTTTAGATGTGAGAAGCTTTGGCACGGCGGAGCTCAACTTCAAACATGACACTTTAAAAAATTTCAACTTCAGACTCATATATCTTATGAGGTTAACTCTAGATGACTTAGAACTTGTAAACCTTGGCTATTTTATGAATAGAAGTATCAAAATAGATATTTTCGTACTTTGTCCGTTACTGTAACATTAGATCCTCATGTTATATTGTTCAACCTCCAATTGGCAGTTCTAGACGAATGTGGGGCTGAGAGCTAAGTCATTTGGACTCTTTCTATATGGTCTTAACAATACTTACTATTTTTTGTGATTGAGTTAGACTTAACGTTCATTTATCATGACAAACCAATATAAAATTGTCACAAATATTTTAAATGGGTATAGTAAAGTTCAAGAAATGATGAAAAATATGTTATGATCAATTAAAAAAGGGAAAGAAATGCATGAAATGGGCTATTGATTAAGTCGGAATACATAACCCCTTCCCCCATACTAGCAACGACGTTATATCCCTATCTGGTGTCACTCTTCCACTAGTTTAAAATGACAAAAAATGGTCCCTTATGTTTGGAGGTAAGTTTAAAATAATTTGTAAAGTTTGCTTTGAACAAATTTAATCCTTTAAACTAGTCAAAAATTAATAGTTTTGATTTTCGTCAAATATTTAACAAATTCTTTTTGTTAGATTTAAATCTTGTATTTATCTTATCTAGATGAAACTCAATGGTCTCAAACAAAAAAAAAGTCACTATTTTCCCATTGAATTTTTTCACTGAAAAATGGTCAGTAGCTATTTCCACAAAATTTTGATTGAATATGAGAGAAAAGAAATAATAGTAGCATTTTCACACGAATAAATCAGTAAACTTCGCAGTACGTATTTCAGTGAGAATTTATTTTTCATCATACATTTTCTCACTGAGTTGATTCACTACGAAATAAGTGACATGTTTCATAACACAAACTTTCAATTAATTTGTGATGGAAAAAATCTTTGTTTCAGTGTTGAATCTTTTGATCCATCACTAGTAAAATATAAAACGCATAAAATATCTTATGTCAACTCCTAATTTTTCTAGAATTAGGATTTGGTCATAAGAGTCTAATAGTGGAAAGGCAAATCGTGTACAATGGTCGAAAGAAGTTTCTTAAAAGCACGTAGTTTTAATTTTTAACGACTAAAAACAATAATTACTAATTAGGTTAAATGAATAATCTTATTGTAGAGAAACACATTGCTGGTCCACTACATGCAAGCCACGAGTAATAAATTAGACACTTTTTTTTTTCTTTTTTTCTTCTTTATTATTATTAATTATTATTTTGGTGAAAAGACTAAAATAAAGTGTGAAATGAAATGAAAATAATTGGAAGCAAAATGATTGTTATGGTAGAATATTATATAAAGAAAAAGAAAACTAACAGACGGCAATTCCCAAAAAGAAAGGAACATATCAAGTTGGCCACGTCATGACATGTCTAGAATAGAGAGTGTCTTACGTGGACACCCCCATATTATCACAACTTGACATTTGGATTTCCTACTTATTCCTATTTCATACGTACCTTAGTCCACTCACTTAAATTCTAAAATTTAATAACCTCTCGATAGATATGTTGTAGTCAGTCTCACGTTATGTTTTGATTGGTGAATTTGCATGTTATCTAGTGTTAACCTAATTTTTTGAATTGTTCCTCAAGCTTTTGAGAGTCAATGGTAAGTTTTTTTTCCTTATCAAACAAAACACACCTAATCATTCTTGATGCTAAATATTTCAACATAGTTTATATCCTATTGTTGGTTATAGTCTTTACTCTTTAGCTACCACGTGAGTCTTGTAGCGACTAATGATCTCATTAAGATTTTGATTTTCTCTTGTATAATCACTTGCAAATCGATATAACTTAGGTGGAAAGGTTCAACAAGAATCTTCAAAAAAAAATAAAAAAATTGATGGTATGTTGGTAGAATTTGCCCAAAAATTAGATAGGGAGCCAAACACTATTAAGACATATATAGACGACCAATTCACAACCTTAGTTGTTACTATACAAAACCACCACCCCTTCCCCAACTCATTTAAAGGGTATTGTTTCGCGGCTTGAGCTAATTTTTTATTTGTAAATAAGGTTTTCTGTCGTATCGCACATTTATTTTTAAACTATTTGAGGAGGCACTAAATATATCGAATCGCATTAACGCGCCACATGTCACACCATTCTTTTTACCTGACAGATTCATTTTGAAGTTGACTTATAATAGACAAAATTCTTATATAGAATTGATTTTTTTGGAGTGGAAAGTAAGTTGAAGGTTGCAAATTTCAAAACAATTTTGTGCAAGTTGTTGGTATTGCCATTTGCCAAATGCCAAGAGGGTTGGACTATAATGGAATATAACTCATTCAAAAAAATAAAAATAAAAATACAAACAAATAAATGCATGGTGACAAAATGATGGCTCTTTAATTAAATTGACGATGAATTTACAAAGTTTAGAGTTATAAATAGCATGAAAATGAAACTTACCATCTTTTGGTGGGCCTAAGTGGGCTTTTATAGACAGGTCTTCTGTTTGTCGGTTAAGTGTCTTGGGCCCCATAATTTATTAGTAGGTATTTGACCCACACATGTTGGGTTTTACCCAATGTACTAGCTGACTTTGAATGAGTCTTTCCCAACATTTTTTCTAATTCAAACAAACATAGGAATAAATATTAATTGACATTATTTTATAAAATCAATTTATTGTCATAAATTTTTTAATTCTAAAATATCTAAGGATTCACACCCCCACCACCACTCTATAATTGGATAGGGTAGACATGAAATTTAGGAATATAAAGAGGATTTTTAAATCTCATTGTATCTTTTCCTTGAATTGGAACATGTTATTTTTTTAAAAAAATAAAATAAAATTATAGTTTTAAACACACAGGGGCGTCATGAAGGATAAATTAAGGATCTTTTCCTTTTGAACCAACTAAAAAGTGAAAGTAAGCGATATAATTGAATTGGAGTGTAATATGTTTGCTCATGCTCAACAATTCAATGAACTTAAAGTCCTTGGCCTACACAATTTAAAGTTTAATATTAAATATTAAAAGCAAATATTTCAACACTTTATAGATTTACTATTTTGAGACTTCCTAAAAGAAAAATAGGAGAAGCAAATGGGGAAATTATAAAATAATTGCAAAAGTGATGAAAGTATATATACTTTATTTTATTAAAAACAAATGTAAATGAACATTATAACGACGGCATATAAACATTTTTTTTTGTTTGCATAATGAATGATGCATTAAAAAGTAGGAAAAGGAATGAGATATCATGATATGTTGGGCCTAAATTAAAATAATAATAAACTTTTCAACCCTTTTCCACTTCTATGTATATGCTAAATTATTAATGGAACTTTTTGGTGGAGTGAATTAAAGTGTTAATTAATTTGGATTAAGTTAACATTATCAAAAAAAAATAAAATTGCAAGAAGAGAATATCCAATTTATGCTTTTCTAGTCATATTGGGAACACTTGGTTGCACCTCTAAATTACACTTGTCCACAAGAAAAATACTTTATGTTTTATGCTCTCAGCCACAAATTGCAACAAATTTGAACATGCAATTGCTTCCCCTCTTCAATATTGATGGGACTAAACACTAAAAAGATTCTATCTTGTATACAAATAAAAATGTTTATTATTATTTGTGCTATGATGTTGGGAGTATTCAAGTGCCTTTTTAGGGTGTGACACACCATTAAAAAGTTTAGTTAATCATATTAATTAAAGGGGTCATTTGAGTACTACATTATACCATTTCTCTTTGTCTTGAGAAAATATATAATCTCCTACTCCTTGAATATGTAAAGAGTAGTTGAAAGACCTTTTAGAAAGTTGTTCACACAACAAGGTAAGTTGGAAAATGAAGAATTTAATAGTGTATTCTTGATTTTTTTTTTAAATGTCACTTATTTTAGTTTATTTTTAAAAGGTTAGAAAGACACTTAAAAGGAATCTAAGGGAGTAACATACAAAGGGTTGAGCACTTATAACCTTTTCAATACCAAATACGGAGCCAGAATTTAAAGTTTATGAGTTATAATTCTAATTCTTTTAAGTTATTGGATTTTAAATTAATAATTTATACATTTAATAAATTTCTTATTACAAATTCAGAGTTTTAACTAAAGTTATTGAATTGAGCAAAATCTGTAACTAATCCATAACTAATTCATTAGCTCAGCCCCTATTCAAGAGTTTGTCGTTCAAATTTGAAACATTAAAAGTGAGCTATATCTTCGGAGGCAAAATTACCGCATCTGAAGAGTGATTAGTTTAATATTCTTTATCGAAAAATCATATTATTTATCCATAGAAGTCAAATGTTACTTTAAGTAGTGGGAGAATAAAAGAACCTTATATCATATATGTAATGCACACAATTTATAGGTTCTTGATATATCAACTTGCTAGGTTTTAGGGACAAGTGTGTACCATGGGATTGAGATAACTTGCACAACAATTATATGATGGAATTGGGATACGAAAGATAAGATTTTTTTTTTTTTCCTTTTTCAGAAAAGACTCCATATTGTTGTGCTCATTATTATAGCAATGCTTTTAAAGAGAAGTTTATCTTTGACAATAAAAATATTTATTATATATTATTTCTGATGTGACATGTTATCATGTCACGTAAAAAATAATCTTGGCGTTCCAAGTTTTAATCTCAAACACTTTGAATCCCTTAGTAAAAATCCTACATCTTATATTAGCTATAGCTCTAAAGGTTGTCGTCAAATCATATTATATCTTGAACATACTTAAACATTTTTAACGAAATTTCTGAGATCATTAGTTGTTTTTAGACCTCACATACAAAAAAAGAAAAAAATCTTCTATCATATCGTAATGCATAGGTAGGACATTGATATTGCAACTTGCTACATGCTAGCTAGGGTATAGGGACAAGTGTGAAGATAAACTACATGATGCATGTGAAATTCATTTGAAGGTATTTGTATTGATGCACAACAATTATATGATGGAATTTATCAAGGTACGAAAGATAAGATTATTTGGAAATGAAAGCCAGTTTAAGAAGCACAAGGGACCCAAGTAAAAGAGAGTTCAGTTACACTTCTTCTTCTTTTACTTTTGATTCAGTATTGTGCAGTTAAATCTTTCTATTATAGAGTCGATTATTTCGTATTTTTAATTGTCATAATGAATTATTGTTATAAAAAATATACATAACGTAATATAACATGAAAAATCGATTCCATAGAAAAATAAACATGACTACTACAATAAAATGTTATTATATTTATGAGGATGATTGTTATATAGAACTACTATGATTGTCCATTTAATTTCCCCATTCACCACATTAGATAGACTTTGTGGACTATGATATTTTATTTGTTGACCTCCAGCTATTACAGAACTATTTTTATCATGTTCAATGTACCATAGTACATGTTGTTCCTTAAAAAAGTTGGTACTACATCAATCTGACTTACTGCCTAGTGCCAACAATAATTCATGTATAAGTCTATAAGAGAGTAAGATATGACTATAATAGTGTGTCACTTCAAAACGATCGAATTTATAGGTAAAATATGAAGCACGTGAATTTGGGTTTTTATTATAAAACTAAAAATTTTATGTATATTTTAAAAAATTAATATAGTATTAATTGTTTGCATCAATAATACAAAAATATTTATGTTGCTCTTGGTTGAAGTTTGATCTCGTTATTTATCTAGATAACTAGGGATCAAATCATACAATATGAATTGTTTCCCTTTGTTTTTTTCTACTTCAAGATAAGTAGATAACTCAGAAGTACACTTATGTTGTCCCTTCGGTTCAAGTGATATCAATAGATAAGATTTTCCGAGCTACAACTTAATTATCATATCCAGATTCAGAATTTAAAGTTTATATAATGATCTCAAGTAAATACTATAATTATAATTGGATTCATAATAAAATATTCATAAATATTTAATAACTTTTCCATTAAGAAGTATTTTCTTAGACACAATAGTTACGGCATTAATTACAAAACATAGTCATAATTTATGTATTTACAAAACATAATAATAATTTATTTCAAATTGTAGAGGAATATATTGTATTTGCGCATAAGTGAAATACATTATTTATGCATGTCACTGTATTTTTACTGTATGACACTTATATTTTATGAAATATACTTACATCATTTTTAGAAATCATTTCAACCTTCACAACAAACTACATGTATATAACTCTATTTTACGAGATACATTTGTATTTTAACCTTCAAGCAAGAAGGCAAGCATATTATAAGGTGTATTTGCTAATAAATTTAGATTCTCACTATATGCATCGCAATTTTTAAAATACTACTATTTAAATAAATATATATAGGAGCTATATTTGTTGTGCCGTGTAATTTTTCCTTCGATATATATTCATACGTACACACACTAAAGATCATTTAGTGGATTTTCAAGGCATAATTAATTGCTAAAAGTAAGTCAATATAGTCAACAATTACATAGATCCCATGTATCTAGAAGATTTCAGATAGAAGCTAATGATAGATCTTTCATATAATTAATTAGACAAAAGATTGTGTATGTACGTAGCTTAATCTTGCGCATATCCATCCTAATAGGAATATTTTGACTATTAAAAGTTTGTTTGAAAATGTTAGGTAAACATTACTTCAAGGGTGCGGTATAAGATTGAATGAGATTTCTCTGCCCTTAATTAAAAATTTTGAGTCAAATCTAAAATTATGAGAAATACGTGGTAGAAAGTGATTCCCTCTTTAATGAGCTTTGTATGTGACGATATCTAAATTAGTTGAACAAGTAAATTTTGAATACCAAATTGTTATATTAGAAAAGAAAAAAAAGTAAGCATCGTGCTTTCAGGAAATTAGTAAGTACTTAATTTGTATACCAACAAAGATGTTGATGGAGTGGTAATTAAGTACTCTTATATTATTTATCAGAGTTCTCGGATTTTTAGTCTTATTGAGTACAAAGTCATTATAGACAACCCGTATTGCAAATTCAAATTTAATCGAGTTTCAATATAAATGCTGATATTCGGCGAAAACCAATAAAAAAAAGGAAAAGAAAAGGAAATAAGCTTGGATATCAAGCAAATAAACTCTTGATTTGACCAATATTCAAATCGATAGCTACCTTCACTAATAAAAATACAAATCACCATTCACCAATGGATCTGCATTTTCCTACTTTATGTGTTAATCTTGCAAAAATTGGAATAAATGCGTTCTACTATTGGAACTTTTGTTCAATTAATTAAATCTTAGGTTCATGCATGTCAATAAATAACTAAATAAATAAAATATTAAGAACTTTTTAGTCTGGTAGGTAATTTAAGGACAAACGATATATTATCCTCAACAACATTTTTTAACTCCCCTAATCTCCCACTTAATTCTATTGTACTTTTGCTGATCCGACTAATTCAGATTTGCGTCACATAAAATTCAATAAAAAAGAAAGAACTAGCTCAATCTCTACTTGAAATTCCTACATTTTTAGAGCTCGAACGAAAGACCACTTAAAACCGTATATAATTATGTGTTGCTTTACAAGCTCATCAACATAAACATGCATGTGACTCAGCATCTAGTTTATTTTGATTTAATAATATGACTATACCTTGATATTTTTGTAGTTGAACTTGAAAAAATATTTGCATGATTATTTGGATTTATTTATTTATCTTATATATTTTTTAATACTCATATCTAACCTAACTAAACTTCATCAAATCACATATATCATCAACTTAATGCCACGCAGCATCACTAATTTAGCGTGTGGTTGCCACTAATAAAATAAGATAATATCAACAAACTCATCAAATTAACTTATTAGTTGTCGTGATGATCATTTGCATTATCTTGTCGATTAATATCTAAAATGTTGCATGTTTAATTTAACCGCAACTGAATTTGCTATTCGATTTTATCATTAGTTTCACTACAATACTTTACCTTTTAGCCTTCGTTTTATTGTTTGCGTATTTGTAATGGTTATGATGAGAAGAAAAAATAGAGAGTATTACTTATTAGAGTCCGATAGTGATTGAGGGAATGCGTTTATCGTCTTTATATATATCTTGAATAATCATTATTTCATGAATTAATTTTTATAGTTGAATATATTGGATTTAAAACCTAATAAAGTTTCAAATAATCGTCGGTATATGGGTAGTCTATTTATGTAATTTTAGACACTTATCATGAGTTAGTTTTTGAAGTTTAAGAGAGTGTTTTGATATAAAACTCATTAAATTTGAATTATTTTTTGAGCAACTTTCACATATAGCAAACACAAAATTCATATTTGTATGTTATAGCAAAGTTTGCATAATTGCGCTCCATAGCAAACATAAATATGTATATTTCGCTATACACATACAAAAGAAAGCAGTTGTATAATCTGCTTTGGTATACATATACAAAAAGATCAATTGTATAAAGTAAGAGAGACGAGTGAGCGAGCGAGATCTGGGAGAGTGGCAAGCGAGATCTGGGAGAGTGGCGAGCGAGATCAGGGAGAGTGGCGAGCGAGATCTGGGAGAGGGGAGAGAGGAGAACGAAAATATATGTATATATACAATTTTCTCTCGCTTTATACAAACACAAACGCACTTTATACACTTGCATTTGTATAAAAAAACGAGAGAGACGAGGGAGAGAACGAGAATGGCGAGCGAGATTCACCAGGAGAGAGGTGAAATAGCAACAGTTTGCTATGAGGTACAATTAAATCAAACTATATTTATAGCATTTAATTTGAATTAATAGTTTGCTATTATATACAATTTTCCCTTATTTTTTTAAAGTTAAAAATGATGTTTGAAAATTGGAGTTGTATTATGATATAAATACAAATTAAAATTGTTTTTGAATTTTATAAATGATTTGTAATGAAAATTATAGAAAAAAAGATTAATTATGAAAAACTCAGAAAATTCACCACTTTCGGTACGCTAACTCCCCGCGTTAAACCAAAACACAGCCAGAATATTCACTTGAACTCACTCAATAAAAAATTATATTATATATGATAAAATTTTCAAATCTCAAATACTAGATTTTTATTTTTTCGCGCCCTTAGTGAAATCTTGGAGAAATAAACGAAACGAAAAGTAATTGAATTGACTTCATTGTCATTGTTTAAGAAAAAAGGAAAAAAGTCATCCAATAACAATTGGCAAATCCTGTGTAATTATCTTATCAATTTATTACTTGTATTTTCTTCCCTGTTATCGTTAATCGTTAAGCTTCTCTTCAAGCAAGTGATACTTTTTTCATTTCATATTACTTTGTCTATATTCTAAAAATAATTATTTTAATTTACTCATTCAATTTATGAATCAAGAAACTTTTTCTTATATTTTCTTTTATACCTAAATATTAAATAATTACTCTTTCCATTCTTTTTTAGTTGTCATAATTTTTTTTTTGAGTGTCAAACGACATAAATTTTGTCTAACATTTTACAATGTATTTTTCATCATATTTATATGAGATAAATGTCAAAAAGACACCTAAACTATACCTTTTTTTTTAGTTTCATACCTAAAAAGAAGTTGCAATTATAGTATTGTTGGAACTCGGTGTAATTTTTGAATATCTACAATTTTATTAATTTATTAAAAATTAGTTAAATTAACTCTCAAAAATCTCAACATAGCAACTAAAATGAAACGGAGAAAATAACATGTAAATAATATGTCCAGTCAATAGAAATCAAGTAATATAAAACTGCGGAACTAATTAAAAAGACAAAGTAATAATACAAAAACTCCCAGGGTTTAGGTAAACCTTACAAAAATGAACACGAATAAGTATTAGAATCTTCTTTTTTGGAACATTCACAAAAACGTGTTTAATTAGAATTGAATCTACAAAATCATATTTGGTCAATTGAAACCTCTCTCTCCGCGTTTTTGACACTCAAATTTATCAAAAAAAAAAAGTTTAAGTCAACATTCTTCTAAGTCGAACGTTTAAATTTTATGCACTGATGATATAATAACGATAACTCTATTGCTTATGGTTATTAAACAATTTCTTTTGGGTAATTCATCATCTATTGTCTAGTTATTTAATTTGTTTTTAATTAGTGCTAGTAGTAGGTCAGACTTGGTGCGATAAAATTAATTACACTGAATATGTTATCAGCATATATAACTTAAATTTGACCGGAAATGATATCTCCATTTTGTGTCTGGTAGGATGAATGGAAAGTTGTTTGAACGAGGAAATTGTGACATGTAGCAAGTCAAAAAAGTTATGGTTTTATTTTTCTTTTTTAGAATGTAATTGTGGTTTGTTGGCTTTCACTTTCAATGAGATATTTTCATGGTGAGAACATCCGGTGAGAACTGAGAAGTGTAACGGTTTTTTAATGTAAAAATAAATGTAACTTTTGTATTTTAGTTTTTAGTTATTATTACACTTTAAAATTATCTTTCAGATTAAGTTTTATTTATGTGTGTTTTCTATTGTATAAAAAGGTATTTGTCTTTAGAAAATCATGTCATAGTACAAAGATGTGTAGTGTAATCAACCCTTAGGAGTCATTTGGTGTGAGCGATAAGGTATAAGGTATAATGGTTACAGTGATAAAATACAGGACTATTTTATCTTACGATTGGTTGAAGGTATTAGACTGTTTTGAGATTATTTATTTCACTATTTATACCTTAGTGATAAGACAAGTTATCCCGCGAAGCTAGTTCTGCTAATGATATAGCTAAGTCTTGACACAATTAAAGTCAAAATCAAAAGATAATAAAAACGAAGAAGAAAACTAAAAACTTAAATAATGATCTGATATAAGAAATATAGTTGCAAATCAATAAAATAATATAGCGATTGTAATATAAATTCTCCGAAAAAAGATGAAGGAAACTTACATAAATCTCACTAGTTTAGGAGCTAATTATTTAGATATATTTTAGTTTGCAATATTATGAATCTTACACAAATTTTGGTGCGTTCAGATACATGTATCTCATGATACATGGGGTCAAAATTAGGTAAAATTTGTTCGAGATACATTGTATTCAAGTGGATACATATACGAATCTCGCTCACCTCCCTCCCATCTGCCTGCCACTCTCACATGTACTTGGTATCCCAGATACATGCGAAGCACACCAAATACATACAAATATATGTATCTAGTGTATATCTAGTGTGATTCACATGTATCTGGGTTACATGATTATCTTCCTCCCTATCTCGCTCGCCTCTCTCCCTGTTTTAGTGTATTTGGTAGGAAAAATACATGTATATAAGTGTATCTTACTCAATATATGAAAGAAAATTCTTAATTAGTGGTAACATACGTAATGCTTTAAAAATATAGATAAACTTAACATATATGTTATGAATATATATATAATAAGATAGTTTTCCCCGAAAAAAAAAAAGAAGTAAAAATTATCCAGCCTAAGCAGGATACAAAATCCCATATTGAATTGAAAGCGTTGTCACAGAGTCCATTAAGCTGAGCTCTATCCACGAGTATTACACCAACAGTTGTGGGCTGTGGCCCATTTCTATCCCACTAGCCCAACCAATTTAAGTTATAGCCGCAATGCATATAATCTTTATAGAGCAACTTTCACATATAGCAAACACAAAATTCATATTTGTATGTTATAGCAAACTTTGCATAATTGCGCTCCATAGCAAACATATATATGTATATTTCGCTATACATAAACAAAAGAAAGCAGTTGTATAATCTGCTTTGATATACATATACAAAAAGATCAATTGTATAAAGTGAGAGAGACGAGTGAGCGAGCGAGATCTGGGAGAGTGGCGAGTGAGATCTGGGAGAGGGGAGAGAGGAGAACGAAAATATATGTATATATACAATTTTCACGCATTTTATACATTTGAGTTTTTGTATAAAGTGAGAGAGGGAAGTGAGAGAGCGAGATCCGGGAGACTGGCGAGCGAGATCTAGGAGAGGGGAGAGAGAGGAGCGAAAATATATGTATATATACAATTTTTTCTCGCTTTATACAAATACAAACGCATTTTATACAATTTGCGGTTTTTGTATAAAGTGAGAGAGATGAGTGAGAGAGCGAGATCTGGGAGAGTGGCGAGCGAGATCTGGAAGAGGGGAGAGAGGGGAACAAAAATATATGTATATATACAATTTTCTCTCGCTTTATACAAACACAAACGCACTTTATACACTTGCGTTTGTATAAAAAACGAGAGAGGCGAGGGAGAGAACGAGAGTGGCGAGCGAGATTCACCAGGAGAGAGGTTAAATAGTAATAGTTTGCTATGGGGTACAATTAAATCAAACTATATTTATAGCATTTAATTTGAATTAATAGTTTGCTATTATATACAATTTTCCCATCTTTATAAGTATAGTAACTTTAAAAGTAACTTGTTACAAACATAACCATAATTGCATAATTTGCGTCTGAAGTTGCAAATTTTAGCAAGATTTGATTTTGTATATTTTTATAAATTTGATTTTAGTTTTATGTCCCTTTTTACGAGAATAACCGATTTCAATTTAAACTATAATCGCAGTTCATGTAATTTACTCTCTCTCTGTCCCTAATTAGTTGTCCACTTTTGAATTGACACATATTAAGAAAACAATTAATGACATAACGAGTTTACCATTTTACCCTATTAATTATGAAGTGGATGAAAAGTTCTACATTTTTCAAAGTAATCAATCATTTAATTGAGAGTATAATAGGTAAAAAAAAATTATTTTTTCTTGATTTGTCAAAATGGACAAGTAATTAGGAACAACTATAAAAGGAAAAATGAACAAGTATTAGGAACAGAGAAAGTAATATGTTTAGTAACATTAAAAGCAAGTTTTAACAAACACGGCCATGAAATGCAATCATTTGTACTTGAAGTCCGTTCATGCATTTGTGCCTAAATTTTAAAGACATTTGTACTTTTTTAAAAATAAATTAATTTTGGACTTGAAGTCCTTTTATTAATGCCTTAATGGGCTAAAGGTTCAAACAAAACAAAGAAAAATAGTACATTGTTTGCCTAAAACTCGGACCCGCTCAATTAGAGTTTCCTAATTTGATCCTTCTTCTCTTTCCACTTTTTCCAGTTCTCCATTTCTGCATCTCTATCTGCAGCCATGTTCTCTTGATGCTCTTCAATGTTGAAGAATGCTGAAAAATTCAGCTGTCAAAGGTTTGGGTTCCATTTTTCCAGTACTTTTTCCTATTATTCTTTTGATAATCTCACTCTTTCTTTTTGTAGGTGTACTACCCGGTAAGAGTTCTTGTCAAGCTCCAAAGAGGGTGTGTCGGTGTGAGCCTTGCATTTAGCTTTGTAGACCTTTGTAAGTCATCTTGTACCTCTTCGTCTTTTTCTTCCTTTTCTTCTGCAAGCATCTGACCCCTGTTGTTTTCCAGTTGAAGCCGAATACGAGTGAACCCAGGAGCTCCCGTGCTTCCTCACCTTGATCTATCCGCTGACTGCTCGTTTTGAATTCAGATACGGCTCCTAGACTCTCTCCTTTTGCTAGTCCATGTATCATTTTTTGCTGCTTGACATAGCTTAGGAAATGTTCATGTACAACTCTTTTGCTCCAAAAATAGAAAAAATCTAAATTGTACATAGCATAGCTGAGGAACCCTGTGACTTCTATGTTGTATCTAAGCATGCTGACCATTGTTGTTGCTGTAAATTCTCCTTGTTTTTATCCTAACTGAAGGGACATGTTGTTTATCAATGTTAAGAATCTTTTTACCTTTGCTTGGAAGCTGATTGAACTGTTGAAATGTTAATTTCTGCTCTGAATTGATCGTTGTATTAGCTATAAAATCTGCTAATTGATTCGCCTCTCTAAAAACATGCCAAACCTGTACATTTATTTTCTGAATGACTTGCTGGATATCTTCCACTTTCTCAATCACCTCCCACAGTATTCTCCAACATCCTCTTATCATATTTTTTAGAGCTAGAGAATCTGTTTCCAATCGAACTTGACTGTATCTATTTTCCATACAATAATGTAAAGCTTTCCACACTGCCATTACCTCAGCTTCTATGTTGGTGGCCTCAACTATATTGTGTGCTTCCGCATATATAAGGTCTCCATTTATATCCCTTATACAATACCCATAAGAACTTTTTCCCGGATTCCCTTTGCTGGCTCCATCAGTATTGCAGGTAACCCAACCTTCACTTGGTGGCTTCCAACTCACCAAATGGTAGTGTAAAGTAGGTTTGTAATTCTGTAACACCTCTACCATTTCTGGCCACTGAAATGACATTCTTTTAATCCATGGAAATCTTAACCTTACTAACTGATATATAATTAATTGACATTGATTATACATCCTGTTGTAAGTTACTTCCTTTCCATATCTACGAGCATTTCGGCGCTTCTATAGTTCCCACATAATGATTGCTGGAATCGCTTTCAAAATGTGCTTTAACTTGCTCGATGCACTGTGCTCCCACCATTTGAAAATCAATTGTTGCAAGGTTAACTCACTTATAATGATACATGTACATGAAGCAAACTGCTTCCATAGCTTTTGGGTTATGTGAGCTGTTAGTAAAGATGAGACATAGTCTCCATTTCCCCAGTTTCGCAGCAATAGCATTTGGAAACTACTTGTATCCTTCTCCTTTTAAGATTATCATCTGTAGCAATTATCCTTCTCCACACTCTCCAAAGAAAGAAACTAATCTTAATTGGCAAACCTTTAACCCACATGAATTTCCTCCATTCTTCTTTTGCCTTTTTGCATCTCACCATATGGAATGCTGATTTAACAGTGAATGTTCCATTGGTGTTGCCTCTCCACTAAGCCTTATCAATACATACCTCTGAAACATTAGGTCTGATGTTTATAAGTACATGCTGCACCATTTCCTCAGATAAAAAATTCCTCAGTTTGTTCTCATTCCATGTTCCATTGGTGATAAAATATTTCACCTTTAGTTCCTCCTCCTGTGCTCTTTCCCCTTCTGTGTAGTATAAAGCTCCTTGTCTTGTCCAATTATCAAACTAAAAGCTGGAATTTCCTCCTTTGATCTGCCACCAAATTTCATGCTCTACTTCCTCCCTAATGTTGATCAAATCTCTATACCTGTGGACATTACAAGATGAAGCTTTTTGCAGTACTTATTACACATGTACTTTGCCCATAATGATGTGGACACTTGAAAGTTCCACCATAGTTTAGCAAATAAAACATCATTGATGTCATGTAATGATCTAAAGACCAAACCCCCTTCAGCTTTTGCAAAACATAACTCTTTTCATGTCACCCAATGCTTTCCTTTAATTCCATCCAAATTTCCCCAAAAGAATTTAGCAAAAATTTGATGTATTTGCTCCAACACCTTTTTGGGTGGGTTTAATGCGGATAACATATACACATGCATGGATTGTAGTACATTGTTAATAAGCACCCACTTTCCCCAAAAAAGTCAAAAATTTGTTATGCCATCTAAGGACCCTCATAGCAATCTTTTTAACCATGTCTGTATAATAATTGATCTTTCTTCTTCCATAAAAAACTGGGCAGCCCAAATAAGTAAAAGAAAAATTTCCTTGCCTTATTCGTGTTAATCTATGCATTCTAATGGCTACAAGCAAAGGAGTCTTATCATGAAGGTAAAAAAAACTTTTCTCCTTATTGATTTTTTGACCCGAAACCAATTCATAGTCTCTTAACACCTTCATCATTTTAATAATTGAACCTTTGTCTCCTAAGCCAAATAGAATAGTATCATCTGCATAAGACTAATGATTTATCTCCGGACTCCATTTGGGAAGGCCATAACCCTTCACGCTATCATCCCTGTGTAAATTATTTAACCCTTTGGCTAATACCGTTGCTACAATAATAAACAAGGTTGGTGATAATAGATCACCCTGCTTCAGTCCTCTCGAGGACTGGAAAAATCCATGTGTTTTACCGTTTATTAATACTGAGTACCAATTGTTGGACATGATTTTCCATATCATATTAATGATTGCCTCTGCAAAGCCAAATTTTCTCAAAACTTTCGTTTGAAAAATCCAAGAAACTCTATCATATGCTTTGGCCATATCCAACTTGACAACCACATTAATATTTTTGTTCCTCATGTTAATGTCTCTAATTATTTCCTGCACCAATAAGATATTCTCCGTAATGTTCCTTCCTTTAACAAAGCATGATTGTGTTGGTGATATAAGATTAGATAACACCACTACCATCCTCTCATGAACCATTCTGGATATAACTTTATTTATAAAGGAACTAAGACTTATGGGTCTTAAATCAGTTAAATGTTTTACTGATACCTTTTTGGATAACAACACCAAGTTTGTATGAGTTACAAACTTGGGCAGCTCTTGGCCACAAAAGAATGCTCTCACCACCTTGGTAATATCTTCTCCAATTATCTCCGAAAAACTTTGAAAGAAATGACCAGTAAAGCCATCTGGCCCACATGCGTTGCTTCCATTTAGCCCGAAAACCACTTTTTTAACTTCATCTTAATCAGGAAGCATTGTCATTACTTCATTTTCTGCATTGGTTATGCACTTAGGAATATGTTCCAGCATTGAATACTCCTCTACCCTTCTCTCTTCAGAAAATTCAGAAAATTGATCCTTGTAAAATTGAACTGCTGCCTCCCTAATTTCATCATTAGTACTCAGTGTCACCCCTTGCTCTGTGATCATCTCAGCAATGTGTAATTTCTTTCTTCTACCCTTGACAAACGAGTGGAAAAAATTTGTATTCCTATCTCCATCCATGCACCACTTCATTCCCGCTTTCTGTCTCCAAAAATCCTCCTCCAATTTCAAGAATTTTTTTAATTTTGCTTCCTCCTTGCTTAGTTCGGCTCTATTAGTTGCTGAATGTTGTATCTCCAACTGCGCCTCTTTCACCTTAATGATGTCCTCAATCGTGGCAATTTGTTGAAAAATATCACCAAACACCTCTTTACTCCAAATTGACAGCTCTTTCTTTACCTTTTTCAATTTTGCATGGAATTCGATAAATGGATTTCCAGCAAAATCAACCTTCCAGTTCTCCTCTACTATATTCTTGAACTGTTTATGTTTACTCCAAAAGTTTTGAAATCTGAAAGGTTTGATAATAGGTTCCTCTTCTGAGTTATATATCATATGGAGCGGTGCATGATCAGACCCTTGTCTGACTAGATGATGGACCTCAGAAGAGGGAAAACATCCAGAAAAACTTGATTCACCAATATTCTATCCAAATCTTTTGAAGATGCACGCCTCCTTAATTCTTCCATTCCATCAAGTAAATTTACTTCCCAACCATCGCACTTCAGAAAGTGCACCACTACTAATAAAAGCTGCAAAATCAATTGCTTCATTGGGAGAAAATTCTAAACCTCCCAGCTTTTCCTCCTCATTTAAAATGACATTAAAATCTCCCTCAATAATCCAAGGACATTGCACTCTCTCCACTATACTCTCTAACTCCTCCCACAACTCAAGTCTCTCTGAAGCATTGCACATTGCATACACAACCGATATAATAAACTCCTTATTGTTGTGTTTGAATTGGATAGTAACTTGTTGAATAGTGTCCAACAATATACTACCCATCCACTCATCTTTCCAAAAGTACCAGATTTTGCCATTACAATTTGATGCCGCCTTGTCAAAACCTAGTTTCATTTTATATTGTTCTAGCACTGATGGATTTTGAAAAGGCTCCATCAAGGCTATAAATGAATAATGATGTCTTCTATTCAAGTCCATTAATCTCTCAAAAGACTTTTGAGTATTGACAGACCTGATATTCCAAAAGATCATTTTTTCAATCATTGATCATTGTTGGTGCCCCTATCCCTACTGCTCCTTGTTTGTACTTGTAATGGAATAAAAGGTCTCCCTTTTCTTGCACCATTTTTCAGACTGTTAGTGTGTCTTGGTGATAGATCTCCCGCCTTACTGATCTGCTGTATATTATATTCTATATCCTCGTCTTCTTCAGTATCTTTTCTCTGCTACATTACTTCCTCATCTTCATCTATTAAATCTGGTCCTTTTAGAATGATTGCATCGTCACTTTGATTAACTATTTTCTCTCCTATACTTGTTTCAAACAATTTCCTTGGTGTGGCAACTGTCACGCCTCGAGCTACCTCCGAGACGCGGACACGGGACCTAGGACCACAAGTGATCCCAAGCTAACCCTGCTGGCATGATCATGAGCATACTAAAGATAATAAACTGATGCGGAAGCTAATTCATAAATAAATCTGAAAAGATGGGGAATACCCATATACTATAACTGAATATATCAAATCTGAGAGTTTAATACAAAAGAAATATCAAACTCAAAACACTAACGCTGAATCTAACTATGTCTGAAATAGCCTCTACCTGACTAGGAAATGCTGGGACAAGCCCCAGCTAAGTGTAGCAAAACTGAGACTAAAGACTAAAATACTGAGAAGAAACTCATGACTATTGTCCCCGAAGAATGAGGACTCACCAACTGATTCTGCTGAACCAAAGATCGGGAACCGATCTAAACGTGATCTGAATGCTGAGAACCTGAACCTACATCACGAGAAGATGTAGCGCACGTATGCGTCAATACTTGAAAGGTACTGAGCATGCAGGATAGAGTAAAGCTGAAATAACATATAACTAAACAAAGCAATGAAGCAATGAAATAATCTGAACATGATATAGATACTGAAAATACTGAATACTGAGCTAACTGATGCAATGACCAAATTTATAACATGCTGAGACTGAATACTGACTGAACTGTAAATGTGGTTAATGCAATAGAGTCTGACTGAACTGTGGGAACTACTAATAACCGACATAAAACCACATGAGCTAAATGTGGAGTCCGATGTATACGCCCCATCGAGAGGACCCAATATACCCTGCCAGAGGTATAGAGGCATGCTGGCGTGATCACTAAACTGATGTTGCCCACAGAGGGGACTTACACCTACGTGGCTCGTAGTTCTGGGACTATATGGGTACGCTGAAACCCTAGTCCAACTCGGTATTATGCTACTCCCAATGAATTAAGTGGTTAACTAGTTATGACTGAATTTCTGTAAATACTGGATAGCTCGAAACTGAACATGCAAACTGAGAATGCAACAATTAATCTGATAATGATGCATTCATAAACTGAGGCATGTAAAACTGAATACTGAAATATCTGACCTAGCATGTGTAATTCAAGAACTAAAGAAATACATAGCTAGGGTTCTGAAATTCATGCGATAAACTGAGCAATAACATGATAATCTGATTTGGAACATTTAAATAACTAATTCATGATGATCTGTTCAAATTCTAGAAACCCTAGGTCTGTTCATAATCATGGAATCAAGAATCTGACTGAATTCTAGGGACCTAATGGGCGAAAGGAACCCACTAGTGAAATCCCACATACCTGGTGACGAATTCCACGGAGAAATCTTTCGATTTCGGGGCTGGAACTGAAGGAACCTTGCTGCGTTCTTGAACTAGGGTTCTTGACCTTTTTCTCCTCTCTTGCTTCTAATTTTCTAAGTTTTGATTAATGAATTGACTTGGATAAGTTCTAGTTATGTTTCTAGGCTTAAACTGATTAAAACCTCATGATTTAGGGTTTAAACGACGTATCTAAGGGGTTAAACGAAATAGAAAAAGACCAAAAGACCCTTGAATTAGCTGCTGTCGGAGTGACTAACGGTCCGTCAATCAATCGACGGTCCGTCGATTGGGTCCGTAGATCGAGTCTGCCCGACAGGTCTTCACCAAAATAGGCATAACTTTTTAATCGGAGGTCGGAATTTAGCAAACTTGGCGGAGTTGGAAAGATAATTCAATTATCTATCTAACCATAGGTCATGGCACACATAATTAATTTTGTGCTAAAAGTTATGACCATCTGAAGTTGACCCATCAGAATTTTCAGCTAACTGGCTGCTAACCTTCGATCTACGGTCAGACCTACGGACCGTGGATCTAATGACAGTCCGTGCTGGTCAACCGTAGTTCGGGACTGAAGCTGGGCTTTTGGGGCATCGATCCACGGACACGAACTACGGTCCGTGACCTGACTTACGGACCGTAAGTCGGGCCGTGGGTCAACACTTAGCCAAATTTTCTGACTGAGTTCTGGAGAAGTTTTCTGTCACGAACCACGGACCTGCAGGACGGACCGTGAGTCCATCTACGGTCCGTGGATGGTGTCCGTGAGTGCCACCTGTAACACCAGAAATCTGAAATCTCTATTTTCGGCTACGGGGTGTTACAGTAACGCTATCTCTTCTTGCCATATAACTACTCCCTTCCTCACCACTTTTCAACAATAAATCCTCATTATGCACCTCATGTAAATCTTCAGATTGAATCTCCACATGTTTTATTATGCTGCCACGATCTACTCCTAACTTGTGTTTGTTATGTGTTGTACTTCTTCGCTCTGTATTGTCCATACCTTTGTTAGAAGTATTTTCCTCCAGTTCTTTGTTATTACTATTTTGCCTCCCAGGGGAATTTACTTTGGCCTGTACACTCTTCTGTTCTGCCTCTTTTTCATTCACCCTTTCCATTATCTGATCTTCCCCTCGAACCAGGTTCCTTGAATCCAGCAAGTTAAACTTATTCCCGATTGCAATTCCCACTTTGTTCCACACTTTCACAGGTTCTTTATTTCTTCCAGCTCCCCCCCATTTTCTATGTTTTTGTTCCACGAATTCATCTTTTTTTCTCCCATGATGTTGTTCACTTTCCTTTTCCTTTGTGTCATTATCTTTGTTTGTATTTCTGATGTGCTTGCCTTCCACCTTCTTGCCTTCATCGTATTCTGATTTCTCCCTATTTGGATGCAAATCAGGGTGAACAACATAGCATTGTTCTTCATCATGCCCTTGGATCATACAAGTCTGACAGTATTTGGGAACATAATCGTATTTGATTTTCATCCACTTTTCCACCACCTCATCAGTCTTCATCCTCATACCAATTTTAATTCTTTTTGGGAACTCTCTTAACAAGTCTACCTCCACTTTAACACTTGCACAACTTGGTCTCGTTTGATTCCTTGTTGCCATATCCACTTGTAATGGTTTGCCTACAGCCGCTGCTAATGAAAATATTGCCTCTTTGCCAAAAAAATTTGGTGGAAGAGAAGGAAAAGAAATCCAAGCTATCGCAGTGGTCGTCTCTTTTTTCAGATTAAACAACGGATCCCACTTCAAGGTTCTCATTGGAAAAGATCAATTATTTTGAGTAATATAGAAGGCAGGCTTAGATAACAGATGAACATAATCATCCAATAATGTTGCCCTGATTAGAACATGTCTATTACTCAAAAGCCCTATATTACAATCTCTCTTCAGCTCACATTGTTTCAGAATGAGTTTCCTTAGATCTTGTATTTCTGGCCATCCGTACGAAAACTTTCCAATCACCGCATATTCAAGATTCTCATTTACAATCATTTGTTCCACCTCGTCTTGTTCCCATATCACTTGTGGTTCTCCATGCAAATATGTTATTGATTTTAACAGAATGGGTTTAATATGGGCTGTTTTTGGTTTTAATTTTTTCAGCATACGTGCCTTCATGAAGCTGGCCTACCTCTGGAGGAGGTTGACCTGTGGCCATGGCGGCCATGGTAACCGGATCTATGCAAATTGATGATGACGGCTGTAGGGTTTTTTGGGGGTCAGCCAATTCACTAACATTTGTACTTCAACTTCAAGTTTGTGTCTGAAATTCTGAAGTGGGTTTATTTATTATACTCCCTCGGTTTATTTTTAGGGAAACTACATAAATCCCACTAGTTTAGGTCCTAATTACTAAGATTTCCAATAGTTTCAAATATTACTTCCTCTACCATATTTTATACTTAGGATACATGAGTTTGAATTTGTGAGATACATGTATCTGCCTAATTTTAAAATCGAGATACGTATTTATTTGTTTAAATTAATTGATTGTAACTGATTTCCTTAATTAGAGGAGTAATTGATGATTTTTAGAATATATGGGCAATTAATTCTGGAAATTAAATTAATCAAATCTCTTAATATAGTGCAAATCAAGGAGTGTATTTAATTTTAATTAATTTCATTTATTATTCTTTGAAATAACAAATTCATTAACATTATTATTAATAAAAAACAAAAATATGTATATCTTGGTCATGTAATTTGATTAATTTCATTTTATTACTCTTAAAATAATAAATTTATCAATTTGATGTATCTATTATCAATAGATGATGTATCCTACAAACTAAACACTTAGATACATGAGTATCATACAAGTACATTCATATGTATAATAGAAATATCTAGTATTAATTTCGTGTATTTGTTATATGTGTCTATTATTAATTTTATGTATCTATTTATATGATCTAATTTTAATTTCATGTATCTTTCATATGTATCTAATATTAATTTGATGTATCAAGTATCAATTTCATACATTATATTCAAAAACGTGTATCTCGAATACATAGTAAGTTGTAAGCGTATACATAAATTATGTGTATCTAAATATGGAATGTAATTGAAACAATCTAATTTAGGAACAACTCATGATGTTAGAGTATCTGCCTTATCATAATCCAAAAAAAAAGTAAAAAATTTCAAAATTCTTCCTTTTTTTTTGCATCTGAATTTTTCTCACAAATACATATAATTTTAACTTAGATACATCAACTCTTAACTAGATACATGTACATCTGATGTGTATCCAACATTTTTGCATATCTAATAGTGTATTTATTATGTTAAGTAAAGCTTGGCATAACTCTTCCCTCTTGATTGAGTCGTTCCTATACTTAGATCTATTCTAGGCTTGAATATTAACGGATGAAGAGTCAGTCCCTACAATGAAAAATTCATGAGTGAAAATAACAACTAGAAGTTGTTTGATTTAGTATAATATTGTTAATGTGTAGTACCTTTAACAAGAATCATCTGATTTTGAAAATGACCAGCCATTAAAGTATTTGAGAAACAACAAAATCAAAAAATATAAAACCTAATTTATAGAACTTTTTAAAATTGAATGTCAGAACATTATGAACTTTAACTCAGATACAAAACCAAGATACATGAGAACAATAAAATAATAGAAACAAACATATATGTATAATGCTGATGTGAACATGCAAATATGTATTGAGAGGATGAAGGAAGAAAAAGGGAGAAGATGGAGGAAGAATGAGGTTAGTGGACGTGGGGTGGGAAATGGCAGGTGTGATTTATGTGATAAAAATTTTGAGTTGTTAATGTGGACCATTAATTAAGGAGATTAAATTTAAGATAATTATTCAATACCATATTTAAGGGATTTGTGTATCTAATTAAATCTTTTAAAATATGTGGTATAACTATTAAAAGTGGTATTATATGTAATTGTTTTAAACATGGTAGTGATGTATGTGTAGTTAAGTAATTTTTCCTTATTTTTATTTGTCCGTTATTTAAAATTTTAATTTTTACTTTTATTTGTCATTTTTAATATATGAAGGAAAAAGATAATTATTTTTTTACATATTTTATTCTTCACATTAGTTATTTGTTACTCAAATTATTTTCTTAGACTTAATACTGCATATTAATTAATAGAAATAGTATGATTAATATGTCTTTTTTTAATGAATATGTCAAGTAAAAGTAAACGGAAAGAATAATTCTAAGTAGAGTTATATTTTGGGACAGATTTATGTCATTGAAGCTCACAAAACTGATCAAAAAGT
>NC_064290.1:1921406-2046310 GCF_019186545.1 Solanum stenotomum | reverse complement strand
CCCCCCCCCCCCCCCCCCCCCCCCTATCTGTATGCATGCATTTGATCAATTATTCCTTTGGTATAAAAGATTCTTATTCTTCCTCCACTATAATTTACTTGTCCTGTGTTTCGTTTTTTTTTTTTTTTGTTAGTTTTAAAAGAATATTATTTTGTATAAATTTTAAAAATCACGTAGTTTTAATATGAAATTACAATCTATCTCTATTTAGTTTGTAATTACGTTAATCCTTGAAAAAGTAAAACAAACGGATACATAATATGTAGCTTGGATATATTTAAAACTAGCTCGGATATATAATATGTAGCTCGAATACATTATAAAATAATTTAGAATTAGGAGAGAAATAAGGGATTTTAGGCTTTTAAAAATAGAAGGGAATATTAGAAATAAGGGAAGCATAAGACGTGTATTTCGTAATTTTTCCTATTATGTTAGCAATTTTTTATTTTTTTTTATTTCTCACCCGGTGTTCACAGTCCAAATTGGAGCTCCGACTAAATTTGGATCGTGTTTTGCAAGGCCCATTCTACATTCAAAAACACAAGATTAAAGTATATTTTAAATTTAATGTATATTCCATCTATCAATCATTATATGTTTATATATAATTTGACACATTTTATAAAAAAAATTATAAAAGAATAATTTTATTATATAATTTATATTAATTACAAGTCATCTAAATCCTAGGAAATAAAAATTAATAGTAGTATTTAATAACAAAACTAAAATAACTATTAGATAATAAATTTTCTTTTAATTTTTCAAATTAAGAAGACAATTTTTCATAAATTGTACATAATAGCAAATATTTAAATCAAAATAAATCATATAGCTATTGTTTCATATATTTGTAATTCACAGCAAATGTGCAGCTAATGTTACACCATTTTTGTCATTCAGTTGGAACCCACGAATTAAAAAAAATGGAAGATTTATTTTATACAAATTCCTTCACTATTTTTTCTCTCCCATTTTCTTCAACTTCTCCTAAAATCTCTCCCCAAATCACTTTTATTTCAATTGGTTGGGGCCCACGCATTTCAACAAATGGAAGAATTATTTTTATACAAATCCCTTCGCTATCTTTTCTCTCCCAGTTTCTTTCAATTTCTTCTAAAATCTCTCCCCAAGTCAGTTTTTTTAAAAAAACACATATATTTTCATCATATACATTTATAATTATACAAATACAGATCTTCCCTACCAATTTCTTTTGTATTTTCTCTCTTTCTCACTTTATACAAACACAAATTATACAAATTACAATATATAAATTGTGTTGTATAAAATGAGAGAGAAAGATTTGATATACAAATGTTTTATTTCGATTCAATTGTATACAAATTTTAATTTTATGCAACTATACAAACACAATTATTGGTACATATACATAGTAGTTACATATATACAATTGCATTGAGAGACTGCCAACGATTTATACAAACGAGAGGCTACCAGTGATTTATACAAATGAAAGACTGCCAACAATTTATTCAAATCTGATGCTCCATTAAAGTTTGCTATGGAGCGCAATTATACAAGCTATATCTATAGCATACAAATATGATTTTATATGTGCTAAACTTAAAATTTACTCTTTTCATATACCGAACAAATAAAGAATAAAGATGGACAAAAGAAGCCAAGAAGGAGTATTTAATTTAAAATCATAAAATTAAAAATTTAACTCTCTCTGCTCACTTTTTCTTATCCACTATTTCAATAATAAAATTTCATGTTTATTTGTAACTTTTAATATATCAACTTTTTTTTATCTTTCTCATGTTTTATTCTCAACGTTAATTACTTATTTTTCAAATTATATTTCAAAAGTTAATAGTACTAAACATCAATTAATAAAGAAAATGCGAAAATAACTATATAAACAATTATTTTCTTAATAATGTATTAAATTCAAATATAACGAATAAAAACAATTTTTTTTTATCAAATTGCAAGACAAAATACAACAAACACAATTGAGTAGTATTATATGATTTGACACTAATCAAACCTCCATTATTGAGTTATTGTTATGATGTCACTCAATTTTACTAAATTTAGCAACTTCACCGAATCAAAACGGTTGGCCATTAATGGAGGACCACTCTTACTCATGCTTTACTGTATAAGCGGTCATTTCTTCCCCACCTCTATCTCCGGCGACCTCGTTGTGAATTTCTTTTTCCGGCGATATTCAGTTGTAAGTTCTTTTATCTCAATTCGGTCCTCTGTTTCTTATATCAAAACAAACCCTAATCCATTTACTCGTAATTCTAATAGAGGAATACGAATTGTCACATCATTTGCTACTTTCCGTAGTTTAAAAAGCTGTTTAACAATTTTGCAAAGTCAAAAATGTTTTGAAACCAAATATTGTGCTTTGAAGTTATGCTGCAATACTCTGTTTATTAGTGTGTTAATTACTTCCTCCGTCCTATTTTATATGATGTGATAGTCGTTTGTGTGAGTATAAATCATTTAATTAGGGATAAAATGAGTGTTTTGAAGTTAAACTTGTTAACTGAATATAGAAATGTGTTATTTTTTTTTTGAATGGACTAAAATTGTGATAGGGAGAGTATTAAAATTCTCACTGTTTTGAGGCAAAGGAAGTAAATTTTATTTGCTGAATTGTTGGTTTTCAGTTATTGTGCTGCAGTGGTGTTGATAAGATAGAGTGATCATTGAGGTGATTGTTCATCATGGATTGTAACTGCTTTGATCCGCTATTGCCTGCCGATGAGTTGTTAATGAAGTATCAGTACATTTCTGATTTTTTCATAGCAATTGCTTATTTCTCCATCCCAATCGAGCTGGTATACTTTGTCCAGAAATCAGCTGTTTTTCCGTATCGATGGGTGCTCGTGCAGTTTGGTGCTTTCATAGTTCTTTGTGGAGCAACACACCTTATCAATTTGTGGACTTCAACTCCTCATACAAGGACTGTGGCAATGGTGATGACTACCGCAAAGTTCTCCACTGCTGCGGTATCATGTGCAACTGCTGTCATGCTTGTTCATATTATTCCGGATTTATTAAGTGTCAAAACTAGGGAGCTATTCTTGAAAAACAAAGCAGCAGAACTAGATCGTGAAATGGGTCTTATTCGGACACAGGAGGAGACGGGTAGATATGTTAGAATGCTAACACATGAAATCAGAAGTACTCTGGATAGACATACTATTTTGAAGTCTACACTTGTTGAACTTGGAAGAGCATTGCAACTGGAAGAGTGTGCTTTGTGGATGCCGACAAGAACTGGAGTGGAGCTTCAACTTTCTTACACTTTACATCATCAAAATCCCGTTGGATTTACAGTACCTATACAACTCCCTGTAATTAATCAAGTTTTCAGTGCAAATCGTGCTGTTAAAATTTCACCAAATTCTCCCGTTGCAAGACTTCGACCTGCCCGGAAGTACATGCCAGGTGAGGTGGTTGCTGTTAGGGTCCCACTTTTGCATCTCTCAAATTTTCAGACTAATGATTGGCCCGAACTCTCGCCGAAGAGCTATGCTTTGATGGTTTTGATGCTTCCTTCAAATAGTGCAAGACAATGGCATGTCCATGAATTGGAGCTTGTTGATGTGGTTGCCGATCAGGTTTGAATTTTTTGACATGTGACACAATCTGATAACTTCACTTTTTTATCACAATGATTTTCAACTGCTAGATATTACTTGATCATTATAAGAGAAGCTACAGAACCAATCTTAATGAGACAATTATATCGATGCAGTTTCATCTGCACTGATTACAACTACACCAACAACATACCCAGTGTATTCCCACAAAGTGTTGTCGGGGGAGGATAGGGTATACGTTCTTACCCCTACCTCATAGGTGGAGTAGCTGTTTCCAATCTTAATGAGAAATTCACACTGTAACTCCTTGTTGTATATGCATTGTTTGACTTAAGCAAGCAAAGCACTCAACTTGTTTTCCTTAAGCCGAGTGTCTATTAGAAACAACCTCTCTATCCCACAAAGGTAGGGTTAAGGTCTACGTACAATGTACATCTCACCTCCCCAGACCCTACTTGTGGGACTACATCAAGTATGTTGTTGTTAAAACACTCAACTTACCATTCACATTAGATCTTAAAGATGGCAGTTGACTAAACTGGCTTACACGACTGTTATGCTTTATTAGATTTTGATGTTGGATGTAGGATCTAAAACAAACTAGTACTTATAATTTTGATTTGATTTCATATGCATACTGTAGACTAAATATCTAGTACAACTGTACGAGTAGTATTTTCTGTACTCTTCATATAAAGTGAAAAGAAGGGAAAAATTAAGTATGTACATAAAAGAAAAGACAGTATTGTACTGTTGAGATTTCTTCAGAAGGAGTTCTTTTCTGAAGGAGCATCCCTCCACCCCTCAATTTTTCTCCGGCACCACACTTTTCCTAGTATTTCGAGAAAATAAATGGAAAAAATGAACTTATTAGAGGAAATTGAAATCTTTAACCTCTTAGTTGTGAATCTCCTTTGATAAAACAGAAATTTGTGGAGTGATTGCAGTTTCCTCGTTGAAGTGGATAGATTCAAGCTTCTAGTAAACTATGACTAATCAATCAACTGGGCTCAAACGGAAGCAGCTCATGCCTGTGGGACTTGAATGTGTGACCTAATGGAGTGACATTTTCCTGTATCTGTTGTCAATGCAGGTAGCTGTTGCTCTCTCACATGCTGCCATCTTGGAGGAATCAATGAGGGCTCGAGATCTTCTTATGGAGCAGAATGTGGCTCTTGATCTGGCAAGAAGAGAAGCAGAAACAGCTGTTCGTGCGCGTAATGATTTCCTGGGTGTTATGAATCATGAAATGAGAACTCCCATGCATGCAGTGATTGCACTTTCATCTTTGCTGCAAGAAAGTGAACTGACACCGGAGCAGCGTCTGATGGTGGAAACAATCCTAAAGAGCAGCAACCTTTTAGCAACTCTCATCAATGATGTCTTGGATCTTTCAAGGCTAGAGGATGGAAGCCTTCAACTTGATGTTGGGACTTTCAATCTTCATGCTCTCTTCAGAGAGGTAAGCCTAATTTTTCTTTTTACTTGCAAATTCTAGATTATTTGAGTAAAATAACAATGAAAGTATGTTCTCATTACTTATGACAATATTGTTTTTCTTTTATCATGTTGTGTTGGAAACTAGGAGTGACAAATGGGCGGGTCAGTTTGGATATGGGCGGTTTGGAAACAGGCTAAACAAAAACGGATAAAAATATATTCGACCTGCCCATATTTAACACGAATAAAAAATGGGTTAACCGACGGATAATATGGATAGTTTCAATAATAGCTAGGTGAGAACACAAGCTAAAAGTCAAAATAAGCTTAGACTCCCAGAAAGTAAGAACTCATGAAATGTATCAAGCAGACAAATGGGTATTGATAATATGGATACTATCCATATGTGATCCATTTTCTAATGGTCAGTTATCCAACTCATAGATAATGGGTTGGATTGGATGGTTACTTGATTTTTTAAACCATTTTGCCAGCCCTTCCGGAAACTATTCACTGATTCAGGTTTCTGTTTATTGCTTTAGGTCCTTAACTTAATAAAGCCTATTGCAGCTGTAAAGAAGCTGTTTGTCACGCTTAGTTTGTCTTCGGATTTGCCGGAAGTTGCTATTGGAGATGAAAAACGGCTTATGCAAATTCTTTTAAATGTTGTTGGCAATGCTGTAAAATTCTCAAAAGAAGGCAGTGTGTCAGTTTCTGCAGTTGCTGCAAAGTCAGAATCTTTAATAGATCCTAGAGCTCCAGAGTTTTTTCCTGTGCAAAGTGAGAATCACTTCTATTTGCGTGTACAGGTATGTTTATAGGTTTATTTTCATGCTTGATATTTAGTGTTTCCAGTAAAATGGTAGTTGCTCTGTAAATTCTTCTTGGGTAGTGATTGTTGGTTATTGATTTTACTGCTGCTTTTGCCGTGTAATTTAGGTAAAAGATACAGGATCAGGCATTAATCCTCAGGATATCCCCAAGTTGTTCTGTAAATTTGCGCAGAACCAGGAACTGGCAACTAAAAATTCTGGTGGCACTGGACTTGGCCTTGCAATTTGTAAGAGGTATCTCACTTCACTGGTGTTTGTATTGAATGCGGTTTTCAGTTTGCTATTATAATTGAGGACTGCAGATTGAGTTCTTTTTTTTTTTGGGCTGATGCACATTCCTTGGAAATTTAGTACCATGGGATGTTGAGACACTTACAACAGTGATCATTTTTCTGACGTATTGTTTTAATGGCCTGGATCAGGTTTGTTAATCTTATGGAAGGACACATTTGGATTGAAAGTGAAGGTGTCGGGAAGGGTTCTACTGCTATCTTTATTGTTAAACTTGGCATTCCTGGTCGCTTAAATGAGTCAAAGCTTCCCTTTATGCCCGGATTGCCTGCAAATCACATGCAGATGACTTTTCAAGGACTAAAGGTCTTGGTTATGGATGATAATGGGTGAGTGCTCATGCTACCTCTTTATCTTTTGACCTTTTATTTGTCCTGCATTTGCTGTCCAATCTTGTTCTGCTATGTGTTGGTCTGTTTTACGTGAGACTGGACATTTACAAGTTGAAAAAAGTGGTAGTTGTTGGACATCACTTTGGAACAGGAGCCTGACCATCTATAGTCTATGGAAGTTAAGAGTCCAATAACTTTATGTATTGTGGAATGTTCTAGACTTAGATATAGTAGGAGTATAAGATGATGTGCACCTGAAGGGTAGTGACTGCGGGTTCGCTTGTCATTAAAAAAAAAGTCCCAAGGTAGGGACGGTAAAACAAGAGATTATTTTTCCTAAAAAGTTCATTCAACTATTTCCTGCAAAAATAATTATCATTTGGTTCTGGTTCCACTAACTACTGAAGTTTGGTCTTCGATGCATTCCTCGTTAGCTTGTTAATCATTTCTTGGTTTGTAGTAATTAAATGCATGAAGTTTCATCTTGTGTTGGTAGCAAAACTGGATAAGAAGCTCATAGGTCTTATCATGCTAAAAGGAAAGTTGAAGGAGCTTAGCAAAAAGAGGAAAATGGAAGGAGGTCTTTATTGGAAAAAAAAAAAGAGGAGGAGAAAGCAAAGCAGAAGGAAAGATTGGAGAACCCGAACCTCTTAGCTTTGGAGCCTATTTATACTTTTATGTGCTTCTAATTTTGCTTATTTTAAAGGATTAAGAAATAAATATATGGACAAATTACTTTACTACACTCCTTTACTTACCTTAATATCCATTTATTCCTACTAATTTCAAAAATTTCAAAAATCCCTTATTTTACCTATGTATCCCGCATGTATCCCGTGCACAACCCTATGTATCCCGCTATGTGGAATGTATCAAACCTAATGTATCCCGTGCACAATGTTATGTATCTCGCAAACATCATTTTTAAGGGATTTTTGGTAAATATAAAACTAGAAGGGATAGGATGTTATTTAGTACTTATAATATGTGGTTCCTATAATTTATACTAAATATATTCAAGTAATCCTTTTACCCTGACATTCTTTTCGTGATGAAGGGATTAATAAATATTAGATATATACATCTGTGAGAGCTAGTTACAGAGGATTCTTGTTTATCAAATAAAAAAGCTATAGAGGATTCTCTTTTACTTATTTGATAAGTATCCATACCTTTTGCTTTTTCTTTATTCTCATTCACTGTTAGTGGCATTTACCGGAATCTGTCCTAGTGACAACTCTGTTTCTCAGGTTGTTGCAAATGTAGTATCTTTTGAAAATGATATACAAGATGTAAATTTTGAAACCTTTTCATGTAGGTTTAGCAGGATGGTAACCAAGACTCTTCTAGTGCACCTAGGGTGCGATGTAACAACCATTGGCTCCGGTGATGAGTGCTTGAGAGTTCTTACTCAGGAACACAAAGTAGTAATCATGGACGTAAGTATAACAGGTATGAACTGTTATGATGTTGCCGTCAGTGTACATGAGAAATTTGGGAAACGTCACGAGAGGCCACTTATTGTGGCTCTAACTGGGAACACTGACCAAGTGACAAAAGAAAACTGCATGAGAGTTGGAATGGATGGAGTTATTCTGAAACCTGTTTCAATTGACAAAATGACAAGTGTTTTATCCGAGCTTTTAGAGCACGGGGCTGTTCTTTAATCCCAGTGAACCAAAAGTGTCTCAAGACTCATACTCTCAGTCCCAGAAATTAGAATACAAGTGTATCGTAAATACAATTTCCGATTTTGGGCAAAACGATGATTTGTTCACGATGATGGTGCAATATGCTGATTGCAGTTTCAATTATCTTATGTAATCCTCAGTAGATTTGTATAAAGTAGTTAGCTCTACAATCTATGTATATATATGTAGGACTAGTTAAGTCTTACCTGGAAGGTTTGATATAAGAAGAATACAATGGCAATCGAATTCAGCTATAGTAAATACTTCGAATTTTAATTTGTTTGTCTTACCGTTCTTTTTTTAAAATTGTCAATTAACACCCTACATGTGAAGGGAAGGAAACCAAAAAGGAAAGGGAAATAAAAAAATGTTTCCAACAACCACCATATAAATTATAGTATATGATATGTATGCTACCAACTTTGGTAAGGTTAATAATTAATTTATGAAATGATTAGTCAAAAAAGTAGGGAATTCTGAAAGGGGCGCTAATGATAGGGTAGACAATTTGATTCCTCATTGTCAATTTTATACAAAATATATTATACAATAATGTAACTTCTTGTTGAAGAGTCTTATCAATTTAATATTATACGAGCAGCACTTTTTAACGTTAGAGAATATGGTGAGGTCTCGGTCTCAACGACAACAATAACATATCTAATAGTATAATTTCATTATCCAGTTGAAAAACATATATTCGGACTCCACCGAAAAAGAAATATGGCTACTTTAACCCTATCTATTTTTGTCAATGGAGTTCAACGTCTCATTGATTTGCTTTTATAAGAAATGTCTTAATTCTAATTATTCAGATCTCATATATCAAATATATTTATTTCTTAAATTTTAATTTTAATTTTTCAAAGGATTTATTTTTTCATGCTATACCATTTAATTCTTTGGATGGAGATAAACAATTCAGATTTGTAACAAAATTTTAATATTATTAAGATGTTTATTCAAGGACTTGTATAAATATGGCACATCACCAATTCAATCCATTCATCAACATGACTCCATGTATTATATCAAGTACTTACTACCACCGCCACACATCTTATCAACTATATATCACCATCCACGGCCATTATCAACAAGCATAATTATCATCGTTGTCAATCGCTACAATCAGTTGTTATTATTAATAGTTATCATTTATAATTATAATCATCAATCATCATTATCACAACAATCACTAATCATTAACTGCAATCACCATCACTGTCACTATTATATATTGTCAATCACCATCACCATTAGCTATCACTATCATCCATCACAACTATTAGTCGTCAACAATAACGTAACTATCACTATTAACCATTACTATCAGTGCTATTACCATTAATTACTACTATAACAATATTAATTAGACAATTACCATTAATTAGTTAACAACATTCCTATTTGAAACTAGTAATACCTTTCCTTTTTGCTCATATATTATATGATATAGTTCTTTGTTATTAAGGAAAGAATACACTTCATTTTGTTTTGGCATTCCAGCTTTACTTGAGAGAATCAAGAAAAAAGTAAAGTTGCTACAAATAAGTGATTTTTTATGCAATCTTTTTCATAAAGGTTTAAAGGCATAAAATGTACAATAGATTTCTTGTGTTGTTTTTCTCACTTTTGTACTTGGTGAGTGGAAATAAACATTTCCCTTGGCTGTAAATCATTGTGTTATTTATAGAAAAGATCATGATTGAATATATTGATAATTTCTTAATTTTTTGAATAAATTTTATTAAGATATTTAAATCACGGTCTATTTTGATTGATCATTGAACTATCTTATTAGACATTTTCAATTCAATTTTTTGGGGAAAAAAATCGTACATGTTTTCAAGGGCTTATTAATATGTAGATAAGATAACCATTTAAAATATATTATTTTCTTTAATTATACACATTAGTCTCAATAAATCGTAAATCTTCAAGCATCTATCAATTGAGGCTAATACGTATAATTAGGAGGTGATATGTTGTATATGATTTATTTATCTACGTAATAAGCACTTAAAAATATGTGCAAAACTGTCCCAAATTTAAGGAGGCAAAAGTATCAAGTTTAGATACAAATCATACCTCAAATATCTAAATAAAATTTACCGACAAATTGAAGCGATTATTGTCCATGTATTCAGATTTCAGCCTAAGATCACTGCTTTGAGATCAACTATTTATGGTATAATGGAAAGAAAAGGAACAAACCTTTTTTTTTTACTATATATCGAATATTATAATACCTAGCTAACAATTGACACAAAAAAAACTAAGTAAATGAAATTTATTATTCTAAGGTTCAAAATTGACAACAAATTTGCAATATTATTTAATTTCATTTGTAGTTCAAAGACGACTTCTTTTTTAAGACAAAAAAGATTTTGTTTATATTCTGATTGATCAATTGAAAACAAAATTAACTAAAAACAATATTTGTTGTTCAATCTACTTGGCCCTAGCCAACTAATTTCTTTCCCTCTATTCAAGTTGGATTTAATTATTGGTATCCCTATTTGTGGAAAATAGGAGATAACTAGTACCTAGTATTAAGTTAATTAGATATACAATAGTGACAGATAACAAGTAGCAAATACCATATATATGAAATTAGTCAATATTACATGTAATGAATATGTTGATATGAAAGATTAGTTGAGATTACATGTAATGAATATATTGATGTGACCTCGTGTTAAGTTAATAGTGACAGATAACAAGTAGCAAATACCATATATATGAAATTAGTCGAGATTACATGTAATGGATATGGTAATGTGGAAAGTTGTAGGTTAATTAGATATACAAGTAATAAATACCATATATATGAAATTAGTCGAGATTACATGTAATGAATATATTGATGTGGAAAGTTATCATGACCCAGACCGTCGTGATTGGCATCCACACTAATCCTCCGGTGGGAGAACCATTACTACAACCCAAGCTAAACAACTTAACCAAAAACTAAGGCATTTAAGATATTGAAGCAGATTTAAATGTCTAAGAAAAGAAAAATAGGGAGTTCCCATAAACTCCAACAAAAGTCTAACAAAACAAATGCGGAATAATACCTAGAACCTGAAAGTCAATGTACCAAAACTCCAACAAGAACCACAAGTCTAAACAAGAAGGGGTACAACCCCAAACTAACACAAGGAATCTAAAGCACTAGTCTAACTCCGAAAATGTGGACATAAACAGAAAGAAAATTCATGGCAGCCCGGAAGACCTGGTTCACCCTTGAATTCGATTGATCACTGATCTTCTAAGCGAGGTCTATCAGTAGCCGCCTGAAGATGCCCTGTACTCAACAAAGAAAGAGCAAGTGCAGTATCAGTACACAACCACAATGTACTGGTAGGATCACGCGGTTATCCCAATAGGCGAAACATATGTAAGTCATTACAACAATAATAAGCATGCATACACCGAACATATACAATATCAATTATCACTTACGAACAACATACAATTTCACAATCTCAAGATATACAATTATGCCAAGTCATTGGTCCTCTCACGGAATTCATACCCAAACTGTTAGTGTGCCGGTACGTGGTACCCAATCCAAGTTAGTGTACCGAACGTGACACATGATCCCATATATGCGTCGGAACGTGGCACCTGATCCAAGTTAGTGTGTCGGAACGTAACACTCGATCTATTCATCAAGCCACAATCACAATGTACATTCTCATAATTATACAATCAAGTCATGATTCATGGCATATAATTATTCAATTATCCTCATTTATAATTAGTGTGATCAATAATGCAACATTCGCGTACATACATGCATTATAATGAAGCAATTACAAATATATATCACACCAACATGAAATCACAACCATCATCTACCTCGAACAAAACTT
This sequence comes from Solanum stenotomum, assembly GCF_019186545.1. NCBI lineage: Eukaryota > Viridiplantae > Streptophyta > Magnoliopsida > Solanales > Solanaceae > Solanum > Solanum stenotomum. The sequence continues at coordinate 2,034,249 of NC_064290.1, read as the reverse complement.
GAATCCCTTAAGAAACTTGATTCTTCCCTTTCCGTATTCTTTCCGCTTGTTCTTGGTCTACAAACAATCATAATAATGTAAGGATCAATAAACAAAACCTAATTACCCGGGTTATAACCAATAACATCAACCCTAGGCCAAATCCTTGATCCTCATACCCAAGTTAGGGTTTCTTCCACCATAAATCACATATCAAAACCCTCTCTCATCAATAATTACCCAAGAAACTAAGTTCTATGAATCGAAAAGTGGATTCGGGGAGTGAAAACCTTACCTTTGGCCTCAAGAATGGTTGAAACTGTCAAGAAAACACATGTGGTCGTTCCTTAGCTCTCAAAGTCGAAACTTGCAGAATAAAACGTTTTTGGGGTTTATTTCTGACTTAAGTCGCGTCTGTCCCGCCACAGCGGTCCTCACATCGCTACAACGGCCCCGCCCTGGTAGAAAATTCCCGCCTTAGCGGCTTGCACGGAAACACTGAGCAAATTTAAGAATTCCAAACCCCCATTTCACAACACACCTTCATCCCATGACACTCAGAAAATACATGTTCACGCTAAGATCAGTTTCGGGAGTTCTACCACCCGAATTCAATTCCGTAAAGTCGTACAGGTTCCTCAACGTCTTAGCTATCTACTCATATGATCAAATTCATAATTAGATCTCCCTATTGTTACCAGATTTCCCTAGACCTTACTGACTCCGATTTCGTCCAAATCTGGACTAGATTGGAAAATTCCAAGTTACTACCAAAAAGTTCTCCGTTCCAAAAAAATTTCCCGTTGACTTTTCTATAACGACGGGAACAGGTAATTACAAAAGTTGAAGGTGGCAAATATTATATTGCATTAGTGGAGATACATGTAATAAGTACAATATTAGTGGAAAGTTGATGGTAATGAGTACTTTGTGAAATTAATTGTGTTTATATGATATAGAAATATATACTCTATATTAATAATTTCTCATATATATAAAGAAACTTATATATTTCCAATATCGAGAAAAATAATCCATTTTGTAATTTGTTTTTTTATCTATGCACGGATGGCTCAATGTCATTAGAAATGAAGCATCTAACGTTAGACCTCCAAATTTGATGGATCTTTTTCAGTAATAACAAAATAATTATATGTTTTTTAAAAAATAAAATAAAACTGTGTTTATTAATTTATTTATTTTATTTTTTTCTAGTTTGTTTCGAAACTTTAAAGAGTGATATTTTCTTTTTTGTCAATTTTTTAATATAACTTTCCACATGACATATTTAAGATTACAAGATTTTATATATATATATATATATATATATATATAAATCTTCTTTACTTTTTAAAATTTTCTATCAAGTCAAAATTGCACAACATATTAAATGGATGAAGTACAATTTATAGAAAAGATAAATTTATTTTATTAAAAAAAAATTGAATCTCAAAAATAAGTTTAAATATTCAAACAATTTTGTATCTTAAAAAAATTAGAAAATAGACTTTAAATATACAAATAAAAAATTCAACACCTTCAATTTATTTTTGACTTTACCATGGTTAGATTGAGGAGCCCTTGTATTTATGTACTAAAAAAAGGAAATTTCCAATCATCACTCACTCCATTGTGTACAGCATCACCAAGAGAACTAGACAAACAACTTGTGATATTAAAAACATAAAAATAATGTCACAACTATATACTAAAAAAAAGAACATTAAGAAATCTGATAATTAAAAATAATAAAAGGTACAAAGGAAAAGTTACCATCCCAATAAACATTAAAGAGGCAGTTATGAATCATATGAATTGCATATCCAAAATACCTCACAAACTAACAAAAACAAAGGCAGACTCATTCTTGCCTTAGCTGTATTTTTTTAAAAATATTTGCAATCTTCATTTGTCAAAAAAATCAGCATATTTATTATTTTCCTCTAAATATATCTAATATTAAATTTTGTTAATTTTAATAAATATTTTTTTATTTTAAATAAGGGAGATAGATGTGCTATATATACTCTTGTTATTTGATAAATGTAAATAGTCCACTTTCACTTCTAATTTTTATTGTCATTGCATATTTTTAATATCAAATAAAAAATAATACTATATATTTTAGTATTTTGTAGTAATAAGCGGACAACTTCACCCTTAGTCAGACAATTCAGGTTTAAGTAATGAGTATAGAGAAAATTTTGGTGGGAACAACATACCTCTAAATGGATTCTGGAGTGTGCAATCTAAATTTAGTTGGGGCTCTAATGCAAGCCGTGGAAAACTAAAAAGAAAAAATAGAGGCAAAGCTAGCTCTTAAATTACGTGTTGAATAACTTTAAGAGCTCGTTTGGTTGATACTTCCTCTATTCTATATTAAGTGAATTTTTGAGGTTTTTTTCTTTGTTCAAAATAATTAAATTGTTCAAAGTTCAAGATAGATATTTGAATTGTTTTTTTTCATATTTGCCTTTTTCATTTATTGAAGTTTTATGTTTTCTAAAAGATAAATTACAAAGTTATATTTATGTTTCACAAAAGAGGCAATAGCGAAAATTATGGTTTGAATTAATATGTGCATATTGACTCACAAATTCAGTTAAATATGGATTAGAGGAGAGTAATAAATTATTTTGGAATTCATTATTTTCAGAAGTGTAAGTAAAAATAATTACTAAATAACTAAGTTCGCAACAAATTATTTAGTTATTTTATCCTATCAAATATGAATAAATTCATCTTAAAATTAATTTCAAAATTAGTTATTCTTTATCTCCGAACCAAACAATCCATAAAAATATCAAAATTCCAAATTTCATAAACTTCAAATTCCGAGTCAGACTCGTATAGTAGTCTCATCTCTCTTCAAAACGACAGGGAAAACAATGTCTAGCTAAAGGCCAAAACCCAAAGCTACCTTCTTGAAATTTCCATAAAATCACCTTCCAACAGTCTCTCTCTGATCGAATTTTGTTAACAAAAACCCTTAAAAGCTTCTCTCTTTCATCACCATTCTCTACTTCCATTCCATTTCTGACCCTTTTTTCTATATATAAAACAAACTTTCAGTCGGTTTTCCCTATTACATTTCGCCGATCATCAAAATCTCGAATCAAAATAAATAAAAATTGGAACTTTTGATTACCCTTTTTCAATTATTGTAATCAAACAATTCTGGGTTTATATTGTTTTCTGTAAATTTTGAGTTTTTTTATATATATTTTGTGCATTTCCATGGCGGCTGATGCACAAGTATGTGGTGAAACGGCAGTGATTGAGGCTCCGGCTGTTCAATCACTGTTATCAAACACTGATGATACCAAATTTTCTGATGTGGGTTCGGAAGAATCTGAGTTCAATTCTGAGAAAAATGTGAATTCTGAATCTGTAGTTAATGGTGGGAAGGATTGTTCGGATGTTAAATCTGATTACAAAATGCAAGATATTGTTGACATGCTGAAGAAACTCAAGTTGAATCCTCTGGCAAAGGAGTTTGTTCCTTCTTATTATAATCGCGATCAGATGTTTCTGAATAATTTTGTGCCTGTTATTAAGACTGTGGGAGGTGATGCTTTTCAGAACAATGGAAAGGTATTGTTTCTGTTGTTCTGAGTTAAATTGATTGAACAGTTGTTTTGGACTTCTATTTTGTTGTTTATTGTATTTGGTTGATTGATTCATGACTTGGGCAATTATTAGTTCTTTGATTTCACTTGATAAAATCGAAATTCTGATATATTGGAAGTGCTTTTCCAGTTTGCAGTTTCGCTGGGTAGGCTGCATAGACCTTTGTGGTCCGGCCTTCTTTGGACGTGTGCATAGCGGGAGCTTAGTGCACTAGGCTGCCCCTTTTTACTCATCTTTATTTTCCTTTAGTTTTAAGGTTTTTATGAGGTCGTATGTGCATCCATTAATTAGTGGTATACTTGTTTGAATTATGGGGAATGTAGCTGTCGTAACGATTTTGGTTGAAAGTCTCATCATTTTTTCTTGGTAAAAATTGATTCTTGGAGATTCAAATATTGGGATGTATGTGGAAGTATCATTAATCCTGTGTGATATTTGGTAATCAGTCTGTCAAATAAGTTGTTGTGAAAAGTTTCATGCTTTGGGTCGTTGATCATTTATCAAGGGTAGTTTGAATGAATGTAGTAGCTGGATTTCACAGTTAGAGGGACTTTTGCATTCTGAAGCTTTCTTGTCAAAATTGATTCTTGACTCTTCCTTTAGTAATTAATTGCTGACATTCCGTTAGTCAAAAACAGAATTTTGACATTGAGTTAGTTATTGGTATTAGTGACTTTTGTTTAATAGAATTGTTGTGGATGCTTAGCTGGTAAAAATGAAAAAACGTTTTTTTCCATTGTGGTGAACAGGATGGAATTTGTCGTTTTGATTCAAATGTCCACTTGTGAGTGGTACATTTTCATTAAATTTGGTGGTTTGAGCAGTACTCAGATCAAACCTTTTTCTGTATGCGCACCAGATATTAGGGAATATATTTGTCATTTTGTATGAATTGGATTAAAAGTTTTGGTCCGGAAGGGGCTTGTTGATGTTTTAAGCATCTTTCCATTGCACCTCTGCAAAGAGGCTGTAGAAGCTGATTTCACGCTTTGCATCCGTGATGCGCAATTCACCAAAGGAACAATTCTACCTTAGCTTCAAATCTTATCCTCATTAAAAGTTTCGCATGGTCATGATGTTTATTTTCTTTTATAAAGAGAAAAGTTCAACCTTCCATACTTATCAATTTGAGGATCGCGTTTCAGATCATAATTACCACAATTTACCAAATACCCTCGTGGATTGGGCATTGCATTTCGCCATTTTGAAGTGATTTCTACTGCTCAATTCAGCAAGCTGACTCCTCCCTAATTTTATCACTAATGTGTCTGCAGAGAGGTAACAACCACAACCAGGGAAGAAGAAGAATGAACAATAGAGCTTTTAAGGCTCAAAGAGAAGATAGCATTAGGAGAACAGTATATGTTTCTGACATCGATCACAATGTAAGTGAGGATGGATGCCCATTTATATTTGTTTTATGTTCTGAATTTTGTATTTACAATGTTCCTCTTTTTTACTTTGCATCACCACAGATAACAGAAGAGCGTCTTGCTGCATTATTTAGCGCTTATGGACAAGTAAGTGACGATGCTCTTCTGGACATTGGTGTGATTCATTATATTAGATACTTGAGTGCTTTAAGTGCAAGGTGGCGCTTCTTTCAATTAATAATTGAGAAACCTAAAAACAATTAATGCGCTAAGTGTCATGCTGAAGCAGATGGGTGCCTATAGCATGTGTTTTACTCCATATTTTAGGCCTCAAGTCCAAGTTTGTTGCTTTATCTGCGTTGTATAGGATGATGAAATTCCATGACCTGCAAATAAGCAATAACCTTTAGACTGTCTAATATTATGACTTACGAGCTATGATTAGCATTAATTGTCAGGTTGCTTAAGACATTAGTATCGTTGAAATATCTTGATCATTGACATATTGATGCCTAGAGGAGCTGGCTTCAAATTACTGATGACATGCAGCAAACATACTTTTTGCTATCTTTGGTAGAGGGGTGAGTGTTCTTTCTATCTCTTGGCTGTGGTACTAGTAGAATGACATGGTGCGTAATATTCTGAAATATTGACCAGGCCGAGGTACTTATTTTCTTGTCAATCTCCATTGAGAGTCAAAAAGGGTATCTCAAAGTTAATGTTGCCTAGGCTCAGGTATTATATATTAATTTTCTGGTCATGCCAATTCAGTGTCAAAAAAGGTAGCTCAAAGTTCTTCAAATTCTCCGTCAGCTAGTTAGAGTTAAATAGTAGCTTCTTCTTAAAGTTGTTTCTGTCAGTCTAATCCCCTGAGAAATTCTCGACGATCATGGGAAAGAGGAAAGCTGAAATGAGGAGATACAAAACGAAAGAAGAGGCCTAAAGGTGAAGCTGGTAGATGCACAAGCAAACTATATATGTTGCTTGGACTCTCCAAAAAAAAGTCCGATGTGCACAGGATCCTTGAAAAGTAGTTCATTTTTTGAGGATCCCACACGCGTATAACACTAGTCTTGGAGAGTCCGTGCAACATAGCAAGAAAAAACCTAATAACTTTAACACAACAAAAGATTGATTCATATTATAAGTACTTTACCATTAGACGGATATAAGCTGCCTCCTTTCATATTCCTCCTAGGCTGATCCTGAACACCAAGGACACTTGTATCATTTGACTTCTAGGACAAGTCACACGTGGGATTTGAATTTTCTTGAAAAACTGTACTTTGCTTGACTAAAGACATAAGAAGTAGACTATGAATATTTACTGTAAGGATGTAATCACTCCTGCCTGAAAACTAATAAAATAGCCTATATCTGAGAGCCAGTTACTAATTAAGAAGCATGTAAAGATGAACCTAAAGTATTTCTAAAGTATATAAAGTACCATATCCTATTGTTCTTCCACTTACATCCTGCATCTCTGAGTGGAATTTAAATTTCTGTGCTTTCGGTTTGGCTTACAGTTTTTGGATATCTTCAATGTACATCATACATTTTTTACTTAAATTAACATATTAGGAAGACTCTAAAGAAGGTTACAATATACAGAAGCAAGTAGGTATTAAAATTTTGAACTACGAAGTCTATAGCTCAAAAGAGCGCTACTTTGCTTGTTATTTCTCTCTTCTTTCTTTCTTTTTCTTACACTTTAGTGTCATAGTAACGTGCTTTAACTGTCTTTTACGCACTAGCGATGTGTGCTGATGCTTATTCTGGTTAAAGACTGTTTGAATTAATATACTTCTATACTTTACTTTTGTCTCCTAACTTGCATCATCAATTGAAGAGCTTCTTTACACTTTGGTTATGGTTTGTTTTACTGTGTAATATGGTTGGCTTATGATTATTGCCCTGCAAAACCATTATCCATTTCATGGTTTGTCTTTTCAAAGATACTGATATGCCATACAACTATTTTTACTGGTTATGGGACTGTCCAACAAAAAGTTTGGTTTGTATGAAACTTGGAAAGCTAGATTGAGGTCCTTGTTGTCAGTCTGCGAGGTGTTGGTGAGTCACAATGCTTATGGTTCTGTTTGACATAGTTGGACTAGTTTCCTCTTCATTTGTTAAGTTTCATGCCATTTTGACACAATTGAATTGTTCTTTATCCTCATTTCTTTCTCAAACTAGACTGACATTAATTCATATTTGTGTTTTTGGTGAAAATTGTTGTGTAATTACACTAGGTATGTTGTTGTTGCTTTGGTGAAAATTTTATGGGGTATCTATTGAGGAGTGTAATAGTGGTCTTTCTATAATTAAAAAAAACAGTCTAATATTGGTGTGTTTTCTTTTGGCTACACTTGCTCCATAGGTTGTTGACTGCAGAGTTTGTGGTGATCCCCACTCTCGCCTTCGCTTTGCCTTTGTGGAATTCGCCGATGAATGTAAGTTGGAGGGGCTTGAAGTTTTTCTTAGTACCTGAACATTCAAAAGTCAAAACTAACTTGTCATGTGGAATCATTCTAACAGACTCAGCAAGAGCCTCACTTTGCCTTTGTGGGACAATATTAGGGTTCTCTCCTCTGAAGGTCCTACCATCAAAAACTGCTATTCTACCCGTGAATCCTACATTCCTTCCTAGGGTATGCACAGATATGTGTCATTTTATTTACTTGTTTATGGATCATGTGTAAAAATAATTTTCTTGTGGTTCTATCTCATCTTATAGAAGTAAGGTCATGGAACTAAATGCTTCGTTTTCCATTATGTGTACATGCTATGTGCAGTCTGAGGATGAGCGTGAGATGTGTGCCAGGACAGTCTACTGCACAAATATTGACAAGAAGGTATAAATTCTCGCCTTGGAAATCTTCTGAAGTTATTGCATGCTTTTTAATACATCTTTCTGTGGGATTACCGGTGTGTGATGCACAGGTTATAATGATCTGGCTCAGATTACCTTTTATTTTCATAATCATCTGAAAGTTTAATGTATTGTACTCTATCCTGAACAGCTTTCTCAAGCTGATGTAAAGAATTTCTTTGAAGCAAGATGTGGTGAGGTCAGTGTGATGTCTGAAACTTCTCATGTATTAAGTTGGGAAAAGGGTCTGAAATATATCCGAACTTTGACCGAAATTGTTGTAACAATACAGAACTTTGGAAAGGACCTTTTACCCCTGCACTATTTAATAGTGTATTTTAAAGGTATATATGTACCCATGTGGACACATTACTATTTATAATTATGTAATATTTATGATGTCCACGTGGGCACATATATACCTTTAAAATACACTATTAAATAGTGCAGAGGGGTAAAAGGTCCTTTCCAAAGTTCGGTATTGTTACAACAATTTCGGCCAAAGTTGGAGTATTTTTCAGACCCTTTTCCCTATTAAGTTTAAGGAATGTTCACCCAAGTGATGCTGCAACTGCTCTTCTCTTTGCAGGTGTCTCGCCTGAGGCTTTTGGGGGATCAAGTGCACTCTACCCGTATTGCTTTTGTTGAATTTGTTATGGTACGTTGATTTTCTTTTTTCTTTTTCTTTGGATTTAAGTTGGGATGTAGCATCAATAGGTACATTACACACACCTATAGATTCTATGTCACTAGATGAAGACTCCCCCTTATTTTAGTTTTGTGTCATGTCATTGTCAGCACCATCTTCTTCTTTTTTTGTAATTCCTTTGAAATGTACTTCTCTTCCTTCCCTTGTTATTTATGCGCCAACCATCACTCTGGAGACACCATTGAGCAGAGGAAGTTCCTATAAATTATCAGTGGCATATCTAAAGCTGCAGCATAATATTGAATATTTCATTTTGAAGACGATCTAAACGGGTGTTGAAATTACAGTAAATTTTGCATGTAAACAGATACTTGATAAATGTGCAGGCTGAGAGTGCAATTTTGGCATTGGACTGTTGCGGGCAGATTTTGGGATCCCAACGCATCAGGTACTTTAGTTAGAAGTGTCTTTGATCCCAATTAGTATTGCATCTTTTTAAGCTTGGTATCTCAGGTTCTTTTTTTCTCCCAAGTAGGCACCAATCAACATAGTCATGCATTCTAAGGTTCCCCTTAAACTGCAAAAGCTTCTTCTCTCTTTCTCCAAATGTATACTATGACATTGCTTGCTTTCTGCCTTTCTGTCATCTGAAAATGAAACTTAAAAATAATGCTACAGTTACGGTCAGTGCATGCCAGATCCTAGATTGTGTATCAGTCAGTTATTTATTTTTGGGAGTTGGGACATGTTCAGTCTAGGTAATATTGTTGTGTTTGTACACCCTGGTTAGTGTGAGTTTGTGTTCTGTAGCCTCGAGAATATGTCAGTCCCAGTTGCCGGCTTGCACATATAAGCATTTCAATTGAATTATTACTCCCTTTGCACCAGTAAGAAAGACCCTTCACTCATTGAGGATCGAATTTGATCGATTTTCAGAGTCAAATTGAACATGTAAGAATTCAAATTGGAGTAGATGTTAATCGATAGCTACTTTCAAGTACTTTTCTTAACAAGGTTGAGAGTAGAATATGAAACTAAATCTAAGATTGTCAGTCCAAGTACTGTTTCTTGTAATTATATAGGATCATTAGGGTGTGACTTGTGAAGGTCCCATGGGGATGGCCTAGTGGTTGACGCATAGACCAACCTGGAGATTCAGGTTTAAATTCCATCTATAATACATGGTATGAGTCCTCCTGCTTGACAGATAACCTTGACAATGGTGGTTGCGGGCTGGACATACGGCATGATGAAATAGTCAAAGTGCATGCAAGCTGAACAGAGCACCACTGATATCCCAAGAAAATATCGGTTGTGAAGTTTTAGTGATTAGAGTAACTAACATATACAAAATGGAGAAAAGAAGGTTTGGGGCCCTTTGTTGGATGAGAGGGATTATCGAATTTACCATTCGTATACTAGCCATAATGTCTTCCCCACCCTCTTTACCATATTTTATTTTTTGCACTATGCATTTGACAAAATTTACCACTACTGAGTTGTACTTGACTCTCGTTCAGCTACATGCATCACAAGGTCTCGTCTTCTAAATCCACCCCCACTCCTCCCCTCTTCCCCCGGGTTCTCCGTTCTTTAGCCAGCATTTCCTTTTACCAACAGTATGTTATGCTATTTATGTTTAATGTCTCTTCTAACTTTAATACCTTTGCTAATGCCATAGGGTGAGTCCTTCAAAGACACCTGTGAGGCCACGAGTTCCTCGTCCCATGATGCATTAGGCAATCCTTTGTTGCTATCAAGGTCTGGAAAGAGTTGAGCGCAAGCCCTCTTGGAAGACTTGAGGTCACGATGGGAACACGAGACAAACTTCTGTTTCAGTAATTTCCATCTTTTTCTTTCCCACTTCCTTTCAACTCGCAGTAACTTTATCACTACTGAAAATGACTGTTGACCCTGTTTTAGCTTAAAGTTTTTAACAGAAATGTCACAACATTTTAGTAGTTCCATACTTTCCTTTTATTAAGCACTTGCTGGTTGATGCTTGATGGTATTTGGTTTAAGGCAATCTTTGATAACCATTTTAAAGAAATTCTTTTTCTCAAAAATGATCTAATCCAAAATTTGAAATTTATTGTTTTGTATAGTAACCTCAAGTTAATATTATTATAATAATAATTGGTTATAGTAACAGGTAACTCCAAATTTAATTTGTTGGCAAAGAACTTTTATTGACGTGGAATCAAACTATCAGCGGAAAAACATATGTAAAGCACTTGTAATAGACATTGAAAATTTCAAAATACTTTAAAAATACCATCAAATAAAACAGACACCTTAAAGAAGAGGCATTTTACTGTTTGGTACCTACATCAGAGTTCGACTAAATTTGGATTCACGAGTTCTCCTGTTAGGTGATTCTGTATTTCAGTGTTTACGGATGAATGAGTACTTAATCTCCATCCCAACTTTTGTTGGTACTTCTAGCCTCTTATTAGTGTAGATTGATGATACGTAGTCCTAGAAACTACTGGCAATGTAGTTGGACTTTCATGTCGATTCGAATGAGAGTTTTTTTTAACGTCAAAATAGAATCTGGCATTGACGATCAACAAGTTAAATTTGGAGTTGGTCAACTTTTCCTAATCTAGAAGCTTAGGAGTTTGCTTGGTCTGCAAGGAACTTCAATTAAGATGTTGTCCTATATGTTTCATTTTCAAGTGCATTCTTCATATTTTTTTGGTGTTTTTTCTTTCCTAAAAATTGATCTTGACCTATAGGGTGTAAGATCATGTCATTGAGAATGTGTCAAGCAAAATATTTTTTTGGAGAAATAAGTGATTTTCATATTTATTTTTTAGTATTTGACAAATAAGTTGAATGAAACTTTTTTGAGAATAGACACACTATAGAGATGGGGTGTGAAGCGAATTCGAGAATTGAAGTTTATGAATTTCTATAGCTATTTAAGTTGACGTATACAATAATAATTGAGGTTCACATAATCATAATCGCATATCTGAGAAAAACCTAAAAATTGATTAGAAGTACAAAAGTTATTGAGTTCACGTGAATCCATAATAAAATTATGAATCCGCTTTTGATATGATGGGGTGGGGGTAGGGCACTAGGGCAGGGGTCTAAGGTATGAGGGACGAACAATGGGGTGAGGTGAGGTGGCTGTGTTAGGGTGGGTGAAGACAATCAACCTAAATTATCACTTATGTAGCTTAATTTTCTTTCTTTCATCATAGAAATCAATTTTTAAATTTTAAGAAAGTTATTAGAATATTTTTTTGATAAATTAAATATGAGAAAACTGAAAGTAAACAAATATTTTCCAAATAATATCTTCTATTCCAACATATATCATTGTTAAGTAATAAAATTAATACACTGAACTAAAATACTACTATATTTTTTTAAAAAAAAATAGAAAAATACTTTATAGTATGAAATATTAAATAAATAGTGTCTGGTTGACCACAAAAAGTAGAAAATGTCACAATATTTTGCGCCCTTAGAGTGTTGGAAATTTTGTCGTACAAGAAATGATTGGTGACAAAATTGCTACAATGTAAATGTCTATGTAATTAATTATAAGAAATTACAAAGAAAGGGTGTTTAGGGTCTTGTAGGCCCTATCAAGACTTTTATGTGTTGTTAATTAATGGACATTTTTTTTGACTAATAGGGGTGATAAAGACGGTGTGGGACAGGGCAAAAATGGCATAAATCTGTGAAGACTTTAATCCATTCTTGCTTCGTTTCATTTCGTATAGTAATAATTTTGATTTTAAATTCGTCTTTTTATAAAGGGCAATTTCATTTTTATATCCTCGATATGATCAGGTGTGTACGTAGTAATTTCACAATTCAATGAATTTCCTCTAATAGAATGACACAAGGTGAATTACAATAGATAGATAGATAGCGACGCCATCCTACATAACTTAAAACCTACCCTGCCTTGCCCCGTTTGTCATCCCTAATGACTAATGATTGTCAAATTATTCATAATTGATCAAAACTCTTGACTATTCTTTTGGAGAATCCAATGGTACCCTTTTGTATTTTGGAAACAATCTATGATCCTTCCAAGCTTTGCCTTTATAAAACATGGGTTGATTTTCATCTTTATAAAGTGAAATAGTTATTTACTTTTCGTAGGTTTATGCAAAGATGAAACTAGCATGATTCTTTTTATATTCCTTCTTTCTTTTTGGTTTTTGGAACTATATATTCATTATTCAGAGTAGTTGAATAGTTAAGTATTTGTTTATGCATACTTAAAATTAAAAGATATAAATATAAAATGATATCATATTAAAAGATATATTTATATAATACACATGAAAAAAAGTTACTAATGACTTGAGGTGGGTGGAGACAGTGGCGGATTCAGGATTTAGAGTCCGTGGATGCCAAATAAACTTATCGATTAAATTAATTTTATATTTGATTAAATTATTCATCGTTTCGATATATATCATAAATCAATCAATAAAATATAAATAACAAGATATTACATTTTTATTGAGTATTTAATCAAATAAAAGAAAAGTCAAAGGAGTAATAATGTAATTAATTTAATTTAAGTCAATAACAATTATAAAAAAATAAAATAAATTGTGTCAGTTGTTTTTCCTTAAAAAAAGGTGCTTGGAGCCTTTTTTTTCTTAAAAAATGTGCGAGATTCGAATCCACAACATCAGCCTTTTAAAATTGCCATCCTACCGTGGCACCACAAGTCAGTTTTATTCTCTGGATGGCACGCTTTATATTTATATAAATATTATATATATATATACCTATGTATGTATAGAGTTTCCGTCGAAGTTCGGGGGTGGCGTGACACCATCACACCCCTTGATAGATCCGCCCCTGGGTGAAGATACTGACTTAAGGTACAGTTGACAATTATTGACCTTTTTTATGTCAAAGACTTATGAATAGTCAATATATATAGCAAGCCAGACTAGCCTTTTAAAGATCACAAAAAACCAGTCGCCATTGGCAGCATGCAACTTGGTACTTTAAGTACCCCACTGTCGGGATTGTTTGATTCGTGGATAAAGTTATTTTGAAATTATAGTCCTAAAACTAGAACGTTTGGCTATGAAAATAAGAGTTTTTTAGTATTTTCAAAATTGGAGTTGTGTTTTGGCTATACTTTTTACAATAAATATTTAAAATTAAATGTATTTTGTTTATAAAAAAACATGAAAATTTAAATGGGGTTATTTTTTATATAAATGAAAAATTTAGGATAAATTTAGAAAGAAAAAATTATTAAAGTGAAAATAAAGTTGTAACACCCATGTGGTCAAAAAAAAAAAATGTTTTGGCCTTTGAGTGTTTTCTAAATTCCAATATATAACATCAAGTTGAAATTTTTATGGCTAAACGCTAATTTTCACATCAAGCAAAAAATTATCATTGTCAAACATGTTAATTTATTCCATCTCTCGGATGGATAAAAAAAACATCAAGTTTAAGGTATAAATTTATTTTACAATTAGTGATTTAAATCAAATTAAGTATAATTTTAATAATCTCAACTTAATTTTAAAATATCTCGTCTTATCTCATGAACCAAATTATTTGTTTAACTATTTAGCTTCTATATCGATTAAGATAATTATTCTTAAATTCAGTCCAACGTGTTTATTTGACACCACAAATGAAATATTGAAACATAGCATGGCATGAGTCATTGACCCTTTCAATTTGTCTAATTATTAAACTTATATAATTTAATGTCCCTAGCTACAAAAAACAGCTTTAAAGACAACAAACAAGTTGCCATTGGCAGCATGCACAACTTGGTACTATAAGAACCCCACTTTTAGTATCTTTATTATTGACACCAAACTATAAGTCAAATTATATTAATTGATTATTGTTAAGTAAAATGATATTTAATGAGTTGAAAATAATATATTAATTAATTATAATTAAGTGAAAGAAGTGTATTTCTTAACACATATATTACACATGATGAGATGGTGTAAATTATAGCAAGAAAAAAAAGGTTTTACCAAACATATATCGTATCGCATCATAGCTTAGGAAAAATTTAAAAAGGGAGACTTAATTTAGAGATGTTAGGTTTAGAAGTAAGTTATGAATGAATCAGTAATAAGGAATATAATGCAGGGATTATAATATAGTGATTGTTTATCATTAATTTTTTTCATTTGTTACATTAAAAAGTACTCCACTATATATAATGGATATTTTAGAATCTGATTTTATTTAAACAAAATAAGATTTTAGTTCTACATAAAGGATTATTTTTGTCATGTAATAGTTTTAATTAATTAGCAAATGCATTACTAGCCTCACATTCTTATATGTTATATTCTATTTCACATAAAATAATATCTAAATTCTGCTTATAATATATAGTTGAATCAAAGTGAATCCTCTATAACACATTGTTATAGGGAGATTAATTAAGTGGCTGACAAGTTAGCTTTTCTTAGTCACAACTACAACACCAACATTGTATATTCCATCAATGGTGAACTCCCCTCCCAAATCAAAGGGCTTATAGCAATTGATCATTGGAGTCTTCTGATTATGAGAGTCACAACTAAAATAACATATTTCATCGTTTATACTAAAATGGTGGAATAAATAAATTTTAAAATTGAATAATATTCATAATCAAACACATGATAAGATAATCATATGAGATACGATATTTCAAAATTATTATTCTTATCCCATCCATTAAACGATGTCATATAATTTAGTGGTTGTGATGTGTATATGTTTACAACCACATGTTCTATCATTTATGGGTCAAGATTAAAGTACATTCAGCAGTCGTCAGGTTATGTACGTAAATAAAGACTAATTCAAAATCGTATGAACACTCTTTTTTTAATATTTTTTTCTTCAAATATTTAGGGAAAAATTTGTGTGAATAAAAGACAATGATGAAGTAAGAAGAGTGAAGGTCCTTTTGATGTGATATAAATTTATTGATTTTACACCTAAATATATATATTAGTTTATTGTTAGATATATAGAAATATAGAATATATCAAATATATAACCAAGTCTTTATTATGGTCTACTATTCCCGCTATTCCAAACTTCCAAGTCATGTGATGTAAATTTATATTTTTAGTTTTTTTAAGAAAATAGTAATATCTTTATAGAATCATAAATAATTAAATTTTATATTTCTCATTTCATTACTAGATAAGATAAATTTTAGTCTCATAATGCACTCAAATATCTTTTATAATCTCGTTTATCCAGATATATTTAAGATATATTAAAAGGAAACCTTTTACTAGACCCTCATATTAAAAGAAATCCTTTTACTTGTCCATTTCAACAAATTAAGAAAAATTTACTAGTATTATGTTTGTGAACTCTCGTAATTTTTCCTTAAAACAACTACATAAAGTACTATAAATAATCAAAATTTGATTTTCAGAATATAAACTTTTGATAAATATTATTTTGATTAAGTAAAATGAAACATATGGAGCATAGCAAAACATGAATGATCGATTCAATTCGATGTTTGATACCTATATTGAAATTCAACTAATCCAACTCCATGCATTGATGAGCCCATTTCTAGAGTGACGTTAATGTTTTTCATCCTGTAAACTCGAATCTCATAGAATTATCGAATGGTCTCAACCATCCCACCACCATCCACGCTCAATAAAAATTCATCACATGTTGCCAAAAGCCAATCAAGTGGATGCAATTTCGTGGAATAATAATAGTAAAAAAAAAAAAAAAAAATCTCAAATGCGTGCCTTTGACAATTGACTCAATCTCTGGTCCTTCCAGACAGCACATAACGGTCAACTCTTCCTTAATGACGTCAATTTCTTAGATGTCAAACCTACTAAATTAAATAAATAAATAAAAACACTTCAATTGTTTGCCGTACAAACTTCCAAGTCCTTTTTGTTTCTCTATAAATATACACACACTTCTTATCTTTTAAACTCAAACAAACAACAGCAACAAGAGCAAAAAAGAATAATTTTTAAAAAATCATTCATTTTCCAATTTAAAGAAGAAAAAAAATGTCAAATATTCCAGTAAAGATAGTGATAATCAACACACAATACATAGAAACAGATGCCAGCAATTTCAAATCGGTCGTTCAGAAACTGACCGGCAAGAACTCCACCGTGGCGGTGGAGTCAGCTTTCGCTCCTCCACCGCCACTACCCGTGGCAGCTCCTTATAACGGATGCGGCCACGGTAGTAGTAATTATTGGGAAGATCAGAATGTCGGACCGAGTTTGGGGAGATTGAAGTCATTTAACGAATTTGACAAGTTGTTCAAGGAGTTGCCTACTTTAGATGATCTTCTTCGTCTTTATTCAGACGAAATACAACAATAACATATTCAGTATAATTCAATATGTAGAGTTCGGAGAAATTGTTTAACAGATTCTCGATTCAAGTGACGTATATATGTATTTGAATTACGTTACGAATTATTAAAACATGCACTTCTACTATTATTTGATTCATTCTTTGTTTTAGATGAACTTTTATTTTGAAGTTTGAATTATACATGATGTATTAAAACACTTATACCATTCTTTAATTTATTAATTATTCTTCTCTAATTTTCTGGATTTTTACTTTTGATTTTCTAGTTTAGAGTTACTAGCTCTCTTCATGCCATTTTAAGTGTTGGTTAATGTATTGGCAGTTTCAATTAGAAAATGAGGGGAAAAAAGTTTAATATTTATTTTGAAAGCAGTTTCTATATTTTTTTACGTCTCTTTCTTCCTTTTCATCATTTTTTCTGTTTTTGAGGTTTATCTTTCAATTTCTTAGTACGAATGGATGAGGGGATTCTGCATAATTTACTAAAATGCCCTTACTAAGTCTTGATAATTATTGTTTTATAGTTTGATTATATATGGAGTTCAAGAAAATGAGGAATTTTTTTTAATCAGGTAGTCTTAAGTTTAAAAAATGTGTAATGTATTCAAATGTTTTTTAATATTGTAGTATATTAAACTAGTCATGTAAAATGTTGGAATTATAAAGTTACCAGATATAAAAAGATATAATTTTTTTGAAATGGATTAAAAAAAGAAAGTAAAAGAATAGTGATTGAAATAGAATAAATACCACTATTGAAAAGTGAGAATTATAGTACTAATCGCTTTTGACATTTTTAACTGCAAAGATAAAATTAATAATTAATTAATTAATTTTGTCTTAAGTTTTTAAAGCGGCAATATTTTGGGACATACTATGCATCTAGTAAATAACTTTTATACAATGATTTTAATTAATTACAGGTTTTTTTTTAAAAAAAATAATCTATGTAACTAGCAAAACTTTATTTTTATAATTTCGAACAAATTAATGTTCATATTCTTTCATTTTCATATGGACATGATACAAGTCAAGAGTTAAATTTTTCCAGCCCATTGTCATAACTATTTCTTTTAATGGACTAAAATTTTATAGGATATTCAAACTTAGATGATAGACTAATGTTTTTTTTCGTAAAATTAAAAAGAGATAGAGCAAATATTGGATGCGAATCTAATATTATTTGTGAGAGTAATTTTTCAAAGGTTAGTTTGCACAAACATTTTTTTAAAACATAGACAAAATTTAAATGGTAGTCTAAAAAGGTATATTTGTGTAAATCAGCCGTATGATTATCCTTTTTGGATAGCAACTTATTAAATGACACTCTTTTTATATCTCTTACAATTTAAATATTTTTAAAACCATGATAAAAAATCAATTTTGAGAAAAAATGAAAATTTTATGAAAATATAATCATGATGTAAAAAGTTTATAGACGTTAATTAGATGAAAGTCTAATATTTTATTAGTCTCAAAGGTTATATTGAATTTCTAGAAATATAGACTAAATTTAAATAGTAAGCTAAAATAGGACATTTACGTAAATCAATAGATCAAGGCCCATGTATCCATTAGCCCAGGCCCAGAAGATCGAAAGCACTCAGGCCCAAATTATTCAATGTTTTTGTCTGAATCTTTGATTCAGTTCATAAGCTACTTGGTTATAAAATTGTTTTTAGTACAAAATATTTTATTTCATAAGGTAAAAAAATTCCGCGTCAATTTAAATTAGTTGAGTTCAATGTTGATATCGAATATTGAATTAAAAAAAATTATTATATATGTTAGTTTCGTGTCTGGACCAAAGAGAGCTAGTAATATGAACCATCTATTTATCCAACATCTACTACTTCCTATGTTTTAATTTACTAAATAAAAACATTTTGAATTTTGTGACTTAAACTAAAGATATATCAAAATATATTTTACATGAAAATAGGAGATGCACAAATGCCTCAATAAGGAAGTGTGACATGTTGTATATGGCAGGTCTAAGGAGAGGTAGAGGCAGGCCGAAGAAGTATTTATGAGAAGTAATTAGATTAGACATCGCACACCTACAACTTAATAAGAACAATATAACATTAGATAGGAGGATATGGAGGTCAAGGATTAGGTAGAAGATTAGTAAGGTCTAGCAATATTGTGTAGTTCCTTATAACTATTATTATTATTACTCTCGTACTATCTTATTCTTCACTTATTGTTACCTTGTTATTTCATTTGTAGTAGAATTTGTGTTGCTATTTTTGTTTTTTTCCTTTTATTTTCTTCGTGCTTTCTTCATTATTGTATCTCCTTCTTGAATCTGCGTCTTTCATATTATATTCTACTATTTGAATTGAAATTTATCAAAAACAGTCTCTCTATCTTCAAAAGATAGAGATAAGATCTGCATACACACCACTTTGCTCGAATCTCACATATGGGATTGCATTTAATTATATCCGATGACTTCATGATGTGACTCTGGAACAATTATATTTTAAGTATCCAACTTGTCATCCTATATAGATTCATAATTTGTACTACATACAGTAGCAGTCTATCTGATATATAGTTGTTTTGACTAAATAAAATAGAACCAACATAAAAATATAATACAGACAAGACGAATTTGGTGAACCTTTGGCTATCAACTACTGTACAATAATTGGTTCAAAATTTTGAGTTTATTAAAATATTGTTTTATAAAGTCGGGAGCGAGCCGGATCAGAAAGTGAAAGAGTAAGAAAAAAATTGTGAGCATTCTTGCGCTATATCAACGACTTTTTGGCGATAGGATTAGATCGTTTGCTTGAGGCAACTTTCAGAAAAAACTATTTATTATTTGGATGGATTCTCGCATTCTTGTGCCTAAAAAAATGGACAAGCTCGATATGAGTCTAGTTATATACTTATGAAGTGATAAGGTAATAATATTAGTTCAAAGTAGCTTGATTTTTAAAATTTTCCTAGGTCATTTTAATTTGGCAGTTGAGAAAAGCAAATTAATATAGCGCCAAATACCTAAATATGGTCCTCACTAATTCACTATCCTAAGTATTTCCAACAAGAGAGTTGAACTACTTTGGATAATATTTAGGTCATCATTAATTAATTTTGTACTTATGAGTAGTCCCCAATTTGATGAACTTTTTTTTTTTTTTAATCAAAACTAAAAAGCAAAGTGCATTAGAAGGTTGTTAATTATGGTTAGGTTCCATTAGACAAAATGGTAAACAAATTAACAACAAAACAAACAAAGATTAGATATCATTGAGTTACTTTAACTATTTAAATTATACAGAAGGAATAAGTTATTTCGAGATTTCTTAAAATTAATGCAGAATAGGAAAAAAAATGTAATTAGGAAAATCAAATCCCTAGCTAATATAAATCACAAAATCAAGATTCTTGGTCAACCAAATTTGTGTTCTTAATAGTATAATAGTGTGGTCCAATTTCATAATAATACTACAAAAGTGTTGACCCCCAAAAGCAACAATTTTATGGCTCCCATAAACACAAGAATTCTGGATTTTTTAAAGGCTTTTTTGAAAACGTGTCGCTGTTTTATTGGGCCACATTGTTTTTCCAGCTAATACGACAAGATTTGTTAATAATTCCAAATTTCCTGACCTCCAAATTAAGGGGCTTTACTAATACATATATTATACACAATCAAATCTCGTTATAACAAGATTCATTAATCATTATAATAACATTTTACGGCAATAATGACCTAATTTCCTTCAAAATTTGATTTTCGTTATATTTACTTTTCTATAATATTATTTTACTTTTAACAACAGTGATATTTATTTTTAGGATTACTCCTCTCTAACAATTATAATCAAATGTTGAGTAATAATATACTATTGATCAATAATATTATGCACACAGTAAATTTCAAATATTAATATATTTCTTTTTTAAAATAATATATATAATACCTTACTAAAAATATTATAAAATTTTCAGATAAATGTTGGTATTAATATAATGAAGTTTGACAAGATATTGCTTGATACGAACAATATAGAATGTGTGTGTCTTTGTTTTTTCGTTTGCTTCCACGTTATAAATCTATATTTGACAAGGACAATTAACAATATTTGAATATTAATTGTTCAATGGAGGATGACACAGGTTATATCTGAATTAACGTGCATGCAAAGTTAAATATGAAAACAGTATGATTCCTTTATTTTTTATTGTCTTTGAGTTGTTAATGGTTATTTATTCTTTACAATATAAGTTAATTTTCCATTAAAGATAATGAGATAATACTTTAATTACGATGTGTATTATATTTTGAAGCTTCCACAAATTAAATGAGTTAAAAAAAAAAAATTAAGTTAATTGGGGATATCATTACACTGATTTTATTAGGTGTGAATGTAATATAAATTTGAAGATTTTTAGCGTGTATAACCAAAAATAAATAAAAATTCAAATGCGTCTACATGACTTTTAATATATACTATATATTTTTAAAAGGTATGTTAAATATTGAAAGTTCATGTTAATTACATGGCAGAATAAGCAGATTAATGGTGGACCAACTTTTTATAAGAGACTGATACTAGATAATTTGATTATCACGTATTGTAATCGGATGAATGAGATTTTTTCTTAGAAAGGAGTGGGAAATAGTCAATTGTGCCAACCATACTTTCTTGCCTTACGAAAAGAATTTCATTTCTTTTTTTTTTTTTGAAATTTTGGAAAAAAATTTGCTTCCTCCTTGAAAGGTCTAAGGAAAAACTTATTTATGTGAAGTTAATTCTCGAACGAAGTGAAGAATGACAACAACTCTCTCTTCTCAATAGCAAGCGAGACAAAAAAAACCGATAATGCTCCTTGCATTTCCCGTTAATCATAAATTTTAATGTTGAACTATGTGATTGGAAAAACTTAACAATACGAAGTACTTTCCCCTTTATAAGTGTGACATTTCTTAAGAAGACCAACCTGATAAGAACAAGTCAAGTAAGATCGACCAAGCTTCTAAAAGTAAGGTCCACGTGATATTTTGATTGAATATTGTATTGAACTATAACTTTATAAGACATAACTCAAGTTCACATGATATATATATATTTAGTGCGTAACATGGCATGAATCGAAAGAACAAATTACATGAGCTTAATGACAACAAACTTTACCTGATATGAATCTGCATTAATCTAATTGAATATAATAAACTTATAATAATTTGACTTAGTAAAACAAAAAACTTGTACTAATAATTTGACAAAAATAATCATCAACTTACCCTACCTTCTCTAACCCCTATGGGGTCAAGGTGAGTGGGTGGGTGGGTGGGGTGGATTCTTTCCGGCTGTACTACTCTTTCTCTCATACGGTGCTTTGCTTTGCGGATTGCTTATCTCATTCCCTGCTATTCGCAAGCTTCTAAAAGATACAAATAATTCCATCTATTTATATTAAGAGAATAAAATATATATAAAAAATTTATATAGTTCTTAAAGAAAGTACTACGTTTTTTTTTTTTATTTATATATAAAAATTGTACAATAATATACGTGTAAATCAGATATCGAAACACACACTACAAATTTTTGTATTCAGAGAAGAAACTTCTGATCTTGTTCCCTCCTTCTCTCTCTTTTCTCCCATTGCCTTCTTCGTCAGGTGGGTTTTTTTTTTTAATTTTTGTTTTTTTGGTTAAAGATTAAATTTTTACGTAATTATTGTTTCTATTTTGTGAAAATTTGAATTGGGTATTTTTTATTTTGCAGGATGGGTGAATTTATGTTGTTGAAATTTCATGTTTTTTATCGTGGGGGAGTTTTGTATTTTGAGATGTGAAAATTAGGGCTAGGAGATTCTTGTTTCTTTGCTGTTTTTTTTTTTGGTTTGTTTTTGGGGGAATTTATTTTGAATGGGTAATAAGTTGGGAAGGAGGAAGCAAGTGGTGGATGATAAGTACACTAGGCCTCAGGGGTTGTACCAGCATAAGGATGTGGATATTAAGAAGCTTCGAAAACTCATTCTTGATTCCAAGCTTGCTCCTTGCTACCCTGGTGATGATGATTGTCCCAATGCTGACCTTGAGGAATGCCCCATTTGCTTCTTGGTTAGTTTTCTCTCCTTTTTTTTTTTTTTTTTTTCACATTATTGAAGTTGGAAATATTTTTTTTGCATATGTTTGTCCTGAGTCATTGAAATGTAACTGGTCTGAATAGAGCATAGCATGATTCATATAGCCAGACCTCAACTAGTTTGGGATTGAGAATGTAGTATTGGGTGTGGTCTAATGGTCATTGAAGTGTGTGGAGAATCGTAGTTCTCATGTTCAAATTCTGGAGGCAAAAAACACTAGGTGATTGGTAGAGTAACCCAATACTTGTGCTTGTGCTGGTGGGAGGTGGAGGTGCACCCGAGCTGTCTTGGATATCACCATGATAAAAGAATGTAGTAGTTTTGTTGTTGTTGTTTGTCCTGACTCCTGAGTCATGTTGGACTAGGATAGAATTTGAAAGAATTGGGACGATGTGCTTACAAACATGTTTGTCATTGAAGTGGGAGGAGAACCGTGAGTTCTCATGTACAAATCTCGGAGGCAAAAAACACTAGGTGATTGGTAGAGTTGCCCAGTATTGTGCTTGTGCTGGTGAGAGGTAGTAGGCACCTGGTGGAATCGTCGAGGTGCGCCCAAGCTGGCCTAGATACCATCGTGATAAAAGAATGTAGTAGCCCCCAAGGCCTAGCTCAAGTGGCAAAAAGTGGAGGATTTGTGGCTTGGGTCGCAGGTTCAAGCCCCACACCATGCAAAGCGAAGCCTGGTATTTAAGTGGAGAAGGGTAGAGGGGCGGCCCCATTATCCACCGAGTTTAGAAGGCTGTGATTGGTCCAAAGGGCGGGTCATAGACGGATTTCTCGGTTATCAAAAAAATAAAAAAGAATGTAGTAGTTCTTGTAGTTGTTTCATTGTTTGTCTTGACTCCTGATTCATGTTGGACTAGGATAGAATTTGAAAGAATTGGGACAAGATGTTTACTGATATGTTATTTATAATTGTTAACTTTGTTCATATTGAACTTTGCAGTATTATCCAAGTTTAAACCGTTCAAGATGTTGCATGAAAGGCATTTGTACAGGTATTTATTATCCTTGCTTTGTAATTACATGTGCTTATTATGGTTCTACTGTTTGATGTGATAATAAGTTCCATTTTCTGAATGAGTTTCTGACTTGTTTCCTGGCGACAGAGTGTTTTTTGCAGATGAAGACTCCCAATTCAACCCGTCCAACACAGTATCCTTGATTTCCCTCATTAGTGGTTACTGGTTACTTATTGCTAAATATATTTCACCCATCTTCTTCCCCTCTATTAATATTCTTGCTCTATGTTGCCTACCTTAACGTTCTAAGATGCCCATTTTGTAAAACTTCAAACTATGCGGTGGAATATCGTGGGGTAAAAACGAAGGAAGAGAAAGGGATAGAGCAAATTGTAAGATCTTATCAACTGTTCTATTTTCTTTGTGTGATTGGTTGAATACAATTACATGTTGCTTTAAGGAGTCTTATACTGAATTTAGGATATCTGTATCCTTTTCTATCTGTCTTGTTGTTACTTTAGGAGGAACAACGAGTAATAGAAGCCAAAATAAGGATGAGACAGCAGGAGCTGCAGGATGATGAAGAGAAAATGCATAAACGAAGAGAGCTTAGTTCTTCCAGTAGTATTGCTGGTCCAAGTGAGATTGAGTATTGCTCGACAGCAGGTATTTACTTTAAGCTCTGAATTTATTCCTTTTGGCTTCACTACTCCTGGTTATACTCCAGTCTTACTTTTCCATCTTATCTGCAGCACCATCTTTTGCTTCTGCTGTAGAAGGTGGAGAAGTTGTTACTTCTCAAGAGACATGTGCAGCTCCAACAACTAGACAACCTCAACGCATGAGACAGAATAGGTACACACTTTTTCGGGTGCTAATTGGTTCAAATCCCTTTTCCCTAATTTGTGAGAAATTTTGTGAAGAATTTGGTCCCCTGATAGTCTGATTCTAGCCATTAAGTCATCTTACATATATTGACAAAGGTAACCCAAATTGCAGAGGTGCAGTCAATAAATTAGTAATCTGTGTGTGCATGTTGTTTTGAGCGAAGTATTACTGTTTCTTTAGATTAATCAAGTAATAGTGAATTTCACTTAATTCAACGAAGGAGTAGGAGGAGAAGGGATATCTTTCATGCAGATCCTTTGATGTACCAGATAGTACATCTTACAGTAAACTAGTGATTGGATTTTGGACATTTGCAATCCTTTAACCAATTGCCTTTGAGAGTTTCGGAGATTCTGGAAAGCTACAATTTTGAAAATTAAGTTACTAGTTACGTGGAGTAATGATACAGTTTCTCTAAAATGGATCCATAGTGTATGCAGTTTTCGTGAGGATGGGGCTTACTAGGGAGGAGATATTGCTTAGATCTTTTTCTAGGGCTACAGATCTGTCTAGGTGTTGTTATCCCACATAAATAATAGGTTATTATACAATGTAATTGATTGGAATGGTGAAGTGAGATTAGAATGCGATGTGATGCCTAACTGCAGACAATTCAGATATATAGGTTCAGTATTTCATGAGAACGATATGATAGATAAACACGTCCATATAAGTCAAAATGGGATGTCTAAAATGGAGGATTGCTACAGTAGTGTTATCAGATGGAAAAATACCTATCTGAGTGAACGTAAAGTTTTTATTATGATTGTGAGATCAACAATATTATATGGGATTGTATGTTGGGTTGCTAAGGATCAATATATTCACAAGATAAATGCCATAGTTGGGAGTTGGGACTGACTTGCACACCCCTCAATTAACTCATCGATTAGCCTATGCAGCCTACAAGAACATGTCAAGTTAATCTCGGTGGGGTGGAGTAGATGGGCGCACACCAAGTGTTGTAGTTGGTTCGAATATAGGTTCTCCAGTGTTGTAACATTGATGCATCAATCACTAGACCATTCTTTTGGGGGCATTCAAAAATATTTACTTTAAGATAGATGTGGGTCCACACATAAAAAAAAGAAAAAAAGAAAAAAAAAGGGTCCACACATACAAGATTAGAAATGGTTATATTTATTGAAGGTGCAAGTAGCACACTCAAAAAGTAAAATGAGAAAAGATCGTCTAAAATGGTTCATCATGCCCTAAGACTTGGAGAAATGTGATCTTAATTGTATGTGAACATACACTAATACCTTATGGGTCAAGATCAATTATGTTTGGACTTCTTTTTTCAACCAAAGGAACAAAATGAGACCATTTTGTTCCTTGTTTTGTAAATAGTGGAGGATGTTCTAATTGTAATGAATACAAGGATGGAGAGGATCCGTATATGTTGTGCAGGTCGATCAGAGAAGTTGTAGACGTCGTAGTCTCACACAAAAAGATTTGTCTAAGCAATCTTTTTTTGATTGTCAATAAGTCAATCCTAAGCTTGAATGCTCGTTTGACATTTTGACCAACTAATGATGCACAAGGATTCCATTTCCTTAGTTACCACTATATGAACTGGCCTAGAGGTGTGATGAAGGTGTTAGAGAGGTATGTAGCAGAGAAATGTCGTGCAGAAGATCTACTATCTCTCGGAATTCTTGCGGACTTAGCTAAGAATATAACTTAATGCAAATCAAGGGCCCATATAAGCCTATCAGTAAGTTGGGATTACGAAAATTACTAGTCGTTGTTGCACTTATATTTGGTTTTAATACACAAGTTGATACATCTACTTGCACAATTTTGCAAAGTCAACCTCTATACGTAGAGTTCTTCCAACTATAGACTTCTATTCGGTTAGAACACACGTTTTAACTTTTAAGCCCCTCCAGAGAGTTTATCATAGTGCGTGACAAATTCATCACACAAATTTATGATGTCAGTTGCAAATCATTTCGAAAGACGGAAATAAAATAAAAAGGTGGAGAAAGGAGAGATTATGTTCTATTCTTTGTACTTTTTGATAAATGAACCTAAGTCTCAACAGTGAAGGAGAGTATTCTGATTGGGGGTTGCCAAAAAGCTTTTCCAGTTAGCTTCCTCTTTACCTCCAAATAAATCTCCTGGGATTCTTCTCTCTACTCTGATCACCCCTCTCATCCTCCATTGGAAAAACAACCATGAACTGTTGAAAAAAAAAAAAGGCAACAGGAAATAAAACCCCGAGGAACACAAAAACGACATATCTTTCCTCTTTTTTCCCTCTGCCAGAAACCACCATCTTCCTGATAGTCATTGTCATTACCGCCCCTCACCTTTCCTTTCCCACAGAACCGTTCCTGGTCAACCGCTCCCGCTTGTTTTGCTGTCAGTTGGCCAATGTCGCAAAACAGGCAGCACATGAAAGCTGTCTTTGGGCCCCCACTGTTGGTTTCTCTTCCATTAGGCCCAAAGACTTCTACCTCTATAATTAAGCTGTTTGATGAAAGCCTCCATGAATGCACTTTCGTTGGTGTTAGTAGATGATGGAATGTCGCGGATAGAGGAAATTGTGAGCTCGATGGAAACACTGAAAGGTACAAATGGTGGCCCAACAAAGCTTCGAGCTGATGGTACTATGGTGACTATGGAGATTTTCTAATTAACGTCCATGAAAAAGAATATATGAGAGAGAAGGGGGTGTGTGTAGGGAATGAATGTGAGCATTGGGGGAGGAAAAAAAAGGATTTTTTCACATATAAAGTTGTTTCTTGTGTGATCTATACCCATTTGGCTGCATCAGCCAGACTGATGCCACATAAGCATGGTCAAAAGGTGGAGGCGTCTTAAAACAGATATGATCAACTAGAGGGTGTATAGTGTCAACTTTAAGTTTCAGGGCCTGATTTTCAAGAACATGCTAGTTGAGGTGTCAATTTGATTAAGCCTTTATACTGAGCCCTGGCTTCAAAGAATCTCTTTAGTTTGGTCAAAGATTTGTATATCAATTTAGGAATGAGTGTGATTTAGAAAATCTTAATTTGTTTAAAAATACGAAGTATTGAGTTATTGAGTGATATTGGCATGAAGACTGCAACATATAAAAGATTCATGTAGCTGACCCAGTTGGTTTAGGATTGAGGTTTAGTTGGTTGATCGAATTGGTGATTGGTGGAATGTCAAACAGGGGAATTAAAATATGACGTTCTTCAAGTTTTGATGGAAGCTGATAAAAGGGTCATTTTATGCTTGGATTTCATCTGATAAAACTAATCGACTTAGTTTTTTTAATCTCAGCTTATATCTGGTCAGAACAAGAAAATCAACTTTGAGGGACGATAACAAACTGTTGCAAGAAATGAATTGATTGTTATATTCAGTTACCAAATAATCACTTTTTAGAACAATTTGTTTAGATGGTCCAAAGCAAGATATTAATAAGTCCTTGTTTGTCTAAAAATAAAAGATAATAAGTCCTTGTGCCATTGTTTTAAGTTCTCCTATAAAGTGTAGGCTCCGAGTCTAATTGGTCATCGAGAAGTTTACCGCCTCTAGGAGTAGTTTGGAACATGAATCTGGTGCTATGGGTAAGTGTCAGGTTGCACTGTGTATTTGTATTTGTAAGAAAAGACAGATGAGTGCTGAAAGTTCCGCACATCAATTTACAGTTTTTAGGCTATGTTGCCTGCAATTAGTTATCTTTTAGCTTCTTTCAGTTCACCTTCCTCTTGTTCCTTCATTTTTATTAGTGGAAAACCAACTCTTACTAGAGTCACTGTATTCCCTGTTATTTCCTTCAAATAAATCCAACAAAATCAGGTGATGTTTAGGCTGGTATCTCTTTGACTTCTTATTCCTGTTATGTTGAACCATAAGACAGTTAGCAGATAACATGCAAGCAAAATCAAAGTTCAAGATAAGTTCATGTTGAAACAGTAAGGGGTCGTTTGGTAGAGTGAATAATAATAATGTTGAATAGGGTGTGTTAGTGAATCCGGAGCCAAAAGGGACACTTATCCAAGCAAAAATGCATAAAGGGCCCTCCTGTTTGGAGATGACCAAACGGTCAAGTCACTGGCTTATGAGCGACTTACCCAAAATATAACGGCTGGGTCAAGGAATCAAATTATATTATCTTATTTAGTCTTACCTTATAGTCTTGCCATGTTCAACGTGCAAATCTGGATTGTCTTG
This sequence comes from Solanum stenotomum, assembly GCF_019186545.1. NCBI lineage: Eukaryota > Viridiplantae > Streptophyta > Magnoliopsida > Solanales > Solanaceae > Solanum > Solanum stenotomum. The sequence continues at coordinate 2,005,266 of NC_064290.1, read as the reverse complement.
AACCATTTTCAAAAAGCTAGTGTATATGAGATGAGATTTATTCCCATTATAGTTGAAATTTCCAGCTGTAGTATCACATAATTTTTTAACTAGTTGTTGCTAAACCGGTCCATAGATTGTCTCATTGATATCAGTGAGGTAGAGGCACTGCTTGGTTTTGTTGCTTTTGTGTTAAGAGTTATTGTGAGTATTGTTATATGCATGTTTGTCAAAGAAAAAGCAAAAGCTGGATGAAATATGTTCACAGTGATCTCTGATTGAATTTTACTACCCTGTGTTCCTAAAAAAAGCTTAGCCTATCTACATGGTCTGACCTGTTTTCCTGGATCTGTAACATAGGGAGGACGATTTTGACTTGGATCTTGAGGATATCATGGTTATGGAAGCCATATGGTTATCCATTCAGGTAAATTATGCACACACTATCTTCTTGCTTCTTCCTTTGTCATTTTTTTCCTGTTGTTGGGGAGGAAAGCTAGAGCTTTTATCTTTTGTTTGACGTACTGTTTGAAGTGTTTGATTTCTCTTTTCTGAGGGAAGTGCTTGATTTTTCTATTCTCCGTTGTGGATGGTTGTGGCGTAAATGAGTCAAAAGTGTCATCTTTCTCTCAATTCGAGTATGATGGAAATGGGAATTTCTTGTTCCCCCCTAGGACTTTTCATATTAATTTTGAATTTTGGATAGTCATCCTTTGCATTTTTTGAAAATCTTTAGTGGAAAATATGTGAGAGTGGTGTTACTGTTACCTTTGTCAAAAAAAAATATGTGAGAGTGGTGTTCCCTTTGAAATGGGTTATCGTTTCTTTTCTTTCGCTGTGTTGTCTATTGCTGCTTTTAACATGATGTTACTCTTTGGGATTGGTTGATCATTCGGTCATGCTTTTACCTGTTGAACTTATGTTATTGTGGTATATCACTTAATATTCCACATGAAACTGATCACATGATAGGAGAATGGCAGAAATCGAAGTATGGACTATAGTGATGTTGGTCCATCAGAACAATATACAGAAGAAGATCATCGATGTGTCCCAGCAGTCAATCCCGCAGCTTCTGGCTCATCTTCCTCTCCTTCTGGTGGTCTTGCTTGTGCAATTGCAGCCCTTGCTGAGCGCCAGCAAATGAGTGGAGAGTCCAGTAGCTACAGTCGGAACATGTCATCATCATACAATGAGCATCCTTCATGTGATAGGTTTTCCAATAGGGAGGAGCTAGAGAATGATGATTACCCTCATGCTGAGGGCACCATGCACGTGTCACCTGAAAGCCATTTGGAAATACCAAGGGAGGACGGTGAATGGGCCGATCATGGTTCCATGGTAGCCGAAGTTGGTACTAGTTATGCAGTCTCTGACGAAATGGAAGATGATGCCTCATTCCCTCTGCAGGGTGAAATGGTAAGTGATCTTCAACCCACCACCAGTTCAATCGTTCCTGAGAATTTTGAAGAGCAGATGATGTTAGCTATGGCTGTTTCACTGGCTGAGGCAAGTGCGCGGTCTAGTCCACCTGGGGTGGCCTGGCACTAGTAATGCTAGATGATGTGGGGTTGTGAGGATTCCACTCGTGTTTCATCGCCACTCAACCCAAAGAAAAAGCAAAAAAGAAAATGCAACTACTTTTTTTCCCTTCCCCTCTACCTTTTTCCATCTCACTTTTCATCCCTTTCGTATTTCGGTATACTGTTGTACGAAAACAGAGAAATTGATTCTAGTGAATGAAATGTTGCTTGAGCCCTGCATATATCAAGTTTTGCAAGTTAAACTCATTCACAAATTGTAAATAGTTGCCGAGTTACTTCAAGTTGTACTTTGTTTCTTTTTAAAAATTAGCCAAATGGTGTGTTTATGGACTTCAATGCTTTAATTTCTGAGAATGTTAAGAGTTTTATGACAAGTTACACATAAATGCCAGTTGATAACTTCAGAAAGAGGATAACATGCTACAAAGTGAGAATATATGCTTTCTCTGTTTCAAATTATCGTGTATGTAGTCTTTAAGAACAATTACTATTATGGGGTGAAGAGTGGGGGTCGAGGGTGGGATGTTCAAGGTCGTTGGGTGAGTGGGGAGGAGATAATGGACTTAGAATATCACTTATGAAATTTGTTTTATTCTCATTCATTAGGAAAGTCTTCTTTTTCATTTGAAGGGGCTTATTTTCCTAGATTAAATATTTTTCAGAACATTGAGAAAAATTATAATCATCTTATATCTGTATCCGTCCAAATACAATAATCCTGTCACAATAACATGAGAGACAAAATAAAGTGTTACTTTATATCGCATGTCCAAACACAAGCTTAGTAAACATACCCCAAAAGGTAGGGGATTGATCATTACATATATATCTGGGGATTACATCTAAGCTGGTTACATCCTCCAATGAAAATAAAAAGGCACTAATATAAAACAACAAAACAATAGAAATCATTAATTAAGAGAAGACGTTGATTTTCCTTGATAAAAATTCTGGCTCCGTCATTCTCGTTGACCTTGGAATGATGAGAAATTTGACACTCTGTTGGTGACTTTGGTCCCAAGAGTATAATGCCATGTGTCCATATAATGATGATAATAATGCTTGATATTCCTACAAATATTATTTCACAATTCCATTGTACAAGAATGCAAATTTCATGAACAAAGGTTAGAGGAAAAAAGGCATATAATGCAAAAAAGCAAGACTGCAAGATGTTTAAAATTTTAAATTAAAGCATCTAAATCATTTCTAAGTTCAAAAAGAAAAAAACAAGGATCATTCTTACAAATATTATATGAAGTGTATAAAAACGGTGGTTATCTTTTGTAACCACAAATTGGAACTTCTATATCACAAAAGCTAGGTAGATTCAAGGATGATCAGTTGAACGATCTTCAACAAAAAAATATTATTGCATATATAGGATCAAATATTGCTTCACCGCCACACAAACATGCATCAAACATTCAATTAAGGTACAATATTATATACTACATAAGCAATTTACTGAAATAAACAACAACAACAACAACATATCCAATATGATCTCATAAATGGGGTTGTGGAATGTATATAAATTTTATTCTTACCTCTTGCTGGATATAAAATATGTTTTCGAAAGACTATCAACTAAAAAAAACTAATTTTTGAAATAGGTTTCAATAAATAGTTTACTAAAGTAAAAATAAGACAAATAACGTACTGTAAATAAATTAACTAAACAATGATAAGCACTCTTTTGAGACCAAAGTCACCAACAAAGTGTCATCTTCTACTTCTTCTTTAATTCAATTTCCTCATGGCATGTTCAATGTTGCAAATTTGACTCCTTTTATAGATAAGATTATTGATATGATGCAGTACATTATATTATTCTTTCACAAATAAAAGTGGCCTAGCAAGTACATGTGTATGATTGTACTACAATAACTTATACTATATATTATCATCAATAGTGTCTCAATGTTTTTTTTAGTAGTACTACTTTTTTTTTTTTTTTACTATAGTACAATTCTAGTACTGCTAATATTATATTTGACATTTCAATTTCATAAAATTTTGCAAGATTAATATTGTGCAACATAAGTATTAAGTAGTACCAAGTGTACTACCCAATTTGGAGTACTGCTAAAGATGTTTAATCTTGTTTGGACATTTTTTTAAACTAAAGAAAGTATTGCTTTTATTATTAATTTAGTTAGAAGAATCAAATAAGTTCAATGATCTAATCAAATTCAAGTTTGGTGGGCTCTCTGATTTTTACATCTCACCATCACTTTATTTATTCTTACTATTATAATAACTTCTCTTCGGATCTAAGTTTAATTCACTTACGGGTTGTTTTAGATAGTTGGACAGCGTTATGCACATATTAATAATCTGAATATTAATTAAATAGATATTAGTTATATAAATATTAATTATGTAACGATCGACTTTGGTCGCTGCGCTAAGGATTGTTTTTTTTTTTTTACCTTCGCAGCGACGATAAGGAGAAAAGTGTACATCTCTAGCTAATAAATGAAACAAAAGATAAATAATAGACTAATATGTTTAACTAATTATATTGACTTTTCTATATGTTTTTTCCCAAAGTATCGTAGGTCGTCATTTCATGGGGAAGAGAAAATTATGATTTCAAAGGTTTTATCACATAGAAAAATAAATAAAACATTTCTAGGTAATCTTTTAATTATTGAATTTTATAGAAGAGCTAACGAACATAAAGATATAAATTAATGCTTATATGAAAATAATATTGCACTCTGCACAGGCATTCACATATGACTTTCATATTAAATTATTAATGCCCGAAAACAATACCCCATGATTGAGTTTTAATCATTTTTTTTTCCATCCGATGTTTGTTATCTATATTGTTGTTTAATTAAAATTGAATTCACGCATTATATGATTCATTTCTGGGGCGACACTCTTAATATAATTTTTTTCATTTCCTAGAGCTAAAATTCAATACTTCTGATTAAAAGCGGAAGGATCACAAATCACCACCCATATTGATCAATCAATTCTTTATTTAACCTATAATAAGAAAAGTCTCCATTCACATTATTATGACCCATCATTTGATTAATTAATGTACAATCCATGCATTTTTTGATTCAAGATCTGAACCAATCAAGATAAGTTAACGTCTACGAGTCAAATATTAAAGTAAAAGTGTATATCACTTAGATCATAGTTTAGTGATAAGAATTTAAATTTATAAATAAGATATGCATAATATAGTTTTTCTTAAATTTAATAGAAACTTAGAATGATCATATTTTTTTCTTAAAAAAAAATAAATAGTTGAGGTCAGTGGTATAGTGTGGGAGCTTGGGTTTACATGCATCTAATACCTTCGAATATTTTGATATCACATTAGCTTCGATATTTTTTTGAAATATTAACAAGGGAAAAGAACTTGATATACTCCTCAACTTAGCCATTTGGAGCTGATATGCCCCTCGTTATGAAAGTGGCTCATATATACCCTTACCGTTATACAAACGGCTCACATATACCCCTACGTTACAAAATGAGCTCACATATACCCTTCATTTAACGGAAGTGAAAAAGTTAGTTTTAAATTTATATTGTTGACTTTTAATTTTCATAAAAATTATTTAGGGGTATATATGATTCTTCTAGCAAAGTTCAAGGTATATTTTAATCTTTTTTATACATAAATTATTTTTTGACTTCTTTTATTATAATTATTTGAGTTTCTTATTTTATTTTATTTTTTCTTTCATTCCTTAGTGTAAAGAAAAAAATTTAAAACTATTTTTTTATGACTATATTATAATTTATTTTTTTTTGTCTATATTGTAATTTAATTTTTGTATTTGAAGAAAAAAAATTTGGTCATCTATAATAAGTTTTACAAGAATATTAGTGAAACATAAATAAATTTGACCATCAAAATAATAAATCTAAATTAGTCATTGAAACAAAAAAAAGTTTTTTAAAAAATATATGTTTGAGGAGGATTAAATATACTCATATGAGATTATATATATATTTTTTAAAAATAAAAAAAAATTAACCTGAAATTAATTTTTTTCATCCGTTAGAAGAAAAGGGTATATGCGAGCCATTTGTATATAAGTAGGGGTATATATAAATCACTTTCATAACGAGGGGTATATCAGCTCTAAATGACAAAGTTGAGGGGTATATCATACCCTTTTCCCTATTAACAAAAAAGAGAAGGCAGACTCATTATATTCATAAAAAACATTTGTAAATTTACCTTAAGTAATTGAGTGTGAAAGCCAATAAATCGAAAGATTCATAGTATTTGATTAAAAAAAAATTGGAAAGGGGGTGGGGGTGGGGTTGATGTAAGTATAATCTACCAACAAGGGTTGTGGTGAAGTGGAATGACTGCTTTACCCTTAACAAGAACGTCTCGAGTTCGAGTCCTGGGTATGAAAAAAATCTTGTTGGGACCGTCACCCACGAATGGACCCTACAATGCACAATTCAAATTTAGTCAGGGCTCTAATGTGGTCTTCCGGATAGCGGATGAGAACCAAAAAAAAGTATAATCTGGTTCCATGGAGTAGTTGGGATGCATTTAGACCTCACATGCAATGTTCCTTTTTCATATATTAAAGCCTAGCTACTTCTTTTGAATATAATCATGGGCCACCCATCTAAATTCTTAATTGATGTTGAGTCCCACTTTGATTAATTCATGATTGAATCACTTTTCAATGTCTTGATTTGAATTTTTGCAAAACTAATTAAATAATTATTCATGAATATCCAGAATGTCTAGGGACCTTAATAATGAAACTAGTAGTTGAAGTAGTCCTTTTGGAAAAAATCTAGTGTTAAAAGACAAACGTTACTTCTTTTATCAAATAATATTGGAATGTGTTAATTATATGGATTCTTCCTTAATGGCTGGATTATGTCTAGGATGGATTCTAAATATGGATAGTGAAACTTTATCTGAAACATTTCTTTTGAGCTGAAAGGTCTACAGCTAATACCTTACAAATATTATACTGAGTATGGTGTTGTCTGATAGTGAAATTTGACAAAATAGAGTCAAACATTATTAATCTCCATGATTAGCATAATTGATCTTAAAGATATGCCTTTTAATACTAGTATAATGAGAACCATGCATAGAAAAACAAATTGAATTTTTATTATTAAACCCAATCTAACTAAGAAAAAGTTTCTCTTAAGTTATAGATATAGAAGTAAAAGAAAAGAAAGGAGTAGGAGAATTTTCTTTTTTTAATTTTCTGGGACTGAAAAATGATGAACAATTATGTCTCTTTTCTTTTTCATTTTTTAATAGGCAATAGACTATAGACAACATCATTTTTTTTGGTTTCCCGTTATCTAGCGCAACTAAATTTGGATTCGCACCAGAAAGTTTTACATTGGGAATAAAACGCTTCCTTACAAAGACGATTCCATATGTAAGAAGACTCCAATTAGAGACATGTTGATTAAAAATGAAGAAATACTTATCACTTCACCACAATCTTTATGAGTAACAACATCATTTCTACTACTTGAGCAAAAGAGTAGCAAAAAGTTACCTTGAAACTTAAAAGTGAAGAAAAAAGGAATATTTTCATTTTTAATATATCAATAGAAATACAATTATTTTTCTTTATCTTTAGCATTAACTATAACGATAAAATATGTATTTATTCTTTTAAGGGACGTGTGATGTTTATTGTGTTGTGGATAAAATAAAAGTGAATGAGGGAGTAAGATCTTTTAAAAAAAAAACTACTTAAAATAATACTAACTCGGTTTTCAATTGTTTCTTAGTAGTTGTCTCAATTATCTAATGGGACACATAGTTCCTTTCTTCCATGGTTCAAAGTCCAATATTTAATTTTCTTGGTTTTAGTGTGTGAAATTCAAAGGTTAAATTATCTTCACTGTTATCCATAATTTAGATGCTGAGAAAGAGAAAAAAGATTCAGTAATCAAGAAAGGTAAGTGGTTTGAAACGAAGCAAAAGGACAGTTAAAAAAAAGGTCACCTTTGCCATTCTTAGTGATGGACTTCTTCAAATGTTTTTGTTGATGAGAATAATCAGGAAGAGGATTGCCCAAATTTTATAATGAACTTAAAGTTTTTTTTGATCGGATGTAGAGTAACACTCCTCATGTTAGGATTCAAATATTCTTTATCTGAGGTTTCACTGTTTAGTTCAGAGTAAAATATTCATGGATCAAGAGTATATTCACAACTCGCGACACATTGAATTCAATGAGTGTGACCCTCATATCATGTTGACTTAGTTTTTATGCCTAATTCACACCATAAAAACTAGCTTAAAGAATTAAGAATTGTTCAAGCTTTATAAGGAGTGTAAAATTCTCTTCCCGTTCCAATTTAGGATCATTCTCATCAACATTCTTACCTCGAAATGGAATTTTTCGACACAAATCTAGATATAATTGAAATTTTTAATACAGATACCGCACACCGATGAAAACTAAAAAAAAAGAAAAGATGATTTTTCCAAGACCATAGTGACATTATTTGGTGTCCTTTTACTTTTATCATTCAAATTTACCCTCTTGTCCTCTTCACCCCACTTCCACTCTGCCACCCAACTTTAATTCAAACTTCAAACATTTCAAAGTTCAAATCTTTAACATATCACTTGGCTAGAAAATTCTACTGCTCCACTCAAATTATACTGTCTCACTTTTTCAAGAAAAAGGAAAGGGCTTTTAATGCTGGTAAGTAAGCCCTCATTCATAGGCAATCTTGCATCCACAAAAAGCTAAAGCCTTTTTCTTGATTCTGCTTTGTGAGTGTTTTTTTATTTTCTTTCATTCTCAAGGCTTCTTGTATCAACTTTTGCTTAGAACAAGTAAGAATTGAGGGACATTTTCTTGATATTTCTATTTTTCTCTTCCTTTGTCTTTTGTTGTTGTTTTTGTCTTTGTAAAGATCAAAGTTTCCTCCTTTTTAAGGACTTGTGTTTGTTTGGTCAAAAGTGATTTATGATTCTCTTTCAAGAACATTAAAATAAGAGCAAATCTCACTTTTTGAGGTTATAATACTATAGTCCTTCAAAGAATTCTAGTTTATATTCTCTTACACGTTCTATGTTGCTCGTACTCTTCAAACCGCATTTTTTGGAGGGTTTAATACGAGTACATTAGTATTTTTGAAGAGTTCGAGTAGCCATCATTTGTTGGGTAGATCTTCATTTTGGTGAACTTTTTGAGTGTATTCATGCAAACAGACATAATAAGATTATATGAAAATCTAATATTTGTAAACCCTTCTAGTATTTTTTTTTCTTTTATTAGAATATTATGTGCACATTTTTCAATGACATTGACATATGCATGGGGTTAAAGGTGTCTGCAAAATTTCCTTTTGCTCTGTTCTAAAAGCATGCTTCTTTCTTTTATCTTTTGTATGTGTCACTGTTGTATTATTTACTTAATTACTTTGGTGGGTTATTTGTTACACTCCTCAAAAAAGTGTTGTTGGACATTTCTGGCTTTGCTGCAATAGCCAAAAGGTGTAATTTCATTGAATTAGTACTGAAAATTAGTTTTTCCTGCTTCTATTGTTGTGTTTGTATGTTACTTTCTTGAAATTATTTCTGAAAACTTTCAATTCTAATGCAATGTGGTGAACTTGATGCATTTTGTTGATATGATTTAAACTGATTTATCATATTTTGTCCTGGTTTCTTCAATCCTATTATTGAGTGTCGAGGGTGTATCGGAAACAAACTCTCTACCTCCCAAGGTAGGGGCAAGGTTTGTGTACACACTACTTAAACCTCGCTAGTGTGACTACAATTGATATGTTGTTGTTGACTTAAAACTGATAATTGATCCTTCACTTCCACAGATCAAGATTTTTGAAGTGTTAGAAGCTTTGCATCATTTGACATTTTAAGAAGGTACAATGCCAAGATCAAGGTGAGTTCTTGGGATGATTTGCACTCCCTTTAAAAGCTGTATGAGTAAACGTAAACGATTTTTTTAGAATATCGGTGTATTTTAACATGTTGTAGCAGGTTATCCGTGTCCGGTTTGTTATGGACTGTTATCCTTCTTATATGTTACAAACTTATTGTTCATAGTATCTAACAGTAATTTCCTTTTTCAATTTTTGAGAGTATAGGGGATCAGAAATGCCTCAAAGGCAATCTCCTCGAGCCCCTTCACAACTTAGAACATCAAGCTCTGAGTCTGATCCTCTACACCATAGGCCAGTGACTGACCGGAGTCCTAAATTAGGTGATCGTCGCTCTCCACGTGGTGCTCAATCTGATCCACTGAATCAGAGGAAACTTGGAACTAGAATTGCAGATTTGGAATCCCAACTTGGCCAAGCACAGGATGAGCTCAAGTCCCTTAAAGGGCAGTTAGTTTCAGCTGAGGCTGCAAAAAAAGCAGCTCAAGAACAGCTTGAGAAGAAAACCAAGAAGCCAACTGTTGTTGAGTCTGACCAAATCCAAGAAACCAATAATGACAATGACAACAGAATCAATCCAAGTCATGAAATTCAAGATGGCGATGAAATGAAAGAAACAGATGTGTTTGAAGTTCCAGTTGAGAAGTTAACTGTGGAGCCTCCTCCAAGTGTTGAAATTAGCCACCCCTCTACTGAAGATGACTTGAAAAGTTCAAGTCTTTCACCTGATGAACCGGTGAAACCATCGTTTGAAGAGCTGAATTTGAAGGATGAAGAGATTAGTTCACTGAAATCCAAGTTGGAGGAGAAAGAAAAAGAACTTGAGGTTTTCAGCCAAGAAAATGAAAACCTGAAAAAGGAGCTGAATGAAAAGATGCAAGAGATATCATCCACTAAGGCCAAGGAAGACGAAACGAGCCTCAAGCTAGACCAAGTAACACAAGAGCTGGAAACAAGCAAGAATGATGGACTTAATTTAAAGGAGAAACTTGAAGCCACTGAGAAGGCAAAAGTGGCATTAGAAACTGAGATGAAGAAACTAAGAGTCCAAACAGAACAATGGAGGAAAGCTGCAGATGCTGCAGCAGCAATATTAGCAGGAGGAGGTGTGGAGATGAACGGGAGAAGGCTGCCGGAGAGGTGTGGATCAATGGATAAGCACTTTGGTAATGTATTCGAACCAGCTGTTGGCGGATACGGCGGTTACATGGGTTCACCAGGGCTAGTTGATGATTCAGACGATGTTTTTGGACATGGCAAGAGAAAAGGTTCTGGTATTAAGATGTTTGGTGACCTCTGGAAGAAGAAGGGCCACAAATAAGTGTCATTTTGATTGTCATGTTTTGCCAGATGAATGGTCGCTCGCCATTTTATGTTTATTGGCTAATGTATGAATCTTCTTGGCATCTGGCCAATACTACTACTACTTATGCTGAGTTTAAATTTCTGCATTAGCAGTATCTTATTTCTTTCTAGTCTTAGCTTGATGCCATAACCTGTCATTCAGGGCAGTGCCTATAGGTCCATAATGTTTGGTGTTTTTGTGTGCGGTGGATGACAAAATGCTGGTGTATTGCTTTAGATTGAATTTTTGTCTATCAGAAGCAACCTCTCTACCCCCATTTGAACCTCCCTAGACCCCACTTGTGTGGGATTTACATGGATATGTTGTTGCTTGAGATTGAATGTCAACAGTAAACACATAATGAATCTGCACATATTGGTATATACAGAAAATACACTAGACCTGATATGACACTGGTTAGAGAACTTTGTTATCAATGAAAATGATTGAAATTTTGTATTAAGGCTTCATTTTACTTATGACTTTTGCCCTTGGTCAGCTACTAGATCACAAGAAGTGACATTCTTGTTACTACTCACAGTTGATGGTTGAGTTCCACTAGAAATGTATAAAAACTGCAACATTTATCTTCGAATTGTCCAGTATTCTTTTCAATCAAAGGCAAAATTCACCATTGTGTGCAACATCAAAAGTAGTTTTAACTTGAAGTTTTACTGGTGAGACAAGTCGAAAGTTCAATACCAGTAGATCACCCATTATTCCTATGATGCTGAAGTGTACCAGTCAATTACTATTAGACATTTTAGACTCAAAATTTTGTGTGTATTTTCAAGCACTCATTACATAGACAAATTAATCAATTAAAATATATCGCCTTCTATAATTATAATCATATTGAACAGTGTGTGACAGTTGATAATTGTTCTACTATATCATTTGCCTAAAAAGAAATAAATGAAATTTAGTCGAGAATTGCACGATGATCTAATTTTGACATGACATGTGACTAAAATAAATTATACTCCTGCCTCTGATCTATTTTACTTATCGTGTTTTTTCTTTCAAGTTTTTTAAAGTAATATATTTATAATAAAAAAATTACAAATTTGACTAAATTAAGTCTATTTATTCATTATATTTTATATTTTAATCATTTATTTTTAGCGAAAACGACAAATAAAATAGGACAAGAAATAGTAAAGTTTAGACAAAATCCAAAAAGAGCGGGACAAAGCATGTAACTGTAAGTTTGTAACAAAGGCTCCAGTTGAGCAATCAACATGCAAACACGACGTCGTTTCACGTGGACTGTCGAACTGAGAGAAATTTGACATCGGAGACAAAAATCAATCGGAGAAGAACGAAGCTAAAAAAAATGGTGCACAGTGCCTACGATTCCTTCGAACTTCTCAATAGTTGTCCAACGAAAATCGATGCTATCGAGTCATACGGTTCAAATTTGCTCGTCGCTTGTTCCGATGGATCTCTCCATGTTTACGGTCCTGAATCCTCCGTTCCCGGTCAATCTCCGACGTCCGATTACCACAACCAAAACTTAGGGCTTCAGCAGGAACGATACGTGCTTGAAAGAACTGTGAATGGATTCTCCAGACGACAAATGCTGGCTATGGAAGTCCTCGTCTCACGAGAACTTCTGCTTTCCCTTTCGGAGTCTATTGCGTTCCATAGGCTGCCTAATTTGGAGACTTTAGCTGTGATTACTAAGGCTAAAGGTGCAAATGTGTATTCGTGGGATGATAAAAGGGGTTTTTTATGCTTTGGGAGGCAAAAGAGGGTTTGTATCTTCAGACATGATGGTAATTACTTGAATTGTAGTTTATTACGATATTTGTTTGTTGGAAGTTGATATTGATGCATTTCTGATGATTTTAGATGAGTGGGTGTGTACTTCAGTGTCTGCTAGATGTGAAAGGAAGTGTTTTTCCGTTGGTATGATGTTACTAACATAATTAGAACTATGCTTTACCACTATAAAGGTTATGGTTAAATGTGTTAAAAGAATGCAGTCTGTATCTGTTTTTGCCTCCGGTAAGTGGAGACATAACCTTGAACTGTAGCTAACCTTTTGCAGATCTTCCAAATTAGCTACGTCCCTTGTACTTGCTACTAAAATATGACAATATTTGAGCAGACGTAAAAATATTAACTTGATTTATATGTTACAATAAGGCAAGTAGAAGAAAGTATTAAACTGATGGTTGAAAAGATAATTGATATAGTAAACATCAGATAACGCCGGTTTTTAAAGTAGTTTAATGATTTGAATTTTCTGAAGTTGTGAAAGTTGTATAGAAATGGAATGGTTCAAACATTTTTTGACATCCGAAAATAGCTGGAGGGAGGTATAGTTTTCTGTTCACTGCTTTTAGTTTAACACAAATATCGTAAGTGCCCATAAATTCTTCCTTATTGCACTTGGTGACTTGACTTTCAGGTTTCTTGCTCAAAGAAGTTTGGATATTGATGATAGTAGTTTTCTCATGCTATAGGAGTTCTGTTAGTGTAATCTGATTCTTATTTGAAACTTCGGTAGGGGGGAGAGGATTTGTGGAGGTGAAAGAATTTGGAGTTCCTGACACAGTAAAGTCGATGTCTTGGTGTGGTGAGAATATCTGCTTGGGGATTAGAAGAGAGTACATGATATTGAATACCACCAATGGTGCATTAACTGAGGTGTTTCCTTCGGGGAGGATCGCCACACCTCTTGTGGTGTCTCTTCCCTCTGGAGAACTTCTTTTGGGCAAGGTAATGTAACACTATTATTTTTTTAGAAAGGTAATAATGTTATATATCATCGGCACAAAGGTTGTGCACAAACCATGTTGACATTTCAAAAGAAGCAAAATATCTCCTTGCTCTTCGTACAGGGATTCTATGATTTTTATCAATGTTTCAGCATCATCTAGGAATTTTTCCTTGCATCAAAAATGAAATAAGATCTGACAGTTCATCTTGCCAAAGCTGGTCAACGCCAACCCTTACCACACAACACATTTTGAACACAACTGCAACTCCGGTTCATCAAGTTGTCTTGAGTCAAGCTTGATTTTTACAACTAGCCAAAAGAAAAAATTGCCACCTAGTAGGGTATCTTCACTTTCCAGATATGCTTCCAAGGCCATTTGGGCCCCTGCTGACCACTATGCATGAGTACTATATAGGCCGATTTACTGTGTAAATACCTTTGCTACGCCAGAATAATCTGTCTTCAGTTGCTGTGTTACCTGGGAAATGTTCCAAACTTCTGAGAAATTCAGTTATTCTATTCACTTCCTAGTCTTTCAACATTCTTCTAAAGCTTATCACTGTCATTATTGCATTGAGTTGATTGGCCTTTTAGTTCTTTTCCACACTCATGCACACACGAATATTGCCTTATGGACCGAGGCTGACCATCTTCCCAAAGTGTTCTTTTCAAAATTCACATACCAGAGCTTCATTGTATCCATAAAGCAGAGAAAAGATACTTTTACTTCAGAATCTATTTCATCTTATGATACACCCTCCATTCTTATTCCCTTGATGACTTTGATTCCATAGAATCTATAGTCTACTCTCTATGATTTAGTTGATGAAGCCCTGTTGGATCATCTCTCACTTCTCCTGAGTAAAGTCCAAATCTTTGAAAACTAACTGTCCAGTTTTTTTTTGTGTACTGAACCAACACCAGTTTGCTTGGTTCTGGGTTTTTTTTCCCAGTAAAATTACCTTTCCTTATAAAAAAAAAGGATGTTTGAAAATTACCACTATGCTTAATTGTTGTTGTTTCAGGATAATATTGGTGTCTTAGTTGACCAAAATGGAAAGTTGATCCAAGAGGGCAGGGTTTGTTGGTCAGAGGCTCCTGCAATTGTTGTTGTTCAGAAGCCCTATGCCATAGGTCTTTTACCGCGACATGTTGAGGTAGCTTTAGTGTTTCATTTGCTAATCCGTACTTTTTTGTTCATTATTAAGTGAATAACTTTAGATCTAAATAATCTGAAATGATAATGCAGTTTGATGTTTTGGAAAATTGCAGATACGCTCTCTTCGTGTTCCTTATCCTTTGATTCAAACAGTTGTCCTTTGGAATGTTCGTCGTCTTGTTCGAAGCAACAATGCTGTCATTGTTGCTCTTGATAATTCTGTTTTTGGATTTTTTCCTGTTCCTCTCGGTGCACAGGTAATTGTCACTTAAGGAGGTTTAATTTAATATTATGTTGAACTATCTTGCTTATGCTTCTACTCCAGTATTGGAACTGTAGCACATTTATGTCTATGTGTAACTGAACAACTCGTTTTGGAGGGACTGAGGTTTGTTATGACTAAGCTGAGAATGCCTTAGGCACACAAACGGATTGTCTAATTCTTGCAAAATAAATCAATATCGCAAGTTGTAACTGGTCATGGTTAGTTTTGTTTATGAGACCTCTGCAATGCTTTCCGCTGGTCAACAACCCACTAAAGTGCTCTATACTTTCGTACATGCTTGACAGAGTTGTTTCAGTCAATCGGTTTTTATTTTAACGTTTCATTGATCAAATGCCTTGTGGGCTTTCTCGCTTTTTCCCTAATACTTGCAAACCTCTTTCTTTTTGTACCCACTTAAGATCAAGAGGTTCAGGAACAGAACCACAAAGGTTCCATTATTTACTGAGTTTATTGTGAGAGTGTGATCCCAACTTATTTATATATAATATATGATGCAGATTGTACAACTAACAGCCTCTGGAAACTTTGAGGAGGCCTTGGCTTTGTGCAAATTGCTACCACCAGAAGATTCAAGTCTTAGATCTGCAAAGGAGCAATCAATTCATATAAGGTGATCCCCCCCTAGCATTTTACCACTTCTTATGTTAACATTGTAGTTCAATTGCAATAGTACCTTGCTTAAATCAAAGTTATGGTGTATACATTCTTACATTTAACACAAGTCAAAGTTATGCTCTAGTGAGGGAAGTTGAATGCTAAATTGATGTTCAAAGCATGCTGTGAAGTCTTAATGGTAAAGCTTCTAAATTGAAACATCTGTACTGGAGCATACACTAATCATCTGTTATTCCATTTTGGTCTGGCGTATTGGTAATGGTATGTAGCATGGAACGTGTTCGGAGTTGATTGTGTGTTACTTGGTTGTGTTAAAGGCATATTGATAGCGTGGAAGTTCAGAAGAAAGAGGTAGAGAAGTAGAGCACAGGAAGCAGATCTCTAGGACTATGTGGACCATATTGGAAAAAACAAAGGAGCACTTGAGGGAGTTGAAGAGTCTTTTGTACTCCCTCCGTCCCATATTAGTTGTCACACTTCACTTGTGCACGCCTCTTAAGAAATCATAAATAAAAGGTGTATTTTTACTACCTTACCCTTATCACTTTCTAATCAATATTGATTATTTTCAAGAACACTTAATATTGAGGGTAAAGTGGTATTAAAATAATTAATTTCATCTTAATTTCATAGTACATATGAGTAACAAGACTGACAGCATACTGGTTTGAGCAGGAAACTATCCCAGCTCAATTTTATAGCCAGTATTCCCTTTTTACCGGAAAAGCTGAAATTTGAAAAGGACTCAAGGGTGTGGCCTAGTGGTCAATAAAATGGAAAAAGCCTTGGAGACTAGGTTTCAAATTCAAGCAAAGACAAAAAAATACTAGGTGATTTCTTCTCATCTAGCTAAACCTTGGTGGGCAGAATTGCCCAATACTTGTGTTGGTAGGAGATAGAAGGTAACATGGATTAGTCAAGGTGTGTACAAGCTAGCATGGACACCATCCACCATTATGAAGAAAATAAATCAAATATGAACATTGACTGACAAGAAGTTTCTAGCTAGGACTTGCTTCTTATCTTTTTTAGTTTTCTTTTCATTTTTTGTAGTTTTAGTCATTAGTTTTTCTCATTTTTTGTAGTTTTGAAAAGAAGGAAAGAAAAAGAAAGTGTTGAAACTAATATACATGAAGAATGATAACAAGTTTTTGATACAGATATGCACACTTCCTGTTTGAAAATGGGAGCTATGAAGAAGCAATGGAACATTTTCTGGCATCTCAAGTTGAACTCACTTATGTGCTCGCCTTATATCCATCCATTATTGTTCCAAAATCATCTTTCATACCTGATCCACAGAAATTTGTGGAAGTTGGGGATGCACCATATCTCTCCCGGGCTTCCTCTGGTCTGTCAGATGATCTGGATTCTACGCCTTCACATGTCTTAGAATCTGATGAAATGGATATAGAATCCAAAAAAATGAGTCACAACACTTTGATGGCTCTGATTAAGTATTTACAGAAGAGAAGATACAGTGTTATTGAGAAAGCCACAGCTGAGGGCACTGAAGAGGTGGTTTCAGATGCTGTCGGAGATCATTTCATTTCTTATGGAACTAGCCGGTCCAAAAAACCAACCAAGGTAAACTTTGGGTTTTCATCTTATGCCTTCCTTCGGAGGGAAATTTTTTGGGCAAATCACATAAATCCCACAGTTTAGGTCTTAATTATTAAGATTCCCAATAGTTTCAAATATTACTTCCTCTACCACATTTTATGATTAGGATACATGAGTCTGAATCCATGAGATACATGTATCTGTCAAATTTTAAAATTGAGATACAAAATTTATTTATTTAAATTAATTGGTTGCAACTTATTTCCTTAATTAGAGGAGTAATTGAGGATTTTCAAAATACATAGATAATTAATTTCATTTTATTATTCTTTGAAATAGTAAATTCATTAATATTATTAATATAAGATAAACACATGTATATCATGGTAATGTAATTTGATTAATTTCAAATTATTACTCTTAAAATAATAAATTCATTAATTTGATGTATCTATTATCAATATATGATGTATCCAACAAACTAAACATTTAGATACATGAGTGCCATACAAGTACATTCATATGTATCATAGAAGTATCTAGCATTAATTTCATGTATTTGTTATACGTATCTAGTATTAATTTTATGTATCTATATATATATATATATATATATATATATTTATTTCATGTATCTTTTATATGTATCTAGTATGAATTTGATGCATCAAGTATCAATTGCATATGTTATATCCAAAAACATGCATCTCGAATACATAGTAAACATATACATCTAATTATGTGTATCTAAATATGGAATATACAAAAAGAAGAAGCATATACATCTAATTATGTGTATCTAAATTTCATACGTTATATCCAAAAACATGTATCTCGAATACATAATAAGCATATACATTTGATTATGTGTATCTAAATATGAAATGTAGTTGAAACACATGAATCTACTGTAGAGTATCTGTCGTATCATTAATATCATTGTGTTGTTAAAAATCATGTATCCGAAATTTAATATATAGTGGATACATATACATGTTCAGATACCCCATTACTAAAAATACAACTCGGATCTTAATTAAGATTACTACTTATTGGATACACATGGTTCAAGGGTTATATCAAAGTAATATTGGTACTACCACATCCATATCACAGTAACCAAAGAAAGTCTTAGAAGAACACCAGCAAACAAAAACTCTCTACAATATTCCCTTTGATCCTTTTGTACTGTGGTATAACATAATCAAAACTAAGATCCATTTCTTTCGGAGACAAACAATCAAGACCCACTATGAATTGAAAGTTTTCTATGTAGCAGTTATTGTGATTGGAACTCGTGATAAATGAACAATACAAAATGATATTTGGGTTCTGGAGAATTTATGGTGATGATATCTTGAGAAGAAGAGAGTAGATTAACTATTGTTGAAATGAAATAGGTGAAATTCTTGAATCAGAAAGGAGGAGACATAATTGAGTGATAAACATGGGAAGGGAGAATTAAGAGATAGTGGTTGATTTGGAGTGAAAGAGTTATTTAAGCAGATAATTAATCAATAATAGTTTCAAGGGATGTGGGTATCTAATAGTATTTTCAAATAATATATTAAAATATGGTATAAAATATTAAAAGTGGTAATATATGTAATTGTTTAAAAGTAAAGATAATATTAGTATATATAGTAGTGATGTATGTCTAATAAGGTAATTTATCCAAAAAAAATTTGTTAAATAAGTTCCCATTTGAAGGTCAAAGTTCACATCAAGCAGATCTCTTCTTGGTAATGTGACTAGCAGTTTATTTCAGTATTTATAAGCAAAGCTTTCTAAAGACTCCACAAGGGAAATTGTAACCAGTTGATTATCTTGTTTAACAAGCAGCGCAAATTATATTGAGCTGTTTAACATGGACCTTTCTTTGCATCCAAGTGTAAATACCTTTTTGGCTGTCTGTGTTTGATGTTCTTTGAATTACCGAAAACCTTATCAGAAAGAAAAGATTTAGTAAGTGCAAAATATTCTGATGGATTATTCAAGTTATAGATCATTTATAGCCTTCTGGAAAATACGGGTTCATTTGTAGCTTCTGAAAGTCAAAATGTCAGGGAGGTAAGTGCTGATTCTGCTATATACAAAAGTACTGGCTTAGTTTAGTGGGTCTACTGAAGGAAGAAGCCATTTATAAAGAAAAAATAACTAATGAGCCTCAAAGAGCTGTTAGTACTGGGGTGATTCTACCTAGCTGTATTACTTACCTAATTCACATCTAAAATGTTGCTTGCTTCGTTGATCCATTTAGGGCAGAATTCATGCTCCAATCACTTCCATCGCTAGGGATATGGCTGCAATACTGGACACTGCACTTCTTCAAGCTCTTATATTAACTGGACAGTTCTCAGCAGCTACAGATTTTCTGAAAGCCCTCAACTACTGTGATGTGAAAATATGTGAGGAGTTCCTGCAAAAAAGAAGCCAGTATGCTTGTCTGCTAGAACTTTATAGGAGCAATTCAATGCATCGTGAAGCACTTACACTTCTCCATCAATTGGTAGAAGAGTCCAAGTCAGAGCAAACTCCTGTAGAGCTCTCATTGAAGTTCAAGCCTGAGATGGTCATTGAATATCTCAAAGTATGCCTCTTTATCTACTTTTATCTTTTTCTTTTAGGTTTTAATTTCTTGAGAGATGTGGAAGCTTGTAAAGTTTTTGGATCAGCTATGTTGAAATTTGGAGTGCACTATGATCTATGGGTCTATGTCGAGGCAGATATCAAGCATAATCATGAACTACCAACTTGACCATTGTGGAAAGGATTGTCAAGATTTGGGACTGTGATAATTTTAGGGTTCTATTTGATCCTTTAATTTTTTTTTAATCTTTTATACATGTACGTTTTCTGGAAATTCCTGGGTTTCTTTCCTATTATATGCTGTATTTGTGCTCAGCACAAGGTATAGCAAATCTCTTAATGAATTTATGGATTAAAGGTCCGTCAATGCAGTTATTATATCATTTCATTGAATATACACCTGATTATATCTTTCTTCTTTTTGGCAGCCCCTTTGTGCAACTGACCCCATGCTTGTCCTGGAGTTCTCATTGCCTGTTCTTGAAATCTGTCCTATGCAAACCATTGAGCTATTCTTGTCTGGTAACATTCCAGCGGACTTGGTGAATTCTTACTTAAAACAGCATGCTCCAAACATGCAGGCAACATATCTGGAACTCATGCTTGCTATGAATGAAAATAGCATCTCCGGGAATCTGCAGAATGAAATGGTATAGGCACTCGTTCATCTGTCTCTTTTTCTGTAGCTTCTCTCTTTCTTTCCCCATTGTACCTTCTATTGCAGAAAAGCTATGAAAGAAACACTACTGCTAGTGAAGTGAGAAAGCTGAGGCTTTTAAGTTTCTCCTCTTTGATATGGCGAAAGAAGCTCACATTTTTAGTCTAGTTTTAACTCAAAGCTGGGTTGAAGAGTGAGAAAATTGGGAAACAATTATCTCGTCTCCAAAACTGTTTATCAGGGGATAAACTTTTGTGCTTCAATTCCATGTTTCTGACATAAAATGTTGAGTGTGTCTGTGACTGATAAATGCTCTTAGTAACTTGTGGCAGGTGCAAATTTATCTCTCAGAAGTGCTTGATTTGTATGCTGAACTTAGTTCCCAGCAAAAATGGGATGAAAAAACATGTTCTCCAACAAGGAAAAAGCTTTTGTCTGCTTTGGAGAGTATATCCGGATATAATCCAGAGGTGTTGCTGAAGAGACTTCCACCAGATGCTCTGTATGAAGAACGTGCACTTCTGTTGGGGAAAATGAATCAACATGAACTTGCACTATCTATTTATGTGCACAAGGTATTTTTCCTGCTTTAACTGCACTTTTTTAGGCTAGTCTTTTATCTAATGATTGGTGCTTTTGGGGTCTTTTGAGGTATGTCGAAAATATGGACTGTGCAAGTTCTTCATCATAAGCATCATTACAGAATTGTATCATTTGCTGATCATTTCACTCTTCCTTTAGTGAGTGTACCAGTTGGTCAGACACTATTACATAGTTTTATTGTATATCATTGGATTTGGCATTTACCCTTTCTTTCTCTGTATGTTGTTGGGATAGTATGCATTCCCAAGTAGGGGCATCGGTATGTCATCTTTTTTGTCATTAATAATACATGTCTAATTTTATGAATATTGATAGCAGGCATTGAAGTCTTTTCAGTTGTCTCTTCGTGTTGCATTTTACTGAAATGAATTGCTCTCTTTGATTTATAGCTTCATGTACCTGAACTTGCACTGTCCTATTGTGATCGGGTGTACGAGTCAGGACTTCAACAACATTCAGCAAAATCTTATGGAAACATTTACCTGACTCTACTGCAAATCTATCTCAATCCCATGAAGACAACAAAAAATTTTGAGAAGAAAATTACTAATCTGGTATCATCTCAGAGCCCTGGGATTCCAAAAGTTGGTTCAGGAACTCCAGCTAAGGTAAAAGGAGGCCGCTTCAAGAAAATTGCTGAAATTGAGGGCGCTGAGGACACTCGATTCAGTCCAAGTGGCACTGACAGTGGTAGGAGCGATGGAGATACAGAAGATGCTGCCGAGGAAGGAGATTCTACTATTATGCTAGATCAGGTGCTGGATCTTTTGAGCAAAAGGTGGGATCGGATCCATGGGGCCCAAGCTCTGAAACTACTACCAAGGGACACTAAACTACAGGTAAATGAACCATCAAAACATGATGGTATACATGAGCTAGATAAGAAAGTTGGTCATTATTTAATCAAAGGGCTGAAGTAAACAGGCATCATTCCTTGCATGCAGAAGTGATTCTCTCAGAAAATAAACCAGGCTTCACTATAGCATCATGCCACAACCCCCACCCCTCTGGCTAAAAGCTACTACAAAAGAAAAAACTCACTAGAACACAAGCTAAGATATCTGTTCAAGAGTGATGATACTCTATCCATCTGCACGCTAATCACGTTAATATGTCCTAAATTCCTAATGTGTGGTTTTTTGATTTGTCAGTCTTAAACTGCATATTAGATGTTTCTATCTATAGTATCTTTAAATATTGACTTTGGGATAATACACATCAAGGAAACTGCAAGGTGAAGTTTGATCAATCTGTCTTTCAAGTGGTCAAGTATACAGAATCATAACCCTTCGGGGTGGCCCAGTGGTTTGGGCTTGGGACTTCCATGTTGGAGGTCTCAAGTTCGAAACCCCTTGCCAGCGAAAGCAAGGGGTTTACCTTCTGGGTCGAGCACATTGCACCTTGCCTAGTGCGGGTTCTCTCTCCTGTATGGTTTGCTAGCTATTGCACAGGAGCGGGGGTTTTACCTTGTGCGCACCCAAAGGGTAGCGGCTGCGGGTTTCCCTTGTCATTAAAATTTTTTTTTACAGAATCATTTGTTTGAAACAACTACTCCAAGTAAAATTCTATCCAATGTTACTCTCCTAGACCCTTTAGGGTTTTCTGAAAATACACATACAGCACTGTGGGATAGTGCATACGACATCGTTTATTTATTCGAGTGAAAATCATTTCATGCACATGCTAAAATTGCAACTGTGGAATCATTGCCTCTAGCTTTGCCCTGTGCACATATGTGTGCATGAGCGAGAATATTTCACATCTTGCTGTTATAGTATTGTATTGATTCATTTTGTTATCATGCAGAACTTGCTTCCATTTCTTGGACCTCTCCTGAGAAAATCCAGTGAAGCGTATCGAAACTTTTCAGTGATAAAAAGCTTGAGAGAAAGTGAAAACCTACAGGTAAGTTTTACTATGGTCATACCAATAAAACACAGACACATACATAAATTATATGTGGTCTTTTGGGTTTTCTGGCTTTGTTTTACAGTTTATATATAGAGTACGTTGTTTCTTTACTGGCATGTGAATCATCTTTTGTTTTTTTCTGTTTTATGGAAACTACCAATTATCAACCTTGCAATTCAATTGTTTGAGTTAATGTTAGGGAATATCTGGAAGATTGAAAAATAATACTGGAGTATTTAATTTCTGCTACTAGATTGTTTACTAACGCTGTGGTTTTGCAATTGTTGTCTCTCATTGTAAACCTGTGTATGAAACAGGTTAAAGATGAACTGTATAGTCAAAGAAAAGCAGTCTTGAAGATCACAAGTGATAGCATGTGTTCTCTTTGCAACAAGAAGATTGGCACCAGTGTCTTTGCAGTGTATCCTAACGGCAAGACAATTGTGCATTTTGTTTGCTTTAGAGATTCACAGAATATGAAAGCTGTTGGAAGAGGCTCTCAGTCAAGGAAAAGATGATAATGAGAAGTTGCATTTGGATGAACTGGTTTTTTTCTTGGGTTGCTATTTGTGGATTTATCCCTTTTCTTCATATTAACACGTTCTGGGGATTTAAGTTTTAAGTCGCCATTAAGTCCTGAAAGTAGAATCTCTGCTCTCCGTCCGTGTTTCTGGAAGACCGTGCTGGTGATTCAAGTGCTTCTTACAAAGGAATGTGTAATACACATATTGTTGTATATTATGTCAAATGTGGAAGTGAATGTATCGATTTGAGGTTGTGTAATGTCTGTATTAAAAATCGAAGCTTGTATTTGAGGTTGTGTGATGTCTATTTTAAAAAGGATCGAAGCTTGTATTTGAGGTGGTTATCACTTATTTGTGAAGAGTGTGTTTGTATGCAGTGTTTGTTACAACTCAGGCTGTGAATGTTCAATTAATATGCAATAATACACAATTTCTTTGTTGATTGTATATCCTTCTTTGTTGGGCAAACCCCATTCTACTGTTCCAAAACCTCAACATTGAACTGTATATTAGGCAGCACATGAGGAAGGTCATAAAATATCCTCTTAGGACCCTCTTTTTACAAAAGAATTAACTAACTCAAAAAGAATAAATGAGTTTATATAAAAAGGATGCAAAAAATATTCCGATTTAAGGCTAAAGAATTTCCTCCCACTTGGTCGAATTAAGTCTCTTTTCAATTCTTTTCGGGGTCGTTTTGTAGTGTATTAGAAAAAATAATGCATGCATTAGCTTTGTGTATTGCTAATACCTTGCTTTGTGTATTGCTAATACCTTGTTTGATACGTTTTTTCAGCCTATTACACTCTATTGTGTATTAACGTGTCCATTACTAATACCATGAATTTCTAGGTATTAGTAATGCAATGGTTTTAATCCATGCATTAGCATCGTTAAAGACTCAACTATACCTCAAAACCCCTTTTACATCTTTTCCACCATAAATGTGTAGGGGTATCTTTGTAAATACTACTCTCTCTGTCCCTAATTAGTTGTCCATTTTTTAATTGACACACCTATTAAGAATATAATAATTGACATAGTAAGTTTACCATTTTACCCCTATTAATTATGAAGTGGGTGAATTAAAAAATTAAGCTTTTCAAAAAGTTCTACATTTTTCAAAATAATTAATCAAGGGTATAATAGGTAAAAAAAATTGTCATTTCTTGATTTATCAAAATGAACAAGTAATTAGGAACAACTAAAAAAGGACAAGTAATTAGAAACAGAGGGAATATTTTTTTCTATCCAATGCATACTATGTTTAATGCACCAAACCAAACACTACATACACTCTATTTAGAGTTATTCTTATAGATTCTACGAAACGACCTCTAAAAAAAAGCATGAGTAATATATATATTTGGTGGGATTCCGTTTCGGTCAGATTGTATATCTGAATTATTTTTCCAATAAAAATGGAATCATGAAGGTTTAATTACAGAATTTGCTTTGCTATTTTTCGAGATATCCATCCTAGTCACTATGGAGGTATTTTGGTGAATTGACACATCTACAGAAATATGATCATAGTAACCATAGCAGCAAATATTGCAGCTATCCCAACAATACCAGTTGATGAATACGAAAGGGTGAATTCATCCCTTTTTTTCTCAACTAGTGTTGATGATATATTATTGTCAGGAAAGACCTTGAGATTAGAGTTTATGGAAATTGTAATAATAAAACATTTAACTGTTGCTGAGTTGTATAATTGTCTTCATCATCATCATATATACCGAATGAATTGAGATTGTCTTTGTGTCGAATGAATTGAGATTGTCTTTGTGTCAATTTCTCCTTTCTTTTCGGCAATTGGAGATTAATACAATAAATAAGGTGTATCTGACAATTCAGAGGCGAACCATCTAAGACTTCGGGCGTACTAATATTACATTAGCTTAAATATGAGCTCTAAGCTGAATTTAAAATGAAAAATGGCTTTAGCTGGATTCAAATCCTGGCCTTAATTTCTCTAGCTTATACCAAAAACACAAGGTCATCCTTACGCTTTTCATGGGTGCACTATTAACTATATCTTAATTTCTATCAATTTTTCAAAATAGATATACATATGATTTTTTTCGGAAGTTAGTGGGTGCATGTACACCCCTCTTAAAGCGGTGTGGATCCGCCTCTGTGACTAACATACCCAAAAAAAGAAACAGATAACAATGAGGAGTTCGAGTGGTCACAGAAGCAAAAAGGTGAAACTTCTAGGAAGCAGTAAAAAAAAAAGTCAATTTTTACCATCCTACCTTACTAACTATATATAAACAAATCTCATAACTTTAATCAACTATCAAACACCGTCAATTGGTCAGCCCCTGGTTTCATTTCGGAGTTTGCAAGGTTTTGTGGGTAAATTAGATTTGGTCCCGGCTCTGGCATTGTTACTCTGCAACTCTGTTTCTATTACATCATATTTTAGCTGAGCAAAAAAGGGCTGTGACCTATTTATTGTAACTCTGTCTTACAAAGTTGAGCAGTAGAAATATTAGAGCCACAATCAGCCGGATACATCACTTTACGCGTTGTATCGGGGAGTACACGATGTATCGGGATATTTTGAGATGTATCCGAGAACCACCAAATTTAAAGAATTTTTATAATATGAAAAAGAATAGGAATAGAATATAATTAGCTCACTATGAGATTTGTGTTAAATCTACTTTTTATTTCTAGCACTTGCTCTTGTCACATTCTTCAGTGTCAAAAAGCACACAATGAATTACTCCTTTCGTCTTGATTAACGTGATAGTATTTGATTATGCACAAAGTTTTAAGAAAGAAAGACGATTTTTGAAGCTTATGGTTAATAATAAGTTATAGATAGTTGTATACTTGTAAATCATTTAAGAATTAAATTGTTATAAAATATTTCATTTTTTTAAACGGTATCACATAAATAGGAGCGGAGAAAGTACTAGACTTTATGATTTTTTTCATATCTAATAAATATCATTAACATATGTAATTTCTGTTTTTGTACTTAAACTGAGGAAGTAGTCATAATGACCCGCGGAAGCCAATGATCCATTTGTCTTAAACCTCTATTCATATATTCAACTATTAAACGAAACGATGAAAACAACTATAGTAACATATTTGTTTTATGCCAAGAAAAGTTTTCACGATCTACACATATACACCGTATATACCATTGGTACATCATAAGTAAAATTTCACTATCTATTGAAGCCAAAAGATGCACTTTTCGTTTTCTAGGCAGACAGGACGGACTAAGAGAGGTGCAAGGGGTCATAAAATATATGTAAAATAGGGCAAACATTAATTATTTTTTGCCTATATTAAAGTTGTTAAATTCCTATATTTGATTGACAATATGTATATTTGAAGTGTCCCACAAATAATTGGTAGGTAGATGAATAAATGGATTCAAAAACTATGGACCAATTAATTGTATCATTAACACGACTGGTAGTTACAAAACAGTATAAGAAAGACAAAAAAGAAAATACAAATTTTGCTATCTATAGGAATTCAATCATCTATCATTATAAGCCCACAATGAGCATCTTGACAACCCATAATTCCTAACATGGTGGGACTTTGTCACTTTTAGATAACAAAAATAAAATTATTATTCTTATGAGGCTGCAATTTTTTCAAAAAGTATCAATCTATTATCAGCCAGTCTAGTTTTGTATGCTGATTTTTTATACTCAAACCATGTAAATTCTTTGTACAAACTACTATCTTCTCCTTCCATTAGTGATGCCAATGGTGCTATTTTTTCACTCAATGGTGGTCCTCCAAAATATATCATTGATAGTCTTGATTTCACACTATTTGCCAATACCCTATGTTTCACACTCTTGAACCTTCCGTTAGTCATAACCTGCAATCGAATTCAAATCGAATAATTTAATTTTTAAGTCATATATACTGATAGTACAAAAAGTTGTTAGTACTCAATAAGTTGTTGCTTTTTGTGATAGGGTCAAATATCTATATATACCCTTTTAGGTGTGGTCCTTTGCATTTTTTAGTTTGGTGTTAGTGTAAGTATGATATTGATCGCTCTGGGACAATTTCGCATGGTTTTCCGTAAAAGACCTTAGAAGGTCAAGAATATTCGATATCTTATAAGTAACTCTTTTTGTTCTTTGAACTATTAACGTATGACTTTATACGACCATAGTAAAAAGAAAGAGAAAGTTACTCCCGACAACAACATAAAGTGCAAATAAACAATGTACCTGCAATGAGTCACCAACATTGACGAAGAAAGAATGTTCATCAGGTGGGACAGAGATCCAATGTCCATCTTTCAGTAATATTTGGAGCCCCGAAGTGTTATTGGATCTTAATATCGATATGATTTGTGGGTCAGTATGTTCTCCAAATCCAATCAAATCATTATTATTATTATTATTATTATCATTCAATCCTTCAATCTCTGAACATGGCGGATAGTGATTCACCCTGAAAACAGAGTCGCTATTTTCGTCCATCAAAAGCTTACTGAAAACATCCGTCTGATGAATCTCTAATCCCTCCGCCAACATTTCAAGAATATCACACGACATTTTCTTCACTGCTGAAACATAATCATTAACCGCAGCCCTGCAATAACAATAACAAAAATCAAGAAATGATACAAACAAGAATTTAAAGACATCACTCTGTTTTCCCCTGTTTTGCTCTGTTTTAGTGTCTTACCGAATGTTTTCTGGATTGACACCTAATATAGATGCAAATTTCTGGTAATTGAATTCGGAGTTAGTCGATACGAGGATGTGTTCGACCCAACCAAAATCGCCATTTGTTCCGATTTGTTTATTGCCATAGCCAAAAGGATCAGCAGGCCCTGCTTTTAGTTTCTCCGAGAGGGGAGAAGAGAAGAATTTG
Source organism: Solanum stenotomum (assembly GCF_019186545.1). Classification (NCBI taxonomy): domain Eukaryota; kingdom Viridiplantae; phylum Streptophyta; class Magnoliopsida; order Solanales; family Solanaceae; genus Solanum; species Solanum stenotomum. The sequence goes on along the minus strand of NC_064290.1, from coordinate 1,976,985 downwards.
ATGGCTTCGGATTCGAGTTTACTTATGAATTCCATAGGAACATCATGGTTTATGATCTTGAAGAATCCGAATTCTTCGCAGGCATTAACGATGAGGTTTTTGGAGTCGGGTTTAGAGAGGTCTATCAATGGAACACCATTGAAGAATGAGGTTTGTTTGGACAAGATCACCATGGAGAGTGTTATGTTGACAAGTATTTGGTTGTATAGAAATGTATGAGTTTTTGTGTAGTTGTATGCCAGGCCATGCTTTGCTATTTATAGGGAACTCAGAGTCCTAAACCCCACGTCCATACTATTGAGCATACGCAAGATTTTACGTAATCGTGTGAAAATACTTAATTAGTTTGATAAAAAATGAGTTGCTTAGATGGTAAGCCGTAAGGATTCTTATTTTTAATCGTATGATTCTAAGTTTGAGTCACTAAAAAAACAAAAAGAACGAGAACTCGTAGGAATGGGTATAAAAAAGACTAAATAATTGGGTTTATTATCGTTCGGCTCTCGAACTTTGGGATCCTATTGCTTCCTTTCGATATATTGATGTTTTTAAGTAATATTATTGATATAAAGCAAATTTTAGGAATTGTTGTAGCTCTGATACAGAGCAAATTTTTAGAAATTATTGTGGCTATGATACAGAGCGAATTTGGAAAACTCACAATATATTTCGTAATTATCCAAACTATTGTTATGTTTGATCAGGTCTCAAACTATTACTATTTCTAAAAGTTTCCTAATATTATTGTCCCGATGATGTTAGTGTATCACGAATATATGTAACTAAATTTTTCGGCAGAACGATTTTGAGTGACACCACTTCATTTAATACACACCATACTTTTGAAAGAAACTTATTTGCATTCATGTATGTTATATATGAAATTTCATGGCTTGCCAATATGTTTTTCTTTTTGATAAACGACTTCCAATGTTAAGTAATTGACTTGACGCAAAAACATGACGACAATTACATCCACCAATCAATATGTTCTTATAAATAGTAAGACGAAAGGAACAACCTAAAGTAACTCCTAGACTATTTGAATTTACAGACTTATTATTCATTTAAACAAATCAAGAATTTTTATATTTTTTCATATCGTTTTAATATTAAATTAACTACATAAAATAATAGTAGTAGGAGTCAAATTCATGATAGTAAAATATCATTAATAATATTAGTTTAATTAAATATACTTCTAATTAAGGATTTATAAAACATATGTCAGATCAACACGAGACAGAACATGACACTTTTCTAATTAAATTATTAGCCAATTAATAGAGAGAATGAACAATCCTCCAAACATAAATGATTTGCTATTTAATTGGTAGATCTACATTTTCAATAGTATGATTAAATAAAAGTCTCACTCAGTAGGCTATAGGTACAGTAGAGGGATGCACTTGGTCTAATCAACTATAACAAATTAAATAACACGTCATAATAAATAACACATCTATATATTAAAATATAAATAGTGATGTTTTTTCAACTAATTAATCAGAACAACGGATTGAAATTCAATTGTGAGTTCGAGTACTACATTTAATACTACAACAGATTCAAATAATCGATCATAACTTATTTATATATAACTCAGTTTATGTTATAATCACAAAGATCAATTCCGAGCCCCACAGCAACTCTTTCATGTCAACTTTCTAGTCTAATCAGTGCTGAATATTCACTTAAAAGTTAAAACTAATAAATTGTTCTTCAAATAAAACATGTACAGGAAATTAATTCATTACTACCACTGTCCTAACTCAAAAAAAAAAAAAAAAAGTATTCCAGACATGTATTTTTTTTTAGGGAAAATTATATATAATAGCAAACTATTAATTCAAATTAAATATTATAGACATAATTTAATTTAATTGTAACCCATAGCAAATTGTTGTTATTTCGCTTCTCACCTGGTGAATCTCACTCGCCACTCTCGTTCTCGCTGGCAGTCTCCCTCGCCTCTCTCGCTTTTATACAAACACAAATGTATAAAATGCGTTTGTGTTTGTATAAAGCGATAGAAAATTGTGTGTATATATATATATATATATATATTTGTTCCCCTCTCCCAGATCTCACTCTCCGCTCTCACTCACCTCTCTCACTTTATACAAACACAAATGTATATATTGTGTTTGTGTTTGTACAAAGCGAGAGAAAATTGTATATACAAATACAAATGCATATATTTTCGTCCTATACACTTATGATTATACAAATACGATCTTCCCCTGCCCAGTTTTCTTTTGTCTTTCTCTCTTTCTCGCTTTATACAAACACAAAGATTATACAACTGATCTTTGTATATGTATACCGAAATAGAAACAAATTATACAACTGCTTTCTTTTTGTATATTTATAGCGAAATATACACATTTATGTTTGTTATGGAGCGCAATTATACAAACTATAGCTATAGCATACTAATATAATTTTTATGTTTGCTATAGGTGAAAGTTTCTCTTTATTTTTAAGGTTTTACTTATTATAAATCAAGTTATTATAATATGTTTTGCTTCCCAAGAAAAAGATATTGTGTTCTTTTTAGGACGTAAAGAATGTATTTTAAAACAAGTTTACATTATGTAATCCGTCTACTTACGCAATTAATTAAGTATTCCCAGATTAGATTTAATTTAATTAATTAATTCAGCAAGATTTGATTCACTGATTATGACTTTAAGTAAGGCTTAACTTTAAATTATTTTTTCTTTTCAACATTGGTAGGCATTTGAAATGACACCTTCTAAATTATTATTAATGGTGCATAAATCAATGTTATTAAACTTCAAGGAAATATGTTGATATACAAGTATACCTTAAAAGTAATTACTCTCAAAATTATCTATAATAATATCATTTATCTGAATATTTAGTTCATGTCATACCTGACGTCTTATATGTATGTATTATGTTGTATACGATATATGTGTTGGTCTGTTCATTTTTAAAGGGCTCGTTTATGTATTATGTCGGAGATATATTTGGGTGATGGTCCATAGTGAGGATGAGTCAACTTCAGCTGAGTAGTCAGTCAAATCCATTTGGATGATGGGATCCCTTGGTTTCCCCTTCCCATGTTTTCTCTTCTGGGCTATTCTTCTTCCCATATTCTCCTGTTTTTTTCCTATCTTTTTCAAATTTAATGCTCTGTCGTCATCACCAATTAAACATTGTCTTTTCATTTTCAAAATAAATGCTCTTATTCAAAATATCATATATTTTAAAATTATATTTTTATAGTTTATTTACTCTTTATTTATAACATGTGTTTGAAGCAAAAAAAGAAAATATTAACATGTTTAAGGTCATAAATTTAATGCTGGTCGATTAAGAATTCGCATGTTCAGAAAATGTATGTAATGAAAATTATGATGTTGAGATTGATGTAAAAGCATATTAAAAGAGATAAGGATTAAATGTTGGGAAAAAGGAGTGAAATTAGGGCTTCTATGTGGAGGTGGGTGTGTTGGCGTGCACATGTGGAGGTCCATGTGGTATTTTCATACACACATGGATGTAACATAACTCTTTCGTTAAACAGAAGGATAAGTGTGATCCAATAGTTAGACGAGAAGGACACTTTTGAGCTGAAATATAGTTTAAGGATATATTTAATCTATTTCGAATAGTTTAAGAGTAGCTTTGACTCTTTTCTTTTATAAATATTCAGTTAAATACGATCATATAAATTAAAAAAAGTTATTTTTAATTGTTAGAATCAAAACCACGTGTTAAAAGCATACCCCACCACATAAAAGTGCCACGTCAACACTTTTATGTATTTGTCGGGGACGGACCAATAAGTTTTATCAGCAACATCGTTGGCCTTTAATTATTCGTCGGTTACATTCATAGTATACTATAAAAATTATAATTCACAATTTTTTAACACATCAAAATTATGATATTTATGAAAATATGATAAGACACTGTGGGTCCATTAAGCTGACGTGGAATATTGTTATTCTCAAAATCCAATATTAGTGTTTCCACTCCAATATATCTTCCATTTGTCTAAATTCATCCCTCCATTTTCAAAATAATTCTATTATGAATCAAAGAATCGCTACATGGAAAATAATCTTTAGCGTATATTAATTAATGAATGATCACTTTTAAAGCTTCTAGCGATATGGAATTCAATAATAATTAACTGATGTCGAAAAATTTTTAGCATTCTTTTTGTAAATATATATATATATATATATATATATTTATTACTGCTAAAAGAGGAGGATATTATGTTGAATTGATATTGTTGACCTTATGAACTCATTGTTATACATTTGATGTGAAACTCTTCATTTGCTTTTTTTGAAATATGTTTGATGTGAAGTACGTTAGTGGAGAGGGGCATATTTGCTCCATCTTGAATATTGTAAGGATATTTTGTGCCAAAAAGTAAATGAAAGGTATAATTGGTTTATTTCAATAGTTTAGGGGCATTTATATTTGTTTCACTTGGCTAACGATAGAGGCATTTTTGTGACAAAATGAAAACAAGGGGGTGTATACTCTACCTCAATAGTGTAGGGGCATTTGATGACCCTCTTTTTTTTTGAAAACTCGTAGTTATTCTTTAAATGAGCACTCATTTTTGTGCATGCATAACTCATAAATTAAACCATATAGGAGATGTATGCATAGTGCGACGGACTTCATTTAGAGGGCGTTGGTAGAGAGAATCGATCTCTAACCTCATTTATGAAATATCATTTGTTGTACCAATTCAGTCACTCGTAAATCTTCTTTCTTGTCTCTTTTTTTTTTCTTCTCTTTATGGTAGAACATAAATTGGTCACATTTGGGACTGATAATTTGGTTTGGCTTAGGTGCATTTCATTGTTCCCTTATTTGGGGGATGTATGCTCCATTTTTAGGTCTTCTAGTGTCAAATGACATCAAGAAGTAACAATTATTACTTTCTCAGACCTAATAAAATATACACATTTAATTTACCGAATATTAGGAATAAATTAAAATTAGGTAAAATTATTACACCAACTTTAATATATAGAAGTTTAGTAATCTGAACTATTAAACCATCATGATATACTTTATATCAAATCCAATGGTTTTAAAGCAGGAAAAATGTGTTACTTAAAACAATGGGTATATAAGAAGAAAAAAAGACCTAATTTTAAAAGGGTATTCTTTTTTATTTATGGGAATCTGACTGATTGAGACCTAAGTGAGTATGACATGCAACTAATTAATTTTTCTAATACTTATCAATAATTTAATTCCGGTAAAGGTACATCATCAATTGACAATCAAACTTTTTGGTTTAACATTATTATTAATGATGGAATTGGTCTTAATTAAACATTGAAAATTATATAATGAGTGTCTTTCTAACTAATAAGCTAAGTACTTGTTCAAAATTTTCTTTACAATTATTGTTTAAAAAGGAGTAGTGAGCGTGAGGCTTGTGGTGGGACATTTTACCTACCCCTAAGGTGTGTTTTTCCCCTGTAAAATGTCATTAGTTGATAGTTTGATTTAAAATATCAATGTCATTAATAGTTTAGTTCAAAATTATTTATATTGTTATTTAATGAGTCAAAAATGCTATTTTTCCAAATAATTATATTTTTGCTTTTCTTTTTAAACACACATTCTTTTCCTTCGTCGTTGGACTTCACTATTTTGACAGACACTCGAATGCTCACGATTGCAAGCCCTTCTACTCACATAAACCTTGTAATAAAGCGTAAAAACATCTAAAATGACGATATAACAACATAATTATGAGTAAGATATATGATATTATTACGTAATATAAATATATACTTTTAGTCAAGTGTCAAGTATATATCATGACTACACTTTGAATATATATGTAGCTTCTTTTTCTTCTTTTTTTTTCCAGCTATTAATATGAAAAACTTTATTCGCACACCTAACAATACGCTGTATCAAGTCCAAAGCAAGTTTTAAGAATTAATGACTTCTAAAACTCTTGTTACATGTCGAAATCAAGATCATTAATAAATGTGAACCCATTGACCATTGCTGTCCATGAATAATTCTTAGTTAGTTAATTAAAAGTGATGTTTTCTTAGTTCAAAGTCTTGCTATATAAAGATGTTGATTAATAATATGTAGAAAAGGACGTGTAACTTACAAATGCGTGCATATTGAATTATATTAAGATTGATTGATACCGCAACATACACTAATTACAATTATTAGGAAACCTTTCTTAAATAAGTGAGATCTATTTGGCACATTTTCTTCATTAACGGCAAGCAAAAAAAGATATTAAGGAAACGATGTGACAAATTATTTAAAAAGACTAAAATTAATTTCCATAAAATGTTCAAAATATATACAACAAGATATTTTAAAAAAAAGTAGTACCGAGGAGGATTCAGAATTAACTGTTTATGAATATTTAAAATAGTCTTAATTAAAATTAATATACAATAATAATCAAATTAACATACAAATATTTATAGATATATGGTGAATATTTTAATAGTTATATAAATAGTGTTTGACAAAAATTACTGAAAATAACATCCAAACATTTATAGATATATAGTGAATTTTTTAATATTTATATAGTAGTGTCAAACAACAATTACTGAGAATATCCCATCACTATATTCGAGCATTCCTATCGGTTAAGTTTTTCACATTAGTTCATATAATTAATGGTCAATTTTAAATAATTATATTTCTCTAAATATTAATAGCTAGGTGACATATGTCCTATCAAATTAAAGGTGTATGAGTTTTTTTTCTAATGTCATCAAGTTTGCATCAACAAGAATTTGGAGTAAAAAATTATGACTATTTTATCAGAGACACGATCAGTAAAGAATTTTAGAAATAGTTAAGAACTCTATCGCTAGACCATTGTTAAATTGCTCATATAACTAATAAACTTTTTTTTTATTAATGATTGATTTGGCTTTTTAGCTACGCCTATTATTCTTATTTTGTTTAATTATACATAAACTCGTAGATTATATTGTGAATCCGCCCAATATTTGTGTGAAAAAAGGTACAATGGACATTGAATCAAAATGTGGTTGATAAATCTTAGAGACCCCCCTCAGTCCCTTTCATGATCTTCTAATTTTGGTCAAAAAGGAAAGTTCCACATACCCCACCCCCCACTTCACCTCCTTCGAATTGTCACGTTTGTAACTGACTACTCTCAAATATTGTATTATATTATTTCTATTTTATGTTTTGTGCAGATAAAAAGTATGATGTTTCAGCTCAAGAATGATCAGAAAAATGATTTAAAAAAAATAGAAAGTAGAAAGATTTTGTCAATCTTTAATGTTCACATCCAATGTATTCAAAATCTATCAATAAATTTAGAACATCATGAAAAAGAGTTGTCGTAAGAGTACTTATTGGTGTGGTACACCGTCCCACATTGTGGATTCAATTTAAATTTTTTGTTGATGATTCAAAAAAGAAAAAAAAAAAAATTAAATTAAATTTTTTTTAAAAATAATATATATATATATATATATATATATAAGAAGTTAATTAAGAAAATTCGACGTTTATTATATATACATAAAAAAAAATTGACATCATATTATATAATTCATATACAATGTAAATTTTTAACAAATTGTTCATATTAACCCCTTGTGACCCCTAGCTCCACGCTACTAATTAATCTCAAACCTTCAAATTATTCAACAAGAAGAATTATATTGTAGGTACACTTTCATAATTTGAAAGTTATTATTATAGTTTTTTGATATACAAAATTTAATATTATTAAATTTCACTAGTCTAATTATAATCATACATTTCAATAATGATAGAGACTAAGTTTTTTTTAAAACCGATTTTTTCTATTAGGTCATCTACTTATATTATATGTTCTTTATAGCATCATTTCGCTCTAACAATAAAAAAAACCGAAAAAATTGACTATAAATTTATTGCTCTAGGATCAAATTATGTGATGCATGATCAAATATGAAATGGGGTGTTGTTGGGGGTCCAAAAATAGGTGGTATTCATGGCTGACTAGGTCAATGTACAGTTCATTGTCGATAAGACATTTTAAGATAACTTCTGACCAGTGGCGTAATAAAAAATTTCAAAAAGAGTTTTCAAATTTTGGATAGTAAATTCGAAAATAAATTACTCTATAAGAATTTAAATTTGGGCGCCATTTATGTAGAGCATATTGCATGCCCTTGTCATTGCGCTACAAGTTTGTATGGTTCTAAGGATTTTCAAAATACCATATATACCAATATAAAGTATGATTTGATTTATATATATATTATAATTTTCCATCAAAGGGTGCATGTGTAGCTGGACACCCTGACACTACCGTAGTTCCGCTTCTGACATGACCTAACATAGTTTATCTACGTACGTATACAACAACAGTTTAATTAATAGGTCATTGTGTTACGTATATTGGGATAAACTTTGTTCAGTTACCTTCTCTTATCCAGTAGTTAATTATTATAATATCATCACCATTCAGCAAATTCAGTCAGTACAATATACTATATAGTTTTTAATTTTTACATCATATATACAAAATTGGTATAATATCGTGGGTGACATTTGATGAAGAATTAAATTTTGGAGGATTAGTGATATGACTGATGATATCTCAAATATCAAATGTCTCTCGTAGATTAATTAAAAAGAGTTTCAATTACTCTTTCACTTTATTTTAAAGTGTTTTTCTTAGTGACAATTAAAAAATAGGAAATATTACATGATGTAATTAAGATATAAAGGATTAAGCTTTCACGCATCCGATAAAAATTGAAACGATATAGAGAACATTAATATAAGGATGAAACACGAAATAGTCCAATTAGAAAAAAAACTCACATATTAGAGTTGGGTCGCAAAGTTAATGTACGCATGATATATGCTTGCATATATATAGTTTTATTACTTAATCAATGATTATTTAATATATATATGTTTACCTCATTAAATCAATTAATCTCATATATAATAATAATAATAATAACATATTAAGTATAATTGCACACATGAGCTTAGGAAATGATAAAATGTATGTAAACTTTATCCTATTTCATAGAATGTATGCGAATTTCACTCCTCTCTCACATAAACAAAGACACAACTTTTAATAAAGTCTCAATTCAAATATAGCAATACATAATACTCCTATACAATAATGATTTGATGTAAATAACGAGTGTAATAAAATTTCACCTCTTCCTTTTTTTTTGAGGATAAGAAGAATGTCTCGTCAAAAATCGTAGCTAGTGGCAAGGAGATATATTTGTACGTTGAGCAAGTAAAGAGAGGTCCAAATTGTTCCCCAAAAATGGGAAGAAAATTAAAGGCAAATCTAGTTGGTGAAGTGTTGCCTATCCAATCTAATCTAATATCTATTGATCCCACTATGACAAGAGATATCAAAGATTGTATGTACTTTGATTCAACAATTTGCACGAAAATTTATAGTGTTTGGATAAGGAAGTATCACATGTTTGGTAAGATATGCCTTTCACAATCTAAGCCTACATCCTAGGTTAGTGATTATCCTCAAAGGCTCAAATTATTGATTTTCGAAATCTAAATATTATCGCATAAATTGAGATGTAAGGGTATAATGTATTGTTGATTGTGACGATATGTATTAATATCAGAGGCGGGATTAGAAATTTTTAGTTCAATGAATTCTTAAATTATAAATATAGAGTTTGAGTCAAAGTTATTAAATTTTATCAACTTTGTATCCCTCATGCACTATGGCGGCTCTGTGCCAGCTCCAACGACTATTACAACTCGTTAAAACAACTACAATAACAATGTACTGTTCTCTCCGTCTTAATTTATGAGACATTTCAATATTTAGTACTCCCTCCGTCCCATTTTATGTGGCAACATTTCCTTTTTGGTCAGTCCCAAAAAGAATGTCACATTTCCTTATAAGGAAAGTATTTAAAGGTACAATTCCTTTTTTATCCTTGTTGGTCCCACTTAATCTTAAAATAATACTCCAATACATTTATGAGGAGAGAGAAATTGAGTCTACTTTTTAAAAGGGCAATTTGGTAAACATTTCAAAGTCTTNAGATATAGATAAAATTTATATAGATTTTAGGCCTCTAATAAAAATTTCGCTTTAGGCCACAAATTATGTTGAGCCGCCCCTGTGGCGGCTCTGTGCCAGCTCCAACGACTATTACAACTCGTTAAAACAACTACAATAACAATGTATTGTTCTCTCCGTCTTAATTTATGAGACATTTCAATATCTAGTAATAATTTTATTTTTAAAATACTTTTTTATTCTTAATGAGATGATATATAATCACATAAATATTTAAGATTTATTTTAGACATGAAATTTTAGAAAATCTATTTTTCTTTTTTAAAACGCAATTAAATTAAATAATATTATATAAATTGAAATGAAGCACAAAACATATTTCAAACTGTAGTAGCGTGGCACTGTGGTAACCATGGACCTTTTTGATGTGATGCTACACTACTACTGGTGTCATGTTTTTTCGTTTAAATTTATTTAGCTTGATTCGTATGTAAATTAAATTAACTAATATTAGGTAGGATTAAGGTGTAAAATTTTCAATCATTTGAAAATAAAATTTATATATATATTTTAAGAATATTATAAAAATTATTAGCAAAATAATGTTTTTAATTTATTCAAATAAAAACTAAGACACGTAAATTAAACAAATGAAGTACCTTTTTAGGTGGTGGTGCAGCAATTGAATAGCTTCTTCTCGAATAAAAACGTCTACTAATTAACATCTAACAATAACTTTAGCTTAATTGACGTTGAATGTCGTCTTTAGCTAGCTGAGCTAATTAATTATCACCTCCATTCGTATTTATATGTTATCATTTTAGATTTTATGTTTTTAAGAAATTATATAAGTTTATCATTGTAATCTTATTTAGTATTCTCTTAAAGTCAAGTTTCAATAAATGAACCTAAATTAAATTGTTTATATTAATTAAATTGACCAATGAACATGAATTAATCGTTTAGTTTTCATATGTTGGTCAAATTCATTTTTTCAAGGCTAATAACTCTCAAGGTAAATAGCTAGAAAGAATAGTATATCATTTATATATTGATTTTGTGAAATGACAACTATTAAGGACCATCTATTTTTAATAAGAATGACATATAAATAAACGAAAAGAGTGGCAAATGCTTGTGCATAATTTATTATTCTTTCCGTTACAAAATAAATGTTACTTTAATAAAATAAATTTATTTTCGAAATAAGTGTTATCTTAGGAATTTTTATGACACAAATTAGTATGTTTTCCACTTTATCCTTTTATTAAAAAGCTACTTTTTATTGATAGTTCTTAATTCTCAAAAATTATCTAATAAATAGGTGTAATTTAGTAAGTATAGTACTTATGCTTGATGGGCATGGAATTATAACTGTGGTAACACTCAATAATTATTATTGTTAATTTGTAAAAAGTTGTTTTATATACTTTTGTTCATTGTTGGACCTAATATCTAGGACATAGAAATCAACTACAAAGGCTACTTTCCATAATGGAGAATAAATCCGCGTGAACTTATATTGTATTTTGAAATTTGAACATTAGGTTTGGTCAAAATGCCTTTCCAATAAAAGCCGATCAACATTTCATGATTAATTATTTTATCGATCTAAGTGGCCTTCCCACGATAGTCCATGCGATGTCACATAATGTAATGTCTTGAGCCTTGACTTGTAGTGCCATTCTCAGAATGGCCTAAATACGAGGTCCTTAGCTCAAGCAATTTAATTTTGTACCGTTGGAGGGGATGTGTACGTAAGCCCAATTCCTTGTTTCTAGATCATTCCCATTTCAATTTTAAAACTCATAACCCATTGGCCTTATAATGATTCATTTTTCATGTTTATAATAATTTACATATTCATATATCATTAACAAGCAACGTATGTAACCAAGGAGCACTAGAGTGGTGAAGTGAGAGCCCCAATTAGTACGAATAAAAAAAAACTCATAACCCCTTAGGGTTGATATATGTATAATAAATAGATGATAATGACTTTGAACTACAATTATAAAACATCATTTTTTCAACAATACAAGTCCTTCCTAAAGAGTTGAACCGTTGAATGTAACTATTTTCTCGAAAAGTTTAAGTTATATACATCGTTATTAGAAATTTTTCTCAAATCGGACCAACCTATTATCAGCCAGTCTAGTCTTGTAAGCTGACTTTTTGTATTCAAACCATGTAAACTCCTTGTATAAACTGTCTCCTTCAATTAGTGATGGCAATGGTGCTATCTTTTCAGTCAATGGTGGTCCTCCAAAATATATCATTGATAGTCTTGATTTCACACTGTTTGTCAATACCCTATGTTTCACACTCTTAAACCTCCCATTAGTCATCACCTGCACGCACAGATTCAGGATTTTAAATTTATGAGTTCTGAACGATGATAAAACTTCCATTATTTCTCAAAACTACAAAATTTGATGAGGGTAATTTACGTACCTGTAATGAGTCGCCAACATTGACGAAAAAAGAATCCTGATCAGATGGAACAGAAATCCAGTGGCCATTTTTGAGTAAAATTTGAAGACCGGAAGTGTTGTTGGATCTTAAAACCGATATGATTTGTGGATCGGTATGTTCTCCAAATCCAATCAAATTTTTGGCATTTAATTCTTGAATATCAGGACATGGAGGATAATGATTCAGCCTGAAAACAGAATCGCTCTTTTCATCCATCAAAAGCTTACTGAAAACATTCGTCGGATGAATATTTAATCCCTCCGCCAACATTTCAAGAATCTCACATGACATTTTCTTCACTTCTGTCACATAATCATTAACTCCAGCCCTGCAATAACAATAACAACAACAAAAATCAAGAAATGATAAAAACAAGAATTGACATCTCAAGACATTACTCTGTTTTCCCCTGTTTTGCTCTGTTTTAGTGTCTTACCGTATGTTTTCTGGATTTACACCTAATACAGATGCGAATTTCTGGTAATTGAATTCAGAGTTTGTTGAAAGGAGAATGTACTCAACCCAACCGATATCGCCATTTTGTCCGATTTTCTTATTGCCATAACCAAAAGGGTCAGCAGGCCCTGCTTTTAGTTTCTCAGGGAGGGGAGATGAGAAGAATTTAATGGCTTCGGATTCGAGTTTACTTATGAATTCCATAGGAACATCATGGTTTATAACTTTAAAGAATCCGAATTCTTCGCAGGCATTAACGATGAGGTTTTTGGAGTCGGGTTTAGAGAGGTCTATTACAGGAATATCATTGAAGAAAGAGGGAGATTTGAAAGAGTTTTTGACTATAGGAAAGTGATCAATGGCAGGTTTTGTTAAGACCACCATTGTTGTTTTGATAGAAATTTAGAATGGGAAAACTTTGGTTGAATTTGTTGTTTCTTATTACAGCTGTATGTATGAACTTAGCTGTGTAGTAATGAAAATTTTGTAAGCAACGTTCTTCGTTATATATAGGGAAAGCATAGTACCCACCCACCCAACGCACACAGATATTAACAAAAAGTATTGACCTAATATTTCTCGTCGCTCTAATTTGACTTGGTGCCCAAGTATTGATAAATCTGCAACCGCTAATTTTCAGGTGCACATTGAGTAACATGTAAACTGTATTAATATATTTGGTGCGATAAGCTCGATTAAAAAAGAGAATGATATGTAATTTTGATGTTTACAATGACCTAATACAATGAGAAGTTAAAATTCCTATGATTTTGTGCGTCTATATGAAAAAAAATAAAAATTCCTCGTTATCATCATTTTCCCCATACAACCTTATAAGTACATGGCTAGAGTTAATTTTTTAAGATATGGTTTCAAATGAATATAATAACTAAAAATTTTATATTAATAAATTTTAAATTCCGACTTCAGGAAGTTTTGATGACATTAACAATGATGGTTATGGAAGGACAATTCAATTGAACTTAGTACACTATGGGATTATATCGCTATTTTGATTTAAAAAATTGCTTTCAATATCTTTTTCAGATATTGATAGGTCATTTGAGTATACAAACATTGACAAGGATTCACCTCTTTCAAGAAAACACATAGGTCTAAGGTAATTTTCACTATGTCGGCAAAGTTAAGGCTTAGAAGACTCACTATTTTATTTTAAGTTTCTCATTTATTGTCGAGTACTTGTTTTGTGGTCTATCTAATATGAATTCAGATCGAAAAGTTATATTATGAGATAAAAAATAACAAAAATAAAAGAAAGATAATCTATTCTTGAAATTGCTATCAATCAATGTTCTTTCTCCAAAGTGAATTTATATAGAAAACTCAAATTTAATGACGTTAAGTATATACTTCCTCTATCCCTAATTACTTGTTTACTTTTTCTTTTATAGTTATCCCTAATTATTTGTCCATTTTGACAAATCAAGAAAGGATAAAATAATTTTACCTATTATACCCTCAATTAATTACTTTGAAAAATGTATAATTTCATGAAAAATTTAAATTTTTAATCCATCCACTTGATAATTAATAGGGTTAAAATAGTAAACTCACCATGTCAATTATTACTTTCTTAATAGGTATGTCAATTCAGAAGTGGACAAGTAATTAGAGACAAAGGCAGTATCATTTTACCATAATATTTTATGGTTATTGCCTATTGGGATTTGTATTTATCATAAGTACTTCAAGGCATTACTCTCTTTATGTGTTTAGTACGGACGAAAACATTTTTTTAGCAAATATATTTTAAATTTTGTTGGTTTGATTATTTGACCAAAAAAATTTAGGCCAAAACAGGATGTAAGAGTGAACAGAATTCTTTATGTGTGAACAAACTTTTGGTCAGAGTGACGTGGCCCCTTATTATTCCTAGACTTTCTCCCATTTTTTTATTTTTTTTCACATTTAAATTTGACTAATTCGAATTTATAAATAACTTCATCCTTAGCACCACACCATATACTTTGATGGTGAGTTTTTCCTATTCAAAGTAATCTTATTTTTTTTCTTTTTTGGGTGAAATAGTTAAAATGCTTTGAATTTAGTGCAAATTATTACTTTCGTCATCAATTCATGCCTAGTATACTAAAAAGACGCATATGCTTAGATAAATGAATTTAAAAATGCCTCCAAACTCATAGACTTATTTTAACGTGTATTCATACCGTGTTCAATGGAACATCGTTACACTCAAAATAAACAATGGAAAAGAATGCTTGTTAGCTCGATGAAGTTCCACTTTTGTTGAATCCATCTCACTATTTTCGATTCATCAAACTTATTAAATTTCATACCTAATAATTCAAATGTATCGTGATAGAACTTCAAACCTAAATACTTAAAATTCTAATCTTGAATTCGTTTTCGTGACTCCAAGAAATTAATAAAAAGAAAGTGGAGGAAATTCCGTTGAAGTGGAGTTGTCTATGTAAACGGGAGTTAAGTGGACCTTATGGAAATGAAATATTAATAATTGTGAAAATGATAGAACAGAATTTTTTTTTAAAAGAAACTGGTCCCCTTATAATTCGAAAATATTGGGACTTAGATTATAACTCATTGAGTTTGGTGTAGGTGCATTTCATATTTCCAATAAATTAGGGTACGTAAACTCTATTATTAATTTACTCTCTGACTCTGATTGTACCTATAATTAGGGGTGTTCACGGGTCGATTTGGATCGATTATTGATCAAAATCAAAATCAAACCAACTTAATCGATTTTAAAATTATCAAAAACAAACCAAACCAAATATAATATACATTTATCGGTTTGGTGGTTATCAGTTTCGGTTTGGTTTGGTTCGGTTATTAACCATACACAAAAATAAAAGAAACAATTCATTCAAAATGTGAAAAAAGTGACAACAATCCATTCAAAACGAAAAATAGTTAGAATGACTTAAATTACTGAACTTTCGATCACTAAATTTACTATCAATAAAGCTTTAAAATTCACTATATTGGCCTAGAAGGAAGAGACAATAACATTTTCAGTCCCACGAAGAATTATCATAGACACTCATATACATGAAATCAATAAGATAAATGTTTCATCTTGGACATTTTTGTTTTCAATAAGTAAATTATAAAGAAATTTTAATGAAAATATGTATAAGATCTTTAAAATTGTTTATAAAAATAATATATTAAATATGTATATAATTCATCGGTTCGGTTCGATTATTTCTTCGATTTATTTCGAATAAAACTATAACCAAACCAAATACTATCGATATCTAAAACCAAATCAAACCAAACCCAAATAAAATCGGTTTGGTTCGATTTTTCGATTTGGATCGATTTTAATCCAAACCGTGAACACCTCTACCTATAATTGTCCTACTGTCCTACTATTAATAGCAACAATTATCCATATTTATCACACTATACAGATTGTTCTTATCCATATTAAGAAACAAATCTTCATTAATAAGTCTAGTAATTACATTGTGTTTAATGTAACAATCTTTAAAATCACTATTTGATGAGTGAAATAATCATCACTACTAAAAAAACAATAATTTCCCACTGAAAATGTTAGTGGTGCATCTAAAGGTGTGGCCTAGTGATCAATAAAATGGTTAGGAATTGTAAGGTTTAATTTCACGTTCAAAACATAGCGGAGACACAAAACACTAGATGATTTTTCTCATTTACCCTAACTTTAATAGACATAATTACATGATAATTGTTATTGATAGAGGTGACAGATATCTCGTGTAATTGCAACAGAATCATTAATAATTTAAGTTATTTATATATATCATGATAAAGATAAACAACAACAGCATGATTTTAGTTCTATAATATTATTGATGTGGGACTAGAATTATTTTATTTAAATCTTGAGAATGTGCACTTTACCTTACAATTATGGTACGAATTGTTAGTTGCTATGTCAAAATCAATATCAACGATAGGTGCAAATTAATTTTCTATATACAAATAGAAAAAATCTATTTGTAATTTAAATTATATAAAAAATAATATGCATAAAGAAGAATGAAGAAATAGACGTGTAACTGACAGTCGTAAATAAATTTAATTATTGGAGTCACAGCAATGATATCTGTTACAATTTAGAATTTTTTCTTAAAGTAGCGATTAAAAATGTAGCATTTATAGTGTACAAGATATAAATTATTGGGTTTATACTGTACCAAAATAAATAAATTATGGGGTTTATAATTTAAATTTGTTCTCCCACTTTTATCCTTTTGTCTTTTTCTTATGGATTAATTATCTATTTGATCACTACTAAATATGTCTTTTCATCACGAATTGATGGTAAGTTGTGATAGAAAATATATTTTTCACATCATTTTTAATGAATCAGCTCATTGGAAAGCTTCATAATTTTTCCATATAAAAATATTATTATTCTTTTCTTTTTCATTGTCTCAGTAGTCACAAAATATTTCTTGATGGAAAATAATATTCTTTAGTAATAGATATTATTATCCGCTTAGAACGCATTGTTTATAATTATATCGTGTAAAACTGATAATTAAATTGATGAAATGTGCCTATTGAAAAAAATATATTATAAAATTAAACCTGAAACCTCTAATTAGTTACGAAGAAATCTTCATTATTCCATCACTCGTGAGGTAAGTCCTCTCAAAGATCTACTTTGGTCAAACATGATAATTCCAAATCACCCACCCAATACGGAAAAAACTTATCCGCATCGGGAGTTTACACCAAATTAATGCAATTTTCACTATTATGTCATTTAATGAAGTAAAACACATGTTAATTAATTAAGGTTAAGTAAAATAAACTATAAATTTAAACACATGACATACATGTATTGAATTTATGTATACACCCGATGCGGATAAGTTTTACCCAACCTAACACCCAATACAAACACTTATTTTAAATCAACTTGAATAACTATATTTTAAACTACATGCGGCAATAACAAACTCTTTTTTTATTTGTTACAACACTAACTTATTTTATCAGAGATATTAAATTTGAGTCATATTAAATATGTAGTAAAGAGTTATCTTTGTTAGGGTACGATTTACTTCTTGATATAATTATTTTGAATTAAATTAAATTTAATTAGAGCCAATATAAATATCAAATATGAAATTCGGGAGTAATATTTTTACAAATTTATGCCTTCCGAAAGGTGTTGTCACATGCAGATAGCAAAGTAGATCTTCCGTAGGATTTTTCTTTTTGTGATTCCCGTACTAAGTGAAAATTAGGATAGTATTCAATTTTCAAAAAATATTTATTAAATATACATATTAAACAAAAAATTTACTAAGATTACATGTATTTTAGGACCAAGAAACACATAAATTATAGTAATAGAAGTAAACTAAAAATATGATATTTTTTTTAAAACATATTTAAAAAGGCGGATATTTTCTATTTTAAAAAAAATATCTTGCATGAATGCGTGTGATGAAAACTGTGATTTGTGATGGAGGGCCAATGGATGGTAAAGTGAATTTCATTGATGTGATTATTGAATTTAATTGTATTAACATGAAAATAACAGCAACTTATAATTTTTTTTGTATAATTTTCAAATATCTAAATTTGAAATTTAAAATATTTAGTTAATAAATGGATTCAATGCTAAAAATTATAAATATTGAATTCACTTGTGTGTCAAAAATCATAGAAAGTGAATCTATTTTTCATGTTATAGCTCCGCTCCTTATTCATCGTGATGTAATGATAGTGTGCCTTCAATAACATGTAATTCACTTGGTACCTATTTTTAATTTATAAAATACAAAATTCACAAAAGTCTTTACTTGCTTAAATTCGATAACCAAGTTAAAATATAGATAAATAAATTAAGAGTATGAGAATAATATTGTTCACATTTTAAATATATATAGATAAAAAAGTTGAAGCCCCTGATCCGACAAGAGACTGTTGGAAATTGAAAAGGGCACTAAATGAGCCGCCAATCTATTCATAGAACACAGAGAGTAGTGTTTCAGTCTATTAAAGTTTCTGTTTCGGATAAACCTTTTTGCCTCTTCTTATCCGATCACCACTATTTCAGCAAATTTAGTCAGCACAGCACGTTCAAATTAAAATAATTTATTTTTATCATAAAATATTTATAAATATTATTTATATATATATATACCATGGTAATATTGACACTATATAACTGTTATAAATTAGCCTCAGTTCGATGTACGTTATCAATACTTGTATGAATATTTAAAGTTGCATAACTAGTTATTAAGTAGAGAAGAAGTAACATAATTGAAAAACCTTCATAAAGGTTGATTTGAGATTCAAACCTTATTAATATAGCAAGCTAAAAAGATGAGTAGACGACAAATGAGAAATTACAATTTATATATAAAGATTGTTGAGAAAAATGTCTAATTAGGTTATCTCTTTTTTTTTAATTTATGTTTCTTATCTCCGTTATAATTATCTTCTTTACTAGTTTCTTCATTTTACAGCTAGTTTATTGTTGTTTTATAATTCCTTTGTTAGTTTCATACTCTTGTTGTAACTTTGAGTTTAATGATAATAATATTAGAATATTTCTATTATGAAATTGAAATGGTTACAATAAAAAACACTTTTCTTATTTTTTTTCCCAAAAATGTTTTCCTAAGTAGATTCAAGATTTGAACACTATGGAGATATTATTATCTTAACATGACATTAACAAAAGTTTTAATAACAGCTAAGGGATATTTTTGTGTTGAACTAGTCGTTGATAATGTAAGCATTGACAAAAATATAATACATATAGATCAAATGTGATTTCTAGGCTAATAATGTTTAAATTTAACTTAATTTAATTTAGAAAGATAGCTTAATGGTTAAAATTATACAAAATGTACATGGTGTTGAAGGTTGAATCCTCGACTCTCTCATTTATGCTTATTATACCATTTAAATTGAAACCACAAAATTAAGTTGCACAATAAAATATGTATACATTTTCTTCTTATATATAAATTAACAAATGCACGTACATCATAAAGTTAATTACTAAACTAGAAACAACGCATGTGGCTTTTTCGACACAAAGGTGATCACTATACAAAATACTTATCCTCTATTATTGGAGCTGTTTTCTTTTTAAATAATTTTAAAATTTTAATAAGGTGTACTAATTAAGACCAAATTAACCAATTTGATTTAATTGGCTGCCAGTTTAATTATATAATAATGTAACGATATTTTGTATGTAACATCAAAGTGACCGTCCATTCAATCAAGTCAAAAAATAATAAAATATTTATAGAAGTATTTATAGCACCCATTATGAATCAGAATAAAGGTTTAAACGGATGTATATCTATATTATATCCACCTTTTGTGGCCAAAATAATTCTCCTATTTTCACGTTTTTGTTTGGATGAAAACTCACCAACGTAGAATAAAAATAAGATCGCGGGTATGTTTGGTAAGAAAGGAAAATGTTTTCCTAGAAAACAAGTACATTTTTGACTTATTTTCTCATGTTTGGTAGGTGAGTAGAAAATATTTTTTGGAAAAGATTTTTTAGAGTTTGATTTATGAATAAAAAATATCTTTGAAAAAATATCTTTTATTTTTACTAGAGAGTAGAAAATAATTTTTAAATTGAAAGAAAATATATTTCAAAAATTGAAATTGGAAATATTTTTTTAAAATAAACTTTAATTTTTTTTGGGGGGGTGGGGATGGCGCCGGAGGGAGGGGGTTGAGGTGAAAATAAAATTTGAAATTGGAAATATTTTTTAAAAACAAACTTTAATTTTTTTTGGGGGATGGTAGGGGGCTGGTGGGAGGAGGGGTGTCGGGGTGAGGATGGGGTAAAAAAATAAAAAAAATTGAAGTTGAATCTTTCTTAAAAAAATAAGCTTTAAATTTATTTTTTCAACAAAAAAAATGTAATTTGAAGTTGGAGGAAAGTTTTGAAAAATGATTTCCTTAATTATTGAAAGGAAGTCATTTTCCTTAAATTTGAGGAAAATGAGTTGATTTGAAAAACATTTTGAAAAACGAAACATGAGAAAATTGAATTTTCCTTCATACCAAACACACCATGCGTATTCATTATTCTTTTAAAATTTTATACTAAAATATTACTCCCTCCATCTCATTTTATATGGCAATATTTGACCGGGAACGGAGTTTAAGAAATAAATGAAGACTTTGAAATGTTTACCAAATTGCCCTTTAAAAAGTAGACTCTTTTTTTTCTCTCCTCATAAATGTATTGGAGTATTATTTTAAGATTAAGTAGGACCAACAAGGATAAAAGAGGAATTGTACCTTTATAAACTTACTATATGAGGAAATGTGACATTCTTTTTGAGATTGATCAAAAAGGAAATATTGCCACATAAAATGGGACAGAGGGAGTAAGATTTAGTGATTCATGCAGTTAAACAACATAATTTATCATCAATTCTATTTAGTGATGAATTTCTATTAGTTATGAGCAGACTATCGTCGTAATTTATAGCTAATGTACTTATAAAATTATACTGAAGAAATGTTTAATCATGAAATTTACTTTTGCGAAATACATTATAGTTGTTGCTGTTTGGATAAGAATTCTGTCGCATCTTAAATCATTGTGACATATCATAAGATTTACTTTTAATTTCTTCCACAAAAAAATTGGTCAAATCCTTCCCATCTAGTTTTCCACTATGACAAGTGCGTAGGCTGTAGTCTGTACACTAGTGTTGTACTTAATTTAATTCATAATAGTTGGATGAAATTAATGTTTTAATTTGGTCTTTTGGATAAGTCCGAGGTTACTGTAGAATTATGGGATTTTCACATTTATTTGGATAGTAATTTGAAATATAAATTACGTATCAAGTCAAATTACGTCATATAAAATAAGATACGATAATATTTGTTACCTTTATGTCAGAACACCTGCTCTAGTTCACATGCATGCACACAATTCTATGTATATTCTTGGTATACGTAAATGATGGGAGGAAAAAAAACATACATTGCATGTGTATAATTAGAGAAATATAGAAACATACTGTATATCTGGTATTATCTATAGGTCACACTATTCTTTGTCTGTCGAACATGAAATGTTTGGTCAATTTTCCTCAAATTATTTTCTTAATCAGAACTTGTCTGCAAATACTGTACGTATACATTTTACTATTTACTTCACCTCGATTTCTTTTTTACCAAAAATTTGAAATCGAAACTTTAGAATTTACAATTGTTAACTTTCACAGTAAAAATTTGATTAGTTGGATCCCAACAAGATCCGGTTCCAGAGCTAATAATGGACTATTTTGGAGCACATCCCTAAAATATGGGAACTTTGAAATGCATTATGCAGCTAGCTAAGAGAACCGCAATTATCAGTGTACCAAAATTTCAGAAAATGGGACCAAGTTTTTGTTATATCATTTTCAGAATTAACTTTCTTTTTAAAAATTAAGTGTCTCCACTCAAACTTTTTTCAAAACTGACATATCCCTTTCACCTTATATGCAATCCTCTTTCTTTATTTTTATATATTCCTGTATTTCATATTACTTGACTTATGTTAATCTCATATATCTCTTAAAATTAGTGTATTTTATTAAACCAATTTTACTAATGGTGCCTTGAAACTATAAACTTGACAACTAGTGCTACTTTAGGTAGTAACTTAATACTCCTCTTGTCCAATTTATGTGACACATTTTATTTTTTGAGAGTCAAATAGTTTAAGTTTGATCGAAAATACGCACATGAAATCTTCAATTTTTTAAAATGAAGTTTGTATATATGTAAGCTACGTAAAAAGTACTATTAGTCATAATAATTGACAATCCAAAATATTTAAAAAATATTTGAAAATTTTACGATAAAAAATAGACTTGTTTGAATTTTGAAATCCAAAATGTATCAATAAATTGGGACGAAAGGAATACTAAGGATGTTATAAATATCTATTTGGCTGAGTCTACCCATAAGAGGTGTTAATTAGTCGGTTATCTCATTAGTTTGTCCTCCCCTTAACCTGAATCTTAGTATATAAATATATCATTATGGATGTAGAATGAAATATTATATTTTTCAACATGAAGATGACTGCTAGGATTAGTGAAACGCACTCTACATCTCTAAAGAATACCTAAGTTGTGGTTAATGATAGTTCATCCACTATTGATAACATGAGTCATAATTACTTAAATTCTACTTTCTTAGCAAGTCTCCTAAACTAGTATTTACGATTACAAATAGATTTAGACAAGTGGAATCTAATGAATTGATCAATTGGAACAGTGTGTTTTTGTCTTAAAAAAGTTTTTTGAGAAGAACAATGTTCCACGTTGGTGTCTTAAGCCAACCTGTCTCTTGTGTCACTGTATACATGTTGTCTACGAATAATAAGAAGCCACCACATATATAATAAAGTTTTTTTGTAATCCCCGACAATATTTACACGTGTCAGCCTGTTAGTGTAATAGTTGTTGTTGGCTATTTTGACACGTGTTATTATTGTACCAAATAAAAAAAGTTGTGACATTGAAAAATACATTGCTCCTATGCATTATTTTAATAAATAATAAAATTCAAACAATGTGAGAGAAATTTGATGATTAGTGTAACGTTGTTTCATATAAATTGAAATGAAAATAATAATTTATTTAAACCATTTAAATAAGTATATTTTCTCTTCGAATATGAACATTCGTGGATTGGCATGTATTAAGGAGCAAATGAAATATATAGTATATGATTTGGGATTAAGATAAATAAGGTGAATCAATTAGAGAGAACTTTGAGAAGTGATTAGGAGATGGAGTAAATGAAACATATCGTTAATTAAAATTAAGATGAGTTAAATCAAGAGACAAAAATAACTAGATATAAATAATAGATGTGGGGAGGGGTTGCTTTGAACGAAGGTTGACAATAAGAGTGTATGCAAGAGGGTAGAGCCCTTGATCCTTTCAAGAATGTAATTAACTTTAATATTAAGGAGCCAATTTAGAACATTTACAGTAGATTAAAAGAAAAAATAAACTCATATGAAAGTTCTTTAGAAAAAATGGTTATTGTTGAATCAGCTGTCAAATATGTTCTTATTCACGAATATGTTATTCTAGTTCAGACTAGGCGATCTTCGAGAAAATGGGGGTCAAGGGGAGTCCATGTCATTGCCCTAATACGCGTTGCCTGAAGTAATTAAAAAAATGTGACATTTAATAAAAAAGGCACCCTTATAATTCATGCCACGCTTTTTAAATGTTTAATCTAATGACCTACCATTTCAAAAAATAAGTCAAGTCTAAATGTCTAATTCCAAGTTAATTAATGATCTCATATCAATCATTTTAATAGTCATTCCATACCATGATTGTTCTTGTTAATCAACTTTCCGTTTGAACAATAATATCATTTTGGTTAGGAAAATGACCACGTTTTTTTATTAGAATTTCTTAAATATTCAATAAATACTTTCGATAAAAAAAAAATTTCAATTTTTTCAACTAGGTTATTACACAGTGTGAGAGGTTAATTTCCCATGATCACTCAACTTTAAATCAGTGTTTGTAATTAAAAAGTTTATTCAACTTTATCTAAACATGAGTTCGGAGCCAAAAGGGCAAAAAAAATTATCAAAAATTCCAAAAGGGCAGATCAAATTTTTTTAAAACCAAAAGGGCAAAATCGCTCCTGACGAAGCGATTTTCCTTTGACACAATGACGAAAAATTGCTGCCCTAGCAGTGATTTTGTAAGAATTTTTTTTTTTAATTTAAAAATCGCTGCCAAAGTCAGATTTTTTTTCCCTTACACATCGCTGCAGGGACAACGTTTTTCATGCCTAGTGCTATTATTTTTATGCCTATTCATGCCTATTGTTAATTATTAATAATATAAAAATGATAAACAAGACGGATAGTATACTCAATAAATTGTTGAAGCATGAGGAAAATTGAATTATATATCATAAATAATAATAAAAGAATATTAAATTTTAAAAAAAACTTTTTTATTTTCAAATTCTTAACCAAAGTCGCTGCAGAGGCAGCTTTTTTTTTAAATTTAATATTCTTTTATTATTATTTATGATATATAATTCAATTTCCCTCATACTACAACAATTTTATTGAGTATACTATCCGTCTTTTTTATCATTTTTATATTATTAATAATTATGAATAGGCATGAAAATAATAGCACTAGGCATGAAAAACACTGCCCCTGCAGCGATATGTAAGGAAAAAAAATTCCGAGTTAAAATCACTGCCACAGCAACTATTTTTAATTTAAAAAAAAAATTCTTTTACAAAATCGCTACCCTAACAGCGATTTTTCATCATTGTGTCAGAGGAAATTCGCTTCGTCAGAGCAATTTTGTCCTTTTGGTTTTAAAAAATTTAATGTGCCCTTTTAAAATTTTTGACAAATTTTTTTTACCCTTTTGACTCTGGACTCATCTAAATATCATACGATTTCTACCCATTAGTGCGATGGGACTATTTAGACCTTTTTAAACTATTACTTTTGCGAGGGTATATATTTGATACATAAGATAATATTAGGGACTTCTACGAGCCAATAGGTTCCCAAATGTCATATATATATATATATATAAAATATATAAGATAGATCACAAACGTTAATTATATTATAATCCTTTCCCATTATTAAAAACTAGTATAAAGGGTGCCATGTAAAGCCCTTATTGGTTCATGAATCAATTGTTTTGTGGGGAAAGGGTACCCTTTCTTTTTTTTATTCCAACTGATCACCAAGACAATTTATCTAGTAATCGTGACTCAGAAAAGAAAAGAAGTACACAAAGAGAAAAAGAAAAAATAATAGTGTTCTCTTTTTTTATATTCAATTGGTGTTCGATATATATATATATATATTGAAATTTGATTGATTAAATCGGATTCACACACTGAATATAGTAAGTTTTTTTTTATTATCAAAGAATTAAATTTATCGTCTAATTAATTATCTCACCACAATCCACGTCGTTGAACATATTTAATCTTGGTACACATTTCTACAATATGGTCAATCCTAGGTCCACCGTCCATTGCACTCACCCACATAGTACTAAGTTAAAAAAAGCAAATTATCTTAATCCTCCTCAATGTTCAAAATTATTACTTATGCTATCCAATTTAGGTGATGTTTAATTAGTCATAAAATTAGAAAAAGTAAAACAAACATTTGAAATTTGTTACATTTAAAACAAAATTCAAAAATTTGGTTGACTATGGATCATTTTATCAGGATTAATACGAGAAGTTTAAAATCAAAATTATTTTTTTTATTGATAGAGTTTGATCCCTTCATATAAACATCAAGTATATCAATTGTGAAAAGTATGAATGAGCTAGCTTAATTTCAATTTTTATGTTAATAGTTTGATATATTTTGAATACGTTATGACAATATCTTTGACATTATTTTTTTTCTAGATATTTTCCACAAATATCAATACTATGAATTCATTTACAAATCAACTCTAAAAAATTCCTCCAACCCTTTTCTTTTTCTCGCATTACACTATTTGTTTATGATGAGGGATGACAAAGAAAAAATAATTAGGCAATTCTTTTCCTGTAATTTATCATAGCATTTCTATCTAAGGATAAGATCGACGTATATCCTATTCTTTTCAGACTATATTTCATTACAATTTTTCTATCTACGATTACTCAATTAAAATAAGATTTGTATTTATTTTATCCTTTTTAGACTTTGCTCTATTATAATCTTTCTATCCACAATTAGGATAAGGTTTACATGTATCATATTCTTTTAGACTTTACATTATTGAAGAAATTACATAATTAGACATATTCACTATCATATATAATATTATTATTTATACTTTTGAATTATTACGTATCTTAGCTCTAATTAAGAGTTTCCTATCATATACTGAGAAAGGTACATTTAAATACATGTATTTTTGCTATCAGATACTTTAAAATAAAGAGAGAGATGACATATATTTTTTTATGTATTCCAGATACATGTGAATCCACTTAGATATAATATATCTAGAACAAATTTGACCATGAATCTGAATATACCTGGACACGCCAAAATATGATAAAATACGTAATATTCAAAGTGAAGAATATCTAAGTTATTAGCTTTCTATCCACAACAAAGATATGATTTGCATATATTTTATTATTTTTCACAATTCACTTATAAGATTATACTGAATATATTATTTATTTAAATTTATTGGAATTTTGGACTTGGAGAGTCCTATAAATAGGACAGCAGGAGTTGTTTCAGAGTGTTCACAACTACAACTAAGTTCCAACAGTTGTAATAAGAAACAAGAAATACTTTGTCTTTAGATAGCAACACCCAAACTTTTGATCTTTTCATTGTTATTCTTCTTCTACCCATTGTAAATTTCATCAAAAAAATAACAATGGTGGTTTTAACAGAACCTGACATTGATCACTTACCAATAATCAACAACTCTTGCAAATCCCCCTCTTTCTTCAATGATATTCCTGCGATAGACCTCTCTAAACCCGACTCCAAGAACCTCATCGTTAAGGCCTGCGAAGAATTCGGATTCTTTAAAGTTGTAAACCATGATGTTCCTATGGAATTCATAAGTAAACTTGAATCCGAAGCCATTAAATTCTTTTCCTCTCCACTCTCTGAGAAGCTAAAAGCAGGGCCTGCTGACCCTTTTGGTTATGGCAATAAACAAATCGGACAAAGTGGCGATATCGGTTGGGTTGAATACATTCTCCTTTCAACAAACTCTGAATTCAATTACCAGAAATTCGCATCTGTATTAGGTGTAAATCCAGAAAACATTCGGTAAGTCATTAAAGCAGAGCAAAACAGGGGAAAACAGAGTGCTGTCTTTAAATTTCGATTCTTGTTTTTATCATTTCTTGATTTTTGTTATTCTTATTGCAGGGCTGCGGTAAATGATTATGTGACAGAAGTGAAGAAAATGTCATGTGAGATTCTTGAAATGTTGGCGGAGGGATTAAATATTCATCCGACGAATGTTTTCAGTAAGCTTTTGAAGGATGAAAAGAGCGACTCTGTTTTCCGCCTGAATCATTATCCTCCATGTCCTGATATTCAAGAATTAAATGCCAAAAATTTGATTGGATTTGGAGAACATACCGATCCACAAATCATATCGGTTTTAAGATCCAACAATACTTCCGGTCTTCAAATTTTACTCAAAAATGGATACTGGTTTTCTGTGCCACCTGATCAGAATTCATTTTTCATCAATGTTGGTGACTCATTGCAGGTACATAACATACCCTCATCAAATTTGGTACTTGTCCAGTGAAATAGTGGAAGTTTTATGACCATTCAAAACTCATAAACTAAAAATCCTGAATTTACGTGCAGGTGATGACTAATGGAAGGTTTAAGAGTGTGAAGCATAGGGTATTGACAAACAGTTTGAAATCAAGATTATCAATGATATATTTTGGAGGACCACCATTGAGTGAAAAAATAGCACCATTGCCATCACTAATGGAAGGAGAAGAAAGCAGCTTGTACAAAGAGTTTACATGGTTTGAGTACAAAAAATCTGCTTTCAAATCTAGACTAGCAGAAAACAGATTGACCCTGTTTGAGAAATTTGGAGCCTCATAGTGATATTTCCTAGCTAAGAACCAGAGATAAAGTCAGAATTTAAAGTTTATCATTTTATATGTACATATTTAAATAGATTTCTCGACAAATATACAATGTAACAATGATTTCCTTTGATATAAAAAAACTCAAATGATTTCCTTTGATAATGTAACAATGCGTTCATCGTTATTCCTTCTTTTNGGATGAAAAGAGTGACTCTGTTTTCCGCCTGAATCATTATCCTCCATGTCCGGATATTCAAGAATTCAATGCCAAAAATTTGATTGGATTTGGAGAACATACCGATCCACAAATCATATCGGTTTTAAGATCCAACAATACTTCCGGTCTTCAAATTTTACTCAAAAATGGCAATTGGTTTTCCGTGCCACCTGATCAGAATTCCTTTTTCATCAATGTTGGTGACTCATTGCAGGTACATAACATACCCTCATCAAACTTGGTACTTGTCTAGTGAAATAGTGGAAGTTTTATGATCATTCATTGCTCATAAACTAAAAATCCTGAATTTGTGTGCAGGTGATGACTAATGGAAGGTTTAAGAGTGTGAAGCATAGGGTATTAACAAACAGTGTGAAATCAAGACTATCAATGATATATTTTGGAGGACCACCATTGAGTGAAAAAATAGCACCATTGGCATCACTAATGGAAGGAGAAGAAAGCAGCTTGTACAAAGAGTTTACATGGTTTGAGTACAAAAAATCTGCTTTCAAATCTAGACTGGCAGAAAACAGATTGACCCTGTTTGAGAAATTTGGAGCCTCATAATGATTTTTTCTAGCTAAGAACGAGAGACAAAGTCAGAATTTAAAGTTTATTATTTTATATGTACATATTTCAATTGATTTCTCCACAAATATACAATGTTTGAATCAAAAAGGTAGTTGATATCGAACACAAATGTTTTTAAGTCCATCGTTATTCCTTTATTTTATCGATAAAGGTTCATCCAGAGTTACAAGAGATTTTTGAATTTGACCCCTTTTTTTAAAAAAAAATTATATTACAATTTATTTGATTTCATAGTTGAAAA
This sequence comes from Solanum stenotomum, assembly GCF_019186545.1. Lineage (NCBI taxonomy): Eukaryota > Viridiplantae > Streptophyta > Magnoliopsida > Solanales > Solanaceae > Solanum > Solanum stenotomum. Next base: position 1,947,332 of record NC_064290.1, on the reverse strand, counting down.
GTTTGTGTATGTGAACCATTGATATTAAAGAGATTTTTTTTTTCTGGATAGGGTTATGAGTAGGAATTTATGAACAAGTTTGTGATAGCGTGTGCTATCATCAACCAAGTTATATATATATATACTGATGATACTTCACATGATTATTCCGACTTTGTTTTCACAAAAATAACAAAGAATGTTCTTGTATTTATGCTTATTTCTCACAATATTAAATGTCATCAACAATGGAACAAAAAGAACACCACCAATGATTTGATATTTACAGCAATTCTTTATTTCTTTCAATCAAATCAACTAGAATTGACAACTGGAACACATATCAATTACTCCCTCCGTCCCTTTTTAGTTCTCCACTTTAGAAATGGCACACAGATTAAGGCAACAATGATTAGCACAGTGAAGTTACAATTTTACCCTTATGACAACTTTTCACTTCAAAATTACAACCACTTATTTGAATTCAAGTGAAATAAATTGGAGGGAAACAACATACACTTTTACAATTTTCAAGAAGTGTAAATAAGGGTATAATAGGAAAAAATTTGTTGTCCTTTCTTGATTTGTCAAAATGGACAACTAAATAGGGACAACTAAAAAAGGAAATATGGACAAGTAAATAGGGACGGAGGGAGTATGAAAAAGGTCTGTCTATGAAAATGAAGACTGTCCATGATATTTGAAGAAACAATCTAGTGTATTGAGCTTTCGTTGCGTACGAAATTTGAGGAAATATCGGACCACAAATCTTATCTTGCATTTTCCAACAGGCTATTTTCATGTCTCGAACCAGTACATAAAATGAATCCAATTAAAGAAACAGTGAAATATACAAAAAGAGTTCATTGTTTGAATAGTTAACAACGTTATTAAAAATAAATGAACAAAGTCTTTTTTTCCCGCCCTTTTTGGAGTAGGGCCGTGCCAATGCAGGCCGGCACTGTCACAAATTATGTTATAAGTTCAACCGCTTGGGTTAGCTTTAGGCGGGCACCCCTCCAAAGTTTAATAGAAGTCACTAGTCTAAGCCATGAGCCCTATTGATCGTTCATTAACCTCGTTTAGGTAAGTGCAATAGAAGTCACCAACTTAGGTAATAGCATCTTTTATTATTTTTTTAAAAAATGTCATTCAAGGCGGAAAGTGATATATTCAGCCACTTAATCTTATTTTTTAAGCCAAAAATAAAAAATATTAAACTCAATTCATTTTTACCAAGAGCCACATGCCCATTCAATAGTTGACTGGTAAGCTCCTTTTTAAATGATAAACACAAGGGATAAAAAGGTCCAGAATGACAAGTTTGGTACTTGTAATTGATTTTTGATCACTAGAAAATTCACTAATTGAAGCTAGATAGCTCCGTTTATGAGTCCATCTTAGATGTCTTTTTATGTTCTATCACCCTAAAGTCTAAAGGTTTAGATTGAGCACGAGTAAGATTATTGACACGATTTAAGTGGTAGATTTGGAAGTAAGGATTGATATCCAAGTCATCAAGAGAAATTTCAAGTATTTGGGGTCAATAATTCAAGAAAATGGAGGGATTGACGATGATGTTACAGATCGTACTGAAATAGGATAATGGAAGTCTGCATCCAATGTCTTATGTGATAAGAATGTGCCACCAAACTTTAAAGGTAAGTTATATAAAATGGTGATCGTATCTGTCGTATTATATGGGATAGAGTGTTGGTCGGTCAAGAACCCGCAATTCAAGAATATGAGCGTCCCGGAAATGAGAATGTTGAGATGAATATGTGGATATACTAGGAGAGATAGGATTAGGAACGAAACTATTCATGATAAGGTGGGGAATGGATTCCGTGGTGGACAAGATGAGGGAGGTGAGACTGAGATGGTTCTAGCATGTGAAGAGAAGGATGCATAGATGCCCCATTGATGAGATACGAGAGACTGACTATAGAAGGTATAAGGAGAGGTAGAGGTAGGCTAAAAAAGTTTTTGAAATAGAGGCAATTAGACAACACATGACTCACTCGAAGCTGACTAAGCATATGACCTAGATAGGAAGATATGAAGATCGAATGTTAGAAGAAGGTCAATAGGTAGTCGAGTGTTGTTTAACATACTTATCATTATATTTATAATTACTCTAAAACCATCTTATTATATTCTTCAATTTTAGTTTTATTTGTTGTTTGTTTTGCTTTAGTTATGGTATTGTTTATTGTTACTTGGTCTCTTCTAGGTTGTTTCAAGGATGATTTCTTTGATACTATATTTGTTTTGCATGCTTGATTTTTAATATGTTTTATTTGAGCCGAGGATCTATTGAAAACATCCTTTCTACATTCACAAGATAACAATAAGACTACATACGCACCATGCTCCTCAGACTCCACTTGTAAAATCACAATATTGCCTTTTTTTTTGTTTCTTCTAACTTAAATTATTTTGTTAGATTACTTAATTGTCAACAAACCAACTATCGTTTGTTCAAGAATACAGTTTGTCAAGGGGGTAGTATAGATTGGTAATTGTATTCCAAATTTGATGAACCAGAGCAAAACAAGAAGAAACTCTTAAAAACTCTTGCTTTTTTGGCCCATTGACCTAACAAATATACTTTGTAGTCATGCCCAAGTTGCCACCAAATGCTTGGCCCAAATATATATAAATTATGGCTAGATTATATGATCTAGTATAAATATTAAGTGCAAAATAAGTACTTTTTTGTATGTTCAAGATTATTTAGTGAATTTGTGTTGAACTTGAAAAATATAGAATGGTAATTCTTATCCAAACTATAGTTGTTTATGAAATTTCCTACATTTAAATATTAAAGACTCTCAACTTAAACTAGACTAGATGAAAAACATTATTTTGAGAACTTCATAATTTATTTCATGTTTTAGAAATCAAACAATGCAAAACTTATTTTTTTGGTTTGTAATTTTCTTTTTTCCTCAAATAAAACCTACTAAAATAAAAGGTCAAAATGTCAAGATTAGACCCGAAAGATACATTAAATTAGTGTAAAACATAGGTTCGATCGAAAATTAGATGATCATAATCACATCATCCTATATCAACAAGTCTTCTTCATCTGTCAGAAAACCTTTGTTTCCTTCTCTCCGGATATGAATGATATTCACCTTGGTGGCATCCAACAAATACTTGCAATCTCTTCTGATGTCCATTTTTTTTATGTTAAAATAATCTCTTTTGACCAATTACAATTTGAATAGGATAAAAATGACCATGTTTAGATATTTTATATATAAAAAAGATCCATCGCAAAAGAAGACATAAAAGTAAAAACAAATTTTTTTGGACGCTTTTCTTTGTCCACTTTGATTGCTTTGATTTTTTTACGTCCTATTGTCTCACTTCCTTTCTTAATCATAATAATCCAATGGTTGGGTCCATCCTATCAATTTCATAACCAATAACAGTATGCCACGTGTGTGAACATGTGATAATTAAACATCAAAATTCCCTAATTGAGTCATATGTGAGAATGACATAAGAAATTATTGTCTTGTAATATGTTCTTACCAACTAAGGAATCAAAGAGTCTTTGTTGGGTTTTAGACTTGTAGAGAAACGAGAAGAAGAAGAAAAAAAGGTATGCTGATAGTTTTCCCATGCTGGGTTTTTTACCTAAATACTTATTTTTTTCCATGTGGAGTTTACTTTTTGTGAATGAATATGAGTTAACTATTCAATTTTTAGTACATGGTGTTGATAAAGATTGTATTTTTATCTTGAAGTGAGAAAATATGTATATTTATCTTTGTTGTGTACTATTTTCTCTTTTTTGATTTGGTTGTGTGAATTTTATTTGGCGAAGTTTAAAAAATAAAATAAAACTTTTTAATCTTGTTTTATTAATGTTGTAGAAGGTATGAAATGTCATTTAATTTCTCTTACTTGAAAAAAGCTGAGGTTTTTTCCCTTTGAATTTTCAGTTTGAGTCATTGGTTGGTGACTACTGGACTTGACTTTTGCAATCCCCTTTATTCATTTAGATTGTTGATCTTATTTTTGGATCGTGTTATGCATAATTACTTTTGGTACATCGGAAAGAAAAATAAACTTAGTAAAAAAATTAAAGTTCTTCATAAGCAATATGCTTAAGTTCACTAAAGAAACTTTATGTTCTAAAGTGCATGAGTCCAGAGTATTACAGGGCCTCTTGCCCTCTTCGTGATTGTGATTCTCTATAACCAAGTAGTCTCTGGATACGTGCTTTGTAGCTGTACATGAACATATTAATGAGTATGTAAGATTTGAAAAATTGCATAAATGCAATATAACAATGCTTTTGACTTAATTAGATATTTCATCTGTCTCAACTTATCTGACATTGTTTGATCGGACACAAAATTTAAGAAATAAGGGAAGACTTTTGTGACACCTTGGATATCCACACATAATGGATCCAAGAATGTACAATGCTGCAAAGAAAGGGAGTACTCTGGAAGATGGTGATTTTTCACTTGTTGAGTATCTGAAAAGGGAGGAAGAAAATGGTTACCAAGTCACTCCAAAGGGAAATACAATCCTCCATGTGGCAGCTCTCTTTGGCCAACGAGGTTTCGTGGGAGAAGTCCTTAAGATTACCCCGGCATTATTATGCTATAAGAATAAGAAAAATGAAACTGCGCTTCACATTGCAGCTAATGCAGGACAAAGTGAAGTGGTGAGTGAACTACTTAGCTTTAGAGGAGAGGAGACAATACTCGTTAGGATGACGGATGACATTGGAGATACGGCCTTGCACAAGGCCGTGAGAGGTGGACACATTGACATTGTCAGGATGTTGGTGAAATTATTACTAGATCCTGAACACGACTTCCCAGCCAATAAGGCAGGGGAGACACCACTTTATTTGGCAGCAGAGTCTGGTTTTCATGATGCTTTGATTGAAATCTTGAACGTTTGCAAAGAACCAACTTATGTTGCAGGTCCATCCAATCGAACACCTCTACATGCAGCCGTAATTCAAGAACACACGGGTAAGTACCTTCTGGATGATTTCATCATATATAATATGGAAAATGATTAAATTTGTCCCTCTACTAATAGAAAGAAGCTATATTTGTCTTTGGTTAAAAAAAATTCAATAAATATACTCCTACAGGCATACTTTATGATCTTGTTAAACGAAAAAATAATTCATTTATCATCATATATCATATATAACATTTGACTAATATATCCAGAATGTGCGAGATCACTATGGCAATGGAATAGACCTTTATGCGAAGAAGCTGATAAATGGGGTTGGAATTCACTGCACTATGCTGTTAAACAAGGCTTGAAAAAAATAGTTTCCGATATGTTGGGATGGAAGAAATCCTTAGCCTACCTTCAGGCAGGCAGTGAAAATGAATGGACGACAACGTTTCACATGGCAGCTAGTGAAGGTGATATATTGATGATGTATGAGTTATTAAAACACTGCCCAGATTGTTGGGACATGGTTAATAGCAATGGCCAAAATGCTCTTCATGTTGCCATATTGAAGGGTCACGAAATGTTCGTCAAGGAGTTACTTGAGAGGGAATTTTGTAATAGCCTTGTTGATGAGGCAGATAATGATGGCAATACTCCACTCCATTTGCTTGCTGCCTATGGGAACCGTGTGCCTCAATTTATATTAGACCATCCTAGCGCAAAGAAGATGGCATTTAACAAACAAAATCAGACTCCACTTGACATAGTAATGTCTCGTACACCGACAATAACGAAGGTACATTTTAATAATCCGCAAATTTAATTTCTTTCAATTTGTTTGTCTAGTTGACACATAAATAAGATTTTTGAATCTCCTCATCTTAACTAAAGATATAATGTATCAAAATTATACCATTTAAATATATATATATATATATAGTAATGAGTATATCTTTTCTATTTTTGTAGTTTTAGTATATTAAATTAATATTTTTATTATTTTAAATAATTTTAGTATGTTAAATAATTATTTTTACAATTTCATGTGGTTCGTTGAATTGTTAATTCGTGAATCTCCTTTGAATTCTAAATTTTCAAGATTCCTCTCTTCGGTTCTTTTTTTCTTGTAATAATAAAATATAATGATTAAATAAACTTCTTATGGGTTGGAGTATACAAAATATAGAAAAATTCCTAACAATTCAAGGACCTAACTTTTTCCGACAAGAGAGAGTTGCTCGGATGATAAGCATTCATTACTTCTGACCTTAAAGTTGTAAGTTCCAGTTACCAAGGAAACAAAGGTGTACTATACCAACAAGAGTTGTGGTGAAACAATAGATACTACTTCATTCTTAAACAGAGATTTTGGATTCGAGTTCTCCTAGCTAGGTACATACTCACATTTGTTAGGGAACGTTTTACCCCTAGTATGAAACTTTTCGAGGTAAATATAAATTTTATCGGACTTCAATATGAATACCAGAAATTAAATGAAAAATCATAAAGGAGGAACAAGATTAATATTTAATCAACCCTTCAAAACTACTCAATATTTAGTTGCATTTTAATGTGAAAGACTGGCTGACACTTTAGCCTCTCATTCTAGGACTTTCACGTACAATCATTTCCATTAAGGTAGAGATCGACTCATTCATTCATTAGTACTAAAAGCTTAAAAAAAACATTAGTATGGTATTGTATTGAAATTTGAAACTTTTGTTCAAAATTTTCTATAGGTGAAACTCAAATAGAGTGCAACTACTAAAATTTCAAACTTATAATTAATATAATATAATTTATAATCACAAATTTTACTGAAACGTCTCTGCTTTCTCTCCTTCTCTAGAGAGAAAGGGATAAAAGGCAGACCAGATAACGAAGATATAGTATTAATCATAAATAAAAACACACATCACTAAATTACATAAAAGAAAAATTTAAGAATCTAGTGACTATAATATATTGTAATTTAAAGCCACAAATCTCATTGAAAATCCTTTGTTTTCTCTCCTTCACTGGAGAAAGATGGAGAAAAGGGAAATGAGATGACGAAGATGTCACGATCCGAGTCTACACCTTGGACGTGGCCGACACTCGATAACCATTGTTGGTCCCCAAGCGAACCCTCATCCTGGTTGACTACAAGCGGAAGACTAACTCAAGCATACAAAGCTTAAAAAATGAATAAAATTCATGAAACTTAAATACAAAGCTTTAACTCAATAGAAAACTCTGAATAATATAAATTATTCAACTCGCCATAAAATAGGCAACTTAAGACTTTAAAACATTCAACAAAATAAATGAACAGACTTCTGAAACTCTACTTTCTATCTATGAAGCCTCTAAATAACAAAGATGGAAGTCGGGACAAGACCCACGACATCCTAACAAAATTGAAAAGTAAATGAAATCCTCCGAAAGCAAGGAGGCTCACCATAGCTAACTCGAACTCCATCTGGTATCAACGAAGCTTTTATTGATGATCCCTATTACCTGAATCTACATCATGAAAGGATGCAGGCCAAATGGCTCAGTATGTGGAATGTACGAGTATGTAAGGGGAATTCTAAAGCACAACATAAGCTTGAACTTGATAAAAAGGAAACATACTTACCTCTTCTCAACTAACTAAACTCAGGAATAAGATACTCAACTCAAAGATAAAATATTCAACTCAGTGACATAAGGCTCAACTCAATAATAAGATATTCAACTCAGCGAAATAAGGCTCAACTCAATAATAAGACACTAGACAATAAAAGATGCAATATATATAGAAGGCTTTTAAAATAGTAGAAAACAACTCAGTGTATTTAAGAATACAATAACAACTCAACTTATATATAATAAAATCTAATATAACTTTGTGGGAGTTTTTTCTAACCGACAACCACCACTATGAGCCTAAGTGATGATACAACGTCTTGCCCACGCAGTCAGAACTGTCTTATATTTTGCCGTCGTATGGAACGCCTTAACTAAGTGGATCCACTAGTCTATGCTAAAAAGCACTAAGGAATCATCTAAAAAGTATGATCCTTTCTACCCATGATGGCTACATAGTTTATGGAGACGTGAGTTATCTGAACTCAAACTCGTCCCCATATCGATGCTCAATACTACTCCCAAAATACTCAGCTCAAATATTTAAAAACATAACTTTTTCATTGATTTGAGATAATTACTCAAAAATCTTTCTCTTAAAAGAGATGGTACTCAAACTGCTCAAAATTCTTTTGGAAATCTCAATTTTCTCTCATCTTAAATATGAAAACATTTACTCTTGGGAATACTTAGTTTCCATATATCATTTTAAAGAAAATGAACTTTACTCTTACTCTTTACTCAACTTAAAGCTTAAGTCTTAAAACAAAGTTAAAAAGTTTGAAAAAGACTTCTTAAAATATGGTTCATACCGAATTATGGAGGTGAACGACTCAATGCAAAGTTTTCAATAACCATAGATGGAACTCAAGAACTTCAATGATACTACTCATTTCAAGAATGCTCAACTCAGAGGGTTCATGTGAAATTATGTGCATGAACTACTAAACTCAAGGACTCAAATATACTTCTCATCTCAAGACTGTTCGACTTATAGGGTTCATGCAGAATTATGGGCATGAAAAATTCAACTCAAGGACTTTATGGGTAACATGTAATAGTACCATGATTAGAAATATAATCTCAAAGGGGATTAGTAACTCAATACTCAAGACTTAGAACTTGAAGATACTATTCATCTCAATGATACTCAATTTATGGATTCCATGCGGAATTTATGGGAATGAACGACTCAACTCGAAGATCTACATAACTACATGGAACTCATGTATACGACTCTTCTCATTCTCTTACTTACTTCCTCAAAACTTAGTTCAAATCAATGATGGATCTCAAAGGATTCACAATTGAACTCAAAGGCTTTTCTTGAACTCTACTTTTAACTCTCTCTTGAATGTGAATTATGAATTCAAGAGTTTTGGTTCATAATATGCAGATATCGCGATGACTAAATAGATTCATGAATACATTTTCCTCACTCTCATACTCACTTGCTCGAGTCTTGAAACAAGTTATTAGAAATTGTCGAAGACTCCTAAAAAAGACTCAAAGAGACTTTCTCAAAAATGTTTGAAAGAACTCCCAAAACTCGATTCTCAACTCTACCTTGAATTTGATTTATGAATTCAAGGTTATGATTGTGATAAGAAAGATCCCGTGATGTTTAGGAGTGTGTTTAGATAGTTAAACATGAGAAACGGTTGAAAAACACTGTCTGGGGAGCAAGTTCGCGATGCGGAGATGAATTAAAATGTTTGGTCAAAATAATTTTTGAAATAGTGGAGTCAGCGGCCTCTCCGTGACGCGGAGAGAAAATTTTCACACTGAAGCAACAGGTCCGCGATGCGGACTTGGGACCTGTTCCTTGTCTGACTTTTTCTTCCTCATTTTTTAACCACAATTCACCTAAATTTGATTTTTTTTCTCAATTTCTCTTTAGATTCAGATACCCAATACATGTACTCAAGAATCTAATCAAACACAACTCTAAAATCGACTTGATTTCCTCAAGAACTCATCAACATCATCTTAACTCAAGAACGAAATCCAATTTCAAGAACACAATTCAAGAACATTAAACCTTTATCTTTCTAAAATGAATTTAACACTGAAATTAACATGATTGGCGTGTGGGTGAACAAACCCAACACTATGGAAGCTTACATACCTCTCTGGGATTAAACCCATGGCGAAAATCCCCAACAAAACGCAAGACTCTCGATGCACGCTTTGATCCTCTCTTCTTTTCTCTTCTTGAACTCTCAACTAAAACTCTAGGCATATTTTAGGATTATAAAACTGAACCTAATAGGATTATATCCCTAAAACATTACTAAAAATAAATTAAATTTGATTGGGTAAGGTAAAGACCAAAATACTCCTTTCTATTTTCGGGTAACTTTTCTTAACTGGGCAGTCTAACTTCAAAACGGAATATCTCACTCATCCGAACTCAAAACTTAGAAAACTCGGGACGTTGGAAAGAGGACTCGAAGGGCTTTAATTTAATATCGTATGGGTCTCCTAACTCATCCTGTACTAAAAGTTATGGTTGTTTGAAGTTGACCCAAAACTTAAGAAAAACTTAGGAATTAGTTGAATGCTTTTCTCTTTTGTTCTTCTTGAAACTTAAATTGCTACATCTAGTGACCTTAACACTCAAGAAATTTTAAATTCCTTGCAAAAATCTCAGTCACTACGAAGAACAGTTTGAGCCTTAGCTCAAATTTTTTTTGGAGTGTTACAATATCTCCCCCTTGGGATCATTCGTCCTCGAATGACGACTAGACAGGGTATAGAATGTGATTGCTCTTACTAAGGTCTGAGTCTAATGGTATACTCTTACTCTATTCAAGCTTAACCCAAATCCTTAGGTTCGGCTTTTATACCTTTCTATAGGGAATTTCATCCCAAGACTATTACTCCTTACCACCACATTCAAGCTTAGTACTCTTACAACTCCATGAACTCCTACTAACTAACTCTTTCGGAACCAACCAAGGGCTCTCATTTAACTATTTCTCATAGTAAAACCTCATACTCTTCTTCATTCTCATTTATAACCTTAGATGGAACTATCATACTATTACTATCACGATAAGAACATCAACCTCCTCTTTCTAACATCACTCTATTACGTATACTGAAAGGACTTCCGAAAGGATGTCTCCCATACTTTTTGGAACTCATTACTATCTTACTCTCAAACACTTGACTTGATTTCTCATTTTGTCATCTCCCCCTTAAGTCTAAAGCTGACACTCGAAAGCTAATGACATATCCTATTATCTCTAACTTGGTCTACATCATCTTTTACTCTAACACTTGGGAGAATGTTATTTTATGACTATCGAACTCTCAATAAGCAGGTACGAAGACTTCTTTCTAAGGTGTTTCTCTTAACATCTTCTGATTACATACCCTCTTGGTATACCTCTTAATGCTCTTGTTACTCTTGTGACTTAGCCACATTTCACTGCCCTTATCTAAAGGTTAGGATCTCTCACTTGTACCACTCATATTCATTACAGCTAACTCCTCAATTCCTCACCTACTATATGTCAAGTCTACCAGATCAAATCTCAAGACTAACATCATCACTCTCATGTTGTCATTCTTTGGATCATGACACGTCTCAAATTCAAGCTTAATGTTCATTACTAAATCCAAATATTAATACGATTGTTCGCCTACTATACTATACCGCATTACTTAATCAGTTTTATAACCTTTTGAACATCATNTAGAAGCTACGTTGTACAAATTTCTGTCCAAAAACAATGGCCTCTAGTTCCCTTTTAACCCTCCTCGTCTCTTTTAGCCTCCGCCCTGCATCATCTCATGGTTGTTTGTCCTATCATCTCTATTCCCTTCTCGGCCCTACCCTTTTTTTTTTGGGTAGGGCCACGCCAATGAAGGATTGCACTGTCACAAATTATGTCATAAGTTCAACAACTTGGATCGCCTTTAGGCGGACACCCCTCCAAATTGCAATGGAAGTTACCAACCTAAGCCACTAGCCTTATTGATTACCCATTGACTTCGTTCAAGTAAGTGCAGTAGAAAGTCACCAACCTAGGACATTTTTTATTAATGTAATATATCACTTATCTTTATTTTTTAAGCCAAAAATAAAAAATACTAAACTAAATTCATTTTAACCAAAAATCACCTGCCCACTCAATATTTGACTGGTAAGCTCCTTTTTACATTATAAACACAAAGGCTAAGAAGGTCCAAAATGACAAGTTTGGTACCAGAAAAAATTACAAGGTTCGAATTAAAAGAAAAAATTCACCAATTGAAGCTATTTAGCTCCGTTTATGAGGTTATCTTAGATACTCCCTCTGTCCCTAATTACTTGTCTACTTTTAAATTGATACACCTATTAAAAAAAAATAATTGATATATTGAGTTTATCATTTTACCCCTATTAATTATGAAGTCAATGATTAAAATTTTCAAGAAGTTCTACCTTTTTCAAAGTAATTAATTGAGGATATAATAATGGGTAATTTTTTTTTTATCCTTTCTTGATTTGTCAAAATGAACAAGTAATTAGAGATAACTAAAAAAGAAATTTGGACAAATAATTAGGGAGAGAGGGAGTATCTTTTTTTTTGTTGTAGCACCCTAGAGTCTACAGGTTTAGATTGAGATTGCTTAATTTTCAGCAAACCAACTATCTTTTGTTTAAGAATTAACAAAGCAAGAATACAGATTGGTATTGTTTATGAAATTTCCTCTTTTCGAATATTAACTTAAACTAGACTAGATGAAAAATATTATTTTGACAACTTCACTATTCATGTTCTAGAAATCAAACTATTCAAGACTCTTTATTTGTTTATAATTTTCTTTTTTCCTCAAATAAAACCTACTAAAATAAAAGGTCAAAATGTCAAGGTTTGCCCAGAAAAATAAATTAAAAATTAAAATTGTGTAAAATTTAGGTTCGATCGTAAATTAGATATTTATAATCATGTCGTCCTATATTAACAAGTCTTCTTCATTTATGGACTTTATTTGTCAGAAAACCTACATATTTGTTTGCTTCTCCTGGGTATGGATGATATTTATCTTGGTGGCATCAAGCAAATACTTGTAATCTCTTATCACATTCATTTTCTTACGCGGAAATAATCTCTTTTGATCAATTACACTTTGAATAGAAAAAAATGATCATTTTTAGATATTTTAAATATAAAAACAAAAATCCATCATATAAGAAGGAGATAGGGTCAAAAACACATCTAAACTATCCATTTATTTGAGTTTCATATCTAAACTATCAATTACTTCCTATGTTCCCTTTTATATGTCACCCTTACTATAAATAGTTGGTTCATAATATTTGTCATTTCATAAAATCAATGCATAAATTACAATACTCTTCTTATTTTACCCTTATGAGTTATTAGCCTTGAAAATATACATTTGACCAACATAGAATACTATGTGAATAGTTCATGTTCAATGGTCAAATTAATTAATCAAAATAAATTAATTTATATTCATTGATTGAAAAGTTGACTTCAAAAAAAATTAAATAAAGGTAGAATAGTAAACTTACTTAATTTCTTAATGCATGTGAATAAAAATGGTGACATATAAATATGAACGGAGGGAGTATTAGTTTGAGAAACACATCTCTCTCTTTTATTACACTCTCATCGTGGTCGTGTACTACACTCTCTCTTTTATTTTAAAAAATTGTCACATCACACTCCACATGGACAAACATTCCACCTTTACAAAAATTAAAGATTAAAAAATTACTATTCCCTAAAAATAAAATATTTTTTTATAAAACAAAATGTAAAATATTTTTCTTACCTCACTCATCACTTCCTCTCACCGTCCCCTCTCCCCCACCCATTTTTTTATTTTTTATTTGTTTAAATTTCTTTTATAAAAGTATTTAATTTTTTTTTAACTTCATTCCTCCCCCCTCAAATACTAATTTAGATATTATTTTATTTAAAAATATATCTATAATTCTACCCACTTCACCTAACCCTCCGCTTCCAATTTTTTTTTTCGTTTTGCATTAGATATGTACATATCAAAATATTTTTTACTTGCCGCCGCAAGACTTTTTTTAAAATAATTTTTTTATTTATGTTATATTTGGTACACAAGTAGAAAAAATTTCCTAAAAACATATGTACATATCGAATACAAAACGAGAAAAATGTAAAATAAATAAATATATTAAAAACAAATGGTTAGAATTTTTTTTTTTTTAAAATTAAATAATATCATTTTTTTGGGGGAATAAGTGGGTGGTTTGGGGGGATGGGGGGGGGGGGGGGANAAAAGATTTTTTTTTAAAAAAATAAAAGGACGGGGGATCGTGGGGTGGGTGGGGGGGGGGGAGGAGGTGGTGGAGTGAGATAAGAAAAACAATTTAAATTTTATTTTTAATTTTTTTTCTTGGGGGATAGGAATACTTTAATATTTGTCAAGATGAAATATTTTATCCATATGGAATGCTATGAGTCAAGGTTTTTTCAAATAAAAGAGAGAGTGCATTACACACACCAATGATGTGTGTTTGTCAAACTAATAAGTGATAGTTTAAGTATGAAACTCACACTCTCAATAGTTTTGGTATGATTAGGGAATAATTTATGTGTGTTTTTGACACTTATATCATAAATTAATAGTATTAGTTATAGTTAAAGATTAAAGTATTACTATTCCCTCAAAAAAGAATTATAAAATAAAATGTAATATATATTTTTTTACCCCACCCCACGACTTCCTCTCACCGTACCACCCCTAACTCAATTTTTTAGTTTATTTTTAAAAGATATTCTTTTATAAAAAATTCTAAGAAAATTCTTGTTTCATCCCCGTTCCCCATCCGTTCAAATAATAATTTAGATATTATTTTATTTAAAAAATAAAAAATTCCACCCATCCCACATAACCCTCCGCTACCTTTTTTTCTCGTTTTGTTTTAGATAAATGTATTTTTTTACTTGCCACAAGACTTTTTTTAAAATAAAATTTTTATTTCTGTTATCTTCGGTACATAAATAGAAAATAATATTTTCTAAAAATATATATACACATCTAACACAAAACGAGAAAAATGTAAAAAATAATAATAGTAGATTAGGAGCAGAGGGTGAGATGGGGTGAGGTAGAATTTTGTTTTATTTTTTAATAAAAGTAATATCAAACTTTTTTGGAAGGAGTGGAGAGGGGGCGAGGTATAAAAGAATTTGAAAAAATAGAAGGACGGGGAATTATGGGGGGGGGGGGGNGTGGAGTGGATGAGACAAAATTTATATATATATATTTGGAATAGTTATACTTTATATTTTAGTTTTTAACTAATATTAATAAGTTTATTTAATTTTGGGAAAAGGTAGAAGTATCTTCTTAGATTATGACCCAAATCTCAGTGACACATTTTAACTAAATTAAGGTCTTATTATCGCCTGAACTCATTTTTTTTGTAATTTTATACACCTTTTTGGCTTACGTGACATCCAAATATATCCCACGCGCCTCAACTGTGTGGAGTCGCGGGGTGTGCCACCTAAGCTAAAAGGTGTACAATATTATATATAAAATGAGTTTAGGAGGATAATAGAATCTTAGTTTAGTTAAGGTGTATCTGTGATTTCGGTCATAGTCTAAAGGGGTACTTATGCCTTCTCCCTTTAATTTTTGTCAAAATAAAATACTTTATCATTATGAAATACTATGTCTATGTGACAAAATTTTGCAAATAAAAGAAAGAGTATATTACTTAAATATGTTTCTCAACTTACACGATTTTCTTTGTCCTCCTTGATTGCTTTAATTCTTTACTTCCTCTGTGTCTCTCTGGGTCCATCCTATGAATTTCCTAGCCAATAATAGTATGCCACGTGTGTAAACATACATAAGAATTTCCTTGAGTCATAAAGTGTGAGAATGGCATCAGAAATTATTGTTCTCTCTTTATGTTATTATGTTCTTACCAACTAAGGAGTCAAAGAATCTTTGTTGGGTTTTAGACTTGTAGGGAATTGAAACAAGAAGAATAAAAGATCTACAAGTGTTAAACTGGTCTTTTAGATTTTATCCATCAAAGAAAAAAAAAAGGTATGTTGAAGAGCTACCTACCTAATCAATTCTTTCTTTAGTTTTACAGTTTTCCCATGTTTGTGTTTTACATAAATCCTCATTTTTTCCATTTGGGGTTTGCTTTTTGTGAATGAATATGAGTTAAGGATTGGATTTTTAGTACATGTTGATAAAGATTGTGTTTTTTATCTTGGAGTGAGAAAATCATGTGTATATTTATCTTGGTCGTGTACTATTTCCTCTTTTTCCAATTTATTTGTCTGATTTAATTTGTCGACATTTCAGAAAATAAATAAAGACTTTTAAATCTTGTGCTATTAAACTAAATATCCATGTCGTAGAAGGTATGAAAATGTTGTGAAAATTTTGAATTAATGAACTGCTAAAAAAAATATATATATTTTTTCTTTTAAATGGACTTGAAATAAAAATCAATTGAAACTGGGTACCATTTTATTTTCTGAATGCCCTCTATTAAGATTCTCTTACTTGATTCAGAATGCTGCTCTTATTTTTGGATGTTATGCGTAATTTCTTTTGGTACATTAGAAAGAAAAATAAACTAAATAAATTTTTTGAAGTTGTTCATAAGCAATATGCTTAAGTTCGCTAGGAGAAGAAACTTTATGCTCTTAAGTGCATGAGTCCAGAGTATTACAGAGCTTCTTCATGATTGTGATTCTCCACAAACAAGTAGTTTTTGGATATAACAATGCTTTTGACTTATTTTGCTCCTTTAATAAAATGGTCCAAGGGACCAAAAACTTTATTTAGAAAAAAAAAAAAAAAACAATGCTTTTGACTTAAGTAGATACTTCATTTGTCTATATTTATATGACATTGTTTGATCGGACACAGAGTTTAAGAAATAAGGGAAGACTTTTGTGACACCTTGGATATCCACACATAATGGATCCAAGAATGTACATTGCTGCAAGGGAAGGGAGTATGGAAGATGGTGATTTTTCACTTGTTGATCATCTGAAAAGGGAGGAAGAAAATGGTTACCAAGTCACTCCAAAGGGAAATACAATCCTCCATGTGGCAGCTCTCTTTGGCCAACGAGGTTTCGTGGGAGAAGTCCTTAAGATTACCCCGGCATTATTATTCTATAAGAATAAGAAAAATGAAACTGCGCTTCACATTGCAGCTAATGTAGGACAAAGTGAAGTGGTAAGTGAACTACTTAGCTTTGAAGGAGTGGAGACACTAGTGGGGATGACGGATGACATTGGAGATACGGCCTTGCACAAGGCCATTAGAAGTGGACACATTGACATTGTCAGGATGTTGGTGAAAGTATTACTAGATCCTGAACACGACTTTCCTGCCAATAAGGCTGGGGAGACACCGCTTTATTTGGCTGCAGAGTCTGGTTTTCATGATGCTTTGATTGAAATCTTGAACGTTTGCAAGGAACCAACTTATGTTGCAGGTCCATCCAATCGAACGCCTCTACATGCAGCCGTAATTCAAGAACACACGGGTGAGTACCTCCTGGATGATTTCATCATATATAATATGGAAAATGATTAAATTTGCCCCTCTACTAATAAAAAGAAGCTATATTTGCCTTTGGTTAAATTTATTTCAATAAATATACTTCTACAGTCATACTTTATGATCTTGTTGAACGGAAAAATCATCCATTTATCATCATCATATATAATATTTGACATATATATCCAGAATGCGTGAGATCACTATGGCAATGGAATAAACCTTTATGTGAAGAACTTGATAGATGGGGTTGGAATTCACTACACTATGCTGTTAAACAAGGATTGAAAGAAATAGTTTCCGATATGTTGGGATGGAAGAAATCTTTAGCCTACCTTCCGGCTGGCAGTGAAAATGACTGGACGACAACGTTTCACATTGCAGCTAGTGAAGGTGATATGTTGATGATATTTGTGTTATTAAACCACTGCCCAGATTGTTGGGAAATGCTTAATAGCAATGGTCAAAATGCACTTCATGTTGCCTTATTGAACGGTCACGAAATGTTGGTCTATTTCTTCTATGGGTTTGGATTTTGTAATAGCCTTGTTGATGAGGCAGATAATGAAGGCAATACTCCACTCCATTTGCTTGCTGCCTCTGGGGACCATGTGCCGCAAATAATATTAGACCATCCTATAGCAAAGAAGATGGCATTTAACAAACAAAATCAGACTCCACTTGACATAGCATTGTCTCGCACATGGACAACAAAGAAGGTACTCCCTCTTGTCCGTGACGGTTTTCCCTCACTTCTTTGGATTGACTCAGTCCGTTGGTTTTTTTAAAATTAACCATGTAAATAAGATTAGCAAAAATTACAGAATCAAAGGGAACCATAGCCTGACAAAGGGTTCGGTCCAATTTGGATACCCATTTAGAAGGTGCCAAACAGACCCATCATTGATTTGAGATATTGATTAGGTGAATACCCAGTTTTTGCAATTAATGCTAGGCATAATTAGTATAAGCACCTCAAAAAAATCTCTTTTCGTCATATGAACTTTAAGGTGTATGAAATTTCATATTTGATTTTTTAAGCAGAACGATAGGACATATGGCAACCTAAGTGGAATTAATACTCCTAAGAGAGAGTTCTGGCACATTGAAGTGCTATAAACCTAGAAGTCACCAGTATCTTTAGCCTAAACATACTGGCATCTACAAAAGTAGGAGAATCACGGGGGCTCGTAGTGCCAAGAAGAGTGTTTTTTGGCTCGTCTTCGAGAGTCGGGAGCTGCATCTTATCCATTCAAAGGGGGCCAATAGCCTCCTTAGGAAGGTAGGAAGGTTTTATCTTCTTGAAGGGTGGTGACATGCTTCGCAAGAGCATCCTCAATTCCATTACTTTCTCTATAATAATGACTAATGCTGACATCTTCTGTTGAATTTTGTGTCGAATATCATGCAATCTTGATGGGTGGTTTCAATTTGGTTGGTTTTTGCACTGCTTTAGTAGTGATCTTTATTGAGTAAGGGTGCTTTGTCATGATTCCTTCATTTCTGTAATTAAACTGCTTTGATCCGTTTTTCATTGAGTCAGGGGTCTATCGGAAACAACATTTCTACCTCCATGGTAGGGATAAGGTCTGAATACACCTACCTCCGGAGTAGGGATTACACAGAGTAAATTCTTGTTGTTGTTGGTAAAGATAAAAACTAGAGTAACAATGAATCATATCTTGTGTTTTCTAAATGACAGTCTATCTATTTTTAGTAAGAACGAAAATAAAATAAACCGAAGGATGCAGTTATTAATTCCACTTTTTCTCAAGGACTATTATATTATACACTATATCTTTCACCAGTTATCTTATCAATTTTATTACTACATGTCACATATATTAGGAGAAATTGGTAGCCGATATGTGCAGCATTAGTGGAGGATTGGGACAACGTGACTTCAAGGTAAAACGGAAAATAGAAACAATAGGGAACATACAACAGATGAGGAAAAAGGAGGATGATGAAGCCAAAGCTAAGAAAGAAAAATTAGAAATCGAAAAAATTATGAAGTCAACTCAAATACAAGTAGTTGTAGCTACTCTAATAATGACAGTCACGTTCGCAGCTGGTTTCACATTACCAGGAGGTTTATACAGCGATGACAGTCCTAATAAAGGGATGGCGATTCTATTAAAGAGAGCAGCGTTCCGTGCATTTGTTATTTCGGATGTCCTGGCATTTTCATGTTCAGCTGGTGCTATATTCATCTATTTCTTCCTGGCAGATATGGAGGTAGACAACGATGAACCTAAACGGGACTGGTTCAGAATGTTTCAGAGGAGCTATAATATAGCATGGACTTCGCAACTTTTGGCAATGGGTACAGTTGTAGTTGCATTTGTAACTGGTATGTATGCTACTTTAGCAAATTCACTTGCTCTTGCTGTTACTGTTTGTGTCATTGGTTGTGTCTCTTTGCTTATGTACTTTTCGTATATCATTTGTGTATAATCAGGAGAGATGTGCTTACTAGTAGTATTCGAACAACGTACATAACCTTAATTTGAGGTGATCAGGTGTGCTTATCATTCGAGCAAGTCTCTGTTGTCTAATATAGCTAGGAGATCAAACTTAATACTATTTTTTCCTTCATGTATAGAGAGACATGTGATTCTGAATGATACTATTTGTTCTAGCATGATTTGCTTGAATTATTTTTCCCATTCCTCTTGTTTTTGTTTCGAAATAAAGTAAATCGATTTGTGATTTATCAACACGTCTATATTTATTCAACAAGATCCAATAATTAGCTTAATATGTTGCCATGTGTTTGTCTAAAAAAGTGTACCATGAGTCTATTTACTTTAGTGTATATATTGTACTATTGTAGGTAGAACTTTAGGACTCCTGCGTGAATAAGTAAAGCATGATGAAATCTTCAAGTAATATAGATCATGGTTGTTTGTCCTGTCATCTCTAGGGCCCTATTGTCACAAATTATGACGTAAGTTTAACGACTTGGGTCGATCTTAAGCAAACCACACTCCAAAGTGAAATGGAAGTCATCAACATAGGCCATGGGCCTTACTGATCACTCACCAACCTAAATTATTTATGTAATGTGATAAATCATTTATCTTTTGTTATTTTTTAAAAAGGCCATTCAAGGTGGAAATTAATACATTCAGCCACTTTACCTTAGGTTTTAAGCCAAAAAAAAAATTAAAACCCAATTGATCATTTTAACCAAAAATCACTTGTATATATAAGATAAATTTTCTGTATTTAATTTTGACCCCCCTCACAAACAAGAAGTAAAGAGTGGGTGGTAGATCTCTTTAATAATTGACTCTCACGTTTTGTGGCTCAAATCCCATTGTGAACAATGAACATTATATTTTTAGCTTCTCTTCATTTAATTTTGGGAACAATCTTTCACGTTTTTTTTATTATTATAAAAAAAGTGCTAAAATGATATATTTAAACCCAAAAAAATCGAAGGGTCCATTCCCAAAGGCTAACAATAGTTGTATAGTGAACAATTATTGTTGGATGGAGAGAATATATACTACTACTTTCTTGGAATTGGGTTTTGTTGGCTTATCCGTACATTTATGCTTTTATTATTTTTTGAATCCTTGAATGAAAATCCTGAATCCGTCACTGGCCCACCCAATATTTGACTAGTAAGCTCCTTTATACATTGATAAACACAAGGGCTAAAAAGGTCCAAATTGACAAGTTAAAATCAATTAAATTCATATAACTACAAGGTTCTAATTCGAATTTTGCTGGTAGCATCTAATTTATTAAATTAGATATGTTCATTATCACCTCGTCCCATATTAACAAAGTCTTCTTCATTTGTCAGAAAATCTACATACGTAGTTGTTTGTTTTTCTCCAGATATGAACGAAATTTATTTTGGTGACTTCAAGCAAATACTTATAATCTCTTATAACGTTTTATTCTTTTACGTGAAAATGATCTTTTATGATCAATACAAATTAAATAGAAAAAAAAAATCTTTTTAAGATTTTTCATGTATAAAAATAAAGATACATCGTAAAAAAAAACTTGAAACTAAAAATAAATTTGCACGATTTTCCTTGTCCTCTTGATTACTTTGATTTGTTTACTTGTCTAGTTCACTCCCTTTCTCTATCATCATTCTCCGATGGCTGTTAACTTCGAGACTTGAAGTGGGTCCACCACAAAAATAAATATCTTTTGCTTACATAACTGAACACACACAAAAAAAAAACATTTTTCATCATAATAATTACATACTTCATGATACTAGGTTAAAGATTCGATTTTTTTCATTTAGGTTTTACCTTTTCTTTTTGTGTATTAATATGGGTTAGAGATTCGATTTTGAGTATATGGTGTCGATAAATATTGTGTTTTTTTTGTTGGTAGTAAGAAAATGTTTATATTTATTTGTGTTGTGTTGTGTTGTGTTAGGCGTTTGACCATAAAAATAAAATTTTAATTTAGAATTTTTAAAGTTAGAATTGGAATTGTGTTTGCCATGATATTTGAATTTAACTTTTTAGAATTTGAATGTGTTTTTTATAAGTAAAAATTCTTTTGGCCAGAAAATTTGGCCAGAATAGTAAAATAACATATTTCACACTATGTTATTTTACCTTTTTGAATATTTTTATGATTTCTTTTCACAGTTTTCTATTGTGGGATTATGCATATAAAAAGCTAGTGTTTGACCATAGATTTCCAAATATTCTTTGGGTGAAATTTCACCATGTGTTTGGTCATAGTATTTGGGAAACATATTTCACTTTTTTAGAAAAATTATGACTTATACCCATAAGTTTTAAAAACTATCAAAACTAACCATAAGTTTGTATTACAAATCAATTGGATCTTCGTTGCAACAAATAACAAGTAGTGTCCATGACACTGGAGCAATGTGGTAGTTTGGTGTGAGTGCAACAAGCATCATTCCATACATCGTGAAGTAGACAAAACACATGACTTTGTTACCCTGAGCTGATTGTTCATAATTTTCATCAACAACCATATCATCACTTTGATATTCACTAAATATTTCATCACTATTTTGGTGTTCACGTAAAAAATTATGTAATACAACGCAAACAACTATTATAGAGGGTGTTTTTGTAAAAGATAAAAGTTTGGTGTAAAATTTCAATTTTTAAAAGATCCCAAATAATGAGATTTGACCCAAATATTAGAAAAAACTAGTATTTGAAAATTTGGGATATTTGTCAAAAATATTTGCCAAATAATGACAATTTGTATGAACAAACATTATTTGCAAAATTTCACCCAAGATATTACTTGGAAAATCTATGGCCAAACGGGTCAATTAAGGAATTTGATGGAGCGATGCAATATTAATGACACATTTATTTGGTTGGTGGTTGTAGTTGATATTCTTTAATTTGGTTGGTAGAAAAAATAAATGAGATGCTTTTTGTAAAAAATAAGAAGTTGAGGTAATATTAATGACACGTTTTTTTGGTTGATAAAAGTGTCGAGAAAAAAATATTGTGTTTTGTTAGGCGTTGACCATGAAAATAAAAAAATATTACTTTATTTAGAATTTTTAAAGTTAGAGTTTGGAATTATGTTTGACCATCATATTTGATTTTTTTTTTTAGAATTTGAATGTGCGTTACTATAAATATGATTTCTTTTCACAGTATTCTATTGTGGGATTATGCATATACCAAGAATTCAGGAATTTGTTGGAGCGACGTTTGCAATATTAATGAAACATATTTATTTGGTTGGTGGTTGTTGTTGATATTTTTAATTTGGTTGGTGAAAAAAATAAATGAGATGCTTTTGGTAAAAAAAATAAAAAGTTGAGGTAATATTAATGGCACATTTTTTTTGTTGGTGGCTGTAGTAGATAAAATTGTCGAGAAAAAAATATTGGGTTTTAAACTTGTAGAGTGACAAGGAGAAGAAGTAAAAAAAAAAAGGGAACTTTAGCAGATAGTCACTATAATAAATTTAATTATGATTCATATCTATAGTTTGCATATTTACAGGCTGTAACTATAATTTAAGTTGTCTTGTTTGAATAATTCGTAGATTTGTATAATTCACAGGTTTGTATAATCCGCGAGTACATTTGTATAATTCAATTATTTTTGTATAAACTCGAAATAACAAATTTATACATTACAAACATCAAAAGTGTAAACAATTATACAAATTGTATTAGACAAATTCTGAATTGTACAAAAGTTATACAAATTATATTATACAAACGTGCAAATTATACAAAACTAAAAAGTTGAGCCGCGTAATTATAGATAAAAGTAGGTCGCGGATTGTAATTAAGGCAAACTATAGTTATGTTAACTAATTAACTAGTAGTATATGTTTGCTTATACGCACAATTTTCCCTAAAAAAAGCCTACAAGGGTCAAACTGCTCTTTTAGATACTCCTTCTGTCCATAATTACTTGTCCACTTTTGAATTGGCATACCTGTTAAAAAACAATGATTGATATAGTGAGTTTATCATTTTACCCCTATTAATTAAAGTTGATGAATTAAACACTTAAGATTTTCAAGAAGTTCTACCTTTTTCAAAGTAATTAATTGACGATATAATAGGTAAAATTTTTTTATCCTTTCTTAATTTGTCAAAATAAACAAGCAATTAGGGACAATTAAAAAAGAAAAAATGAACAAATAATTAAAGACAGGGAGTATTATCCATCAAGGGAAAAAGGTAATGTTGAAAACAAGTTTCACTGTTGATATTTTATATTAATTTTTTCCTCACACTCGTTCTAATACATCTCTTTTTCACTTTTAGGAATCGTTTGGTTTGAATTCAAGTTATGATGAGATTAGTTATGATGTGATAAATTATGATGGGATAAGTTATGTTGAGAATATTTTTTATTGATCGTTTGGTTTGTTGTATTCAAAATAATAGGCTTTGCATAAATTTTAAGAATAATTTATTTGTTTACAAAAGTAAACTTAATAAATGTGAAAAGTGATGTATAAAAAAGGTTTTAAAGGATATTTTTGTCATTTACTTATTTTCCCGGGATTACTATACCACCCAAGGAGAGGGATAACTTATCCTGATACTAATTATTAATCACGAGATAAGTTATTCCGGACATGCCAACCAAACAACAAATTAAGTGACACTACAATTTTATCCCATAACTATTTTGTGTAATCCTTCACACCAAACGACCCCTTACTCCTATAGCCTCAATCCCCATGATCCCATACCTCAATACACATTCATTTATCATAGTATTTGCTTAGATTATATACAAATATCTTTTGCTTACATAGTTGAACACACAAAGTAAAACATGTTTCATCATAGTGAATACATCTAAATGCTATTCTCTCTATTCCTATTTAATTGTTTATCTTTACTTTATACACATATTAAAAAATAAATAATTGATATAGTGAATTTATCATTTTACTCCTATTAATTGATAGAATTTCAAAATTAATTTATTCATTAAATAGTTTCTACCTTTTTTCAAAAATATTACTAATTCTCTAAATAAATTAAGAGTATAATAGGTAAAAAAAAATATTGTCTCTTCTTAATTTGTCTAAAATGACAAGTAAAAAGAGATAAGTAAAAAATCAAAACTGGACAAATAAAAAGAGACAGAGAGAGTACTAAGGTTAAAGATTCGATTTTTTTCATCTAGGTTTTACTTTTTGTGTATGAATATGGGTTAAAGATTCAAGGCGGAAATCAATGTATTCAGCCACTTTACCTTCTTTTTTAAGCCAAAAATAAAAAATATTAAACCCAATTCATTTTAACCAAAAATCACTTGCAAAAAATATTAAACCCAATTCATTTTAACCAAAAATCACTTAGCCCACCCAATATTTGACCGTAAGCTCCTTTTATTACATTGATAAACACAAGGGCTAAAAAGGTCCAAAATGACAATTTAAAATCAATTAAATTCATATAACTATGAGGTTCGAATTCAAATTTTGCTCGTAACATGTAATCAGTTAAATTGGATGATCATTATCACCTCGTCCCATATTATCAAGTCTTCTTTATTTGTAGAAAATCTACATATTTGTTTGTTTTTCTCCAAATATGAACGAAATTCATCTTGGTGGCTTCAAGAAAATACTTGCAATCTTTTATAATGTTCCATTCTTTTACATGAAAATAATCTTTTACAATCAATTGCAAATTGAATAGAGAAAAATATTTTTGAAATTATTTTCTAAAATATTGCTTCTGTTTTTTTATTGAAATATTTTTAAAAACATAAGTTAAAATAATTTTTCTTTCCTATTATAATTAAATTTTTATTTTTTTAAACCAAGTCAACACATGTCTTTTCTTAATTAGTCATCATGTCACGTCACCCGTGACTCGTGAGTGTATAACATGTATTTTGTAATTTTAGCTGATTGTAAAAAAGTGTCATAATGACACGGTGGGAGTATGACATAAGATGTCTAAAATAAACAAAGCTTAATTAAAGTGTCTAAATGAAAATTGATGTCAACTTCAAGGGCCATCGATAGGTTCAACCTAAAAAAATGATGTCATCTATTTTTAATAAAGACACCATATAAATAAGAATGAAGGAAGTATCTTCGAGACTTAGGGTGTGTTTGGTATGAAGGAAAATATTTTTCGGAAAATGTTTTCCAATTTTCTCATGTTTGCTGGTAAAATATTTTCTAAATCAACTCAATTTCCTCAAATTCAAGGAAAATGACTTCCCTTCAAAACTTAAGGAAAACATTTTCCAAAACTTTCCTCCAACTTCAAATTACAATTTTTTTGTTGAAAAAAAAACTTAAAGCTTATTTTAAAAAAACATTTTTCAACTTCAATTTTTTTTATCTTTTTTACCCACCCTCACCCCG
>NC_064290.1:1908197-1921077 GCF_019186545.1 Solanum stenotomum | reverse complement strand
CCCCCCCCCCCAAAAAAAAAAAAGATTAAGTTTATTTTTAAAAAAATATTTTCATTTTCAATTCAAAATTTATTTTCTACTCTCTAGTAAAAAAAAGAGATATTTTCTCAAAAATAATTTTCATTCATAAATCAAACACTAAAAAATCTTTTCCAAAAATTATTTTCTACTCACCAACCAAACATGAGAAAATAAGTCAAAAATCTACTTATTTTCTAGGAAAACATTTTCCTTCGTACCAAACACACCCTTAAAGTGGATCCACCAAATTTTCTGGTGTTATAAAAGTGTAGAGAAAAAACATTGGGTTTCTTGAACTTGTAGAGAAACAAGGAGGAGGGAAAAAACCCTATAAGGGTCAAACTGCTCTTTTAAATATTAGCCATCAAGGAAAAAAGGTAATGTTGAAGACCTAATCAAATCTTTCTTTGGTTTTACAGTTTTCCTACGTTTGTTTTTTTTTACTAAGTGTACGTAATGTAGGGAGGAAAATGTTTTCCAAAAAATATTATTTAATTTTCTTATGTTCAAATTTATAAAAAAGATAGAAGATATTTTCTCAAAAAAATTGTTAAAACTAAGTAAAATAACATTTTTAGTGGATTTAGTGAAAACAAGTTTCACGATTAATATTTTATATTAATTTTGTCCTCACACTCATTCTAACATCTCTTCTTCACTCTTACTCCCATAGCCTCAATCTCTATGACCTCACACCTCTATACAAACATTTATCTATCATAATATTTGTTTAGCTGATATTTTTTAATTTGGTTAGTGAAAAAAATAAATGAGATGCTTTTGGCGAAAAATAAAAAGTTGAGGTAGTTTTTTAAATAAATTAAAATGATAGTAAAAAGTTACTAAGTGTTTTCAAAATGGCCAAACAAGGATTCCGGAATAAAGTGAATAAATATTTCTGAGTAAAGTGAATAATATTCATGGTCAAACGGATATTATTTTTGAATATGATGATTTTAAATATAAAAATGTGTAGAATATTATAATCTTAAACGGGTACTCTTATTGTGCATCTTATGCATAATAATTTTTGTACATTGGAGAGAAAAATAAACTAAATAAAATTTTTAAAGTCGTTTATAAGCTAACATTGTTGGAAAATATATATGTAGATGGGAAAATATAGTATCCAAATAATAATATAAGAATTAGGATAATTACTACTACAATAATATTCTTAAGTAATATATATGTATATATATATATTTATATAATACTTGAATCGTGCTAGGCACTGTCCTAAGAAATTATTTCAGCAGTGTGAAATGTTTCCCCAGGATTAAACAAGTCTTCTCTAAATTAATTAGAGAATATAGGAATCAACAAAATATAAATAATACAAAAGAAAGCAAGTCGGAAGAGGATATTTGAAATTGGCTAGGTCTTACTTCTTCACTTGGTTGTCTCTCCTCAAAACTCCATCAACTACTATATATAGAGGAGCATAGCATTGGAGGAAAACATATTACACAATATAACTTGGAGGCAAAGGGAGCATTACTCGGAGGCAAAGGAGTTAAACTTGGGGACAAAGTAGATTAATACTTGGAGATTAAGTTGATGGCATAAGCACATTAGTCATCAACTTAATGACATAAGTGCTTATGTCACAAATTAATAGTGTCCAAAATATGTCTTAAATTATTTTAAAATATCCAACAACCCCTCATATATTTTAAAATAATTTTGAAATAGAAAAACTCGACTTGCTTTATTTTGTATGATCAAAATGTTATAGGTTTGGTGTCTTTCGGACTATGAACCAATTTTAGATCGATAAAATTTAACTTACAGAATTATTGGTGAAATATAAAATTTCTATGAACCAATTATTCTTATGTAAGTCAGTGATTCTACCAATCACATTTTAATCCTCATATTTTGTTGTTTAACGCGATTTTGCGTTAATAAGTCATGCGTGTGCCTGGTTATTCATGAGAGCTCTAGATACTAGGCCAAAATCTCATAGGAGCGGCTCCACTCCACTTCTCATACAGGTGAATTCATCAAGTGTATACTGTTTTAAATACACCATCCATAAGGACTATGAATTCATTAAGAGTTAATAACTCATCCCTCATAATTAGCTAGTAACAGTTCAAGCACTCTCTATTAGTGCACAGTGTCAATATCGACTTGTTATTACCTATCTGAACCTACTTCATGGAATCTCCAATCACATAGGTTGGGTTACCATCTCTATTGACAATCATATTGGTCTCACCCCATCTCTTTCAAGGATTGAAGAATTAATTTTTTTCCCACGAGTTTAGTCAGTGAATCGGTCGAATTCAATTTTGACTTCACATAATCAATGGAAATTACTCCATCTCTCAACAGCTGCTTAACGACATCATGTCTCAGTTTCGTATGTCTACTCTTACAATTGTAAGATTTATTCTTCGCAATAGCAATTGCGGCTTGACAATCACAGTGTATAAACACATGAGGCAATTCATCCTTTATTAAAGGGATATTCACTAAGAAATTTCTTAGCCATTCAGCCTCAGAACCAGCCAACTCCAAAGCTACAAACTTTGACTCTATAGTCGATCTAGCAATGATCGTTTGTTTAGCTGATTTCCACGATATTGCACCATCACCTAAGGTGAACACATATCCGCTAGTGGATTTTGTCTCATCTGAATCAGAGATCCAGTTTGCATCACAATACCCTTCTAATGTTGAAGGAAATCCACTATACATGATACTATAATTCATGATTCCTCTCAAATATTTCATTAGTCTATTTAATGCAGACCAATGCCCCTTATTGGGATTATGAGTATATCTACTCAGTCTACACACAACATAGACTATATCAAGCCTAGTAAAATTCATTAAATGCATGAGACTTCCAATAATCTGAGCATACTTAGACTGAGCAACCAGGTCACCTTTATTCTTCTTCAATTGAGAGTTAGCATCATAAGGAGTGGTCACAGGTGTCACCTCAAAACATTCGAACTTTTTAAGAAGTCTTTCCACATAATGTTCTTGTGACAATATTATACCATCTTCACTTCTTATAACTTTAATCCCAATATCATGTTACTTCACCCAGATCTTTCATATCAAAATTAGTGGACAAAAATGATTTGGTACTCTGCACAATATTCAAACTTGTACCAAATATAAGCATGTCATCAACATATAAACATATTATCACATAATCATTGTCTACCATTTTAGTATAAACACATTTATCCACTTCAATAGAAGAAAAATCATCTCTCATCAAGACTTGATCAAAATTTTCATGCCACTGCTTAGGAGCTTGTTTAATGCCATAAAGAGATTTAACTAATTTACAAACTTTATTTTTTTGTCCAGAATTAATACATCCTTCAGGTTGAACCATATAAATTTCTTCTTTTAAATCACCATTTAAAAAAGTTGTTTTTACATCCATTTGATGGATAAAAAGCTTATGAATTGATGCTAAGGCAATTAAAATTCTGATAGAAGAAATTCTAGTCACTGGTGCAAATGTATCAAAATAATCAATATTTTCTTTTTGAGAAAAACCTTTGGCTACTAACCGAGCTTTATATTTATCTATAGATCCATCAGGATTAAGTTTCCTTTTGAAAATCCATTTACAGCCAATAGGTTTTGCACCAGGAGGTAGATCGGTTAAAATTCATGTATTATTTTTCATAATTGAATCAATTTCAATTTTTATTACCTCTTTCCAAAATTTAGCATCAGAAGAAGATATAGCTTCAGAATAATTTAATGGTTCACTGTCAACAAGAAAGGTTTGAAAATCATTTCCATAAAAAAAAATATTCTTTCCTAGGCCTTTTACTCCTTATTTCTTCAATATTAGAAATAGACTCACTATTTCTTTCAGCAGGTACATGAGAAATTTTATCACATAGTGAAAAAATATGTTCAAAGAATTCAGCATTCTTTGTCTCAATAATAGTATTGCAATCAAGCACATCACTCTTTAAAACAAGAAATTAAATCTATATGCAGTACTATATTCAGCATATCCAATAAGCATGCAATCAGTTGTTTTAGAACATATTTTCCTCTTCTTAGGTTTAGGCAAGAGAACTTTAGCAAGACACCCCCACAGTTTTAAATATTTCAAATTTGATTTATAACCTTTACACAATTCATAAGGTATTTTGTCAGTTCTTTTATGAGAAATTCTATTTTGTAAGTGAGATGCAGATAATATAGCTTCACCCCACAAATTATTAGGTAAATTAGAACTTATTAACATAGAGTTCATCATTTCCTTTGATGTTCTATTATTCCTTTTAGCTACTCCATTAGATTCGGGAGAGTAAGGTGGAATTACTTCATGAATAATTCCTTCTTTTTCACAAAAGACATTTAAGGACAAATATTCTCCACCTCTATTAGATCTAATTCTCTTGATTTTTCTACTAAGTTGATTTTCAACTTCAGTTTTATAAGAAATAAAGGCATTAAAAATATCATCTTTATTTCTAAGTAAATATAACTTAGTAAATCTAGAAAAATCATCAATAAAAGTCACATAATATCTTTTACCACCTCTAGTCATTGTTTGTTTTAAATCACCTAAATCAGTGTGAATTAAAGACAATAATTCAGTTTCTCTATTTACTGAAAAACATGACTTCTTAGTAGTTTTAGCTTCAGCACATATTTCACATTTATTGATATTATTTGAATCTAAGTCAGATATCAAACCAAGTGATTGCATATTTTTTATATAAGAGAAATTAACATGTCCTAATCTAGCATGCCATAAAGAAATAGATTCAATCATGTAAGCAGAAGTAGATGCTTTTTCACTCACAACATTACAAACATCAAGTACAAAAAGTCCCTGGTTACAATAGCATTTTCCCACAAACAAATTATTTTTGTCAGTATGATCTTTTCAGATTCAAATGACACTTTCACTCCAACTTAATTAAGCAAGGCTACGGAAATCAGGTTTGCACGCACTATAGAAACATGTAGCACATTCATAAGGGCTAAAGTTTTTTCCGAAATAAGTTTCAGGAGCACTTTACCCTTACCCAAGACTTTAGTAGTTCTTGAGTCTCTAAGGTAGACTACTTCATTGCCATCCCCTATTGATGTATAGGAGACAAATGCTTCTCGATCTGCACAGATGTGCCAAGTAGCCTCAGAGTCTACCACCCATTCTTTTATGTGTGCTATAATGTTTACTTGAGAAATAACAGCTGCAATAATTTCATCTCCTTTAGCTAAATTAGCCTTGGGAGGATAACCCTTTTCTTTGTCATTTTTTATTCTCTTCCTACACTGTGCGGCATAATAACATGATTTTTTACAAGCAAAACAAGAGCCTTTCTTTTTCTTAAAATTGGGATTATAAGACTTGTAACCTTGAGACTTATTAACATACCTTTTGTTGTTACTGCTTTGGTCTTGTACTAAGATTGCTTGTAGTGTTGATTCCTCTGCTTTGAATGACTCCTTTTTGTAGTTAGTTGTACCATAAACTTCTGTCAAAGTGACTGGAATAGTAACAACTATGGTAGCATCATCATAAATATTATTAGTAGTATCAAGATATATATTATTTGCCATTGTTTCTTAGATTGTTGGAAAATATATATGTAGATGGGGAAAATATAGTATCCAAATAATAATATAAGAATTAGGATAAATACTCACTACCAAAAAACTGTGAATTACATGGAGATTTTCCTGGGAATTAGTATGAAAATTTGCAGGAACTTACTTAAGAGAAAAAAAACTTCTTGTTCTTAATTAGGGTTGTGATTCGCCATATATAAGTAGTCTTTAAATAGCATTTTTGCACAGGTACCTCATGTATTAGTTAGTACATATAATTTTTTTTAAATTACATAAATATATATTATAACAATGATTAGATATTTTCTCTATCCCAATTTATGTGTGTGCACAAAATTTAAGAAATAATGAAAGACTTTTGTGATGCAGTTGGTTCACACATTATGGATGTAGACATGTACAATGCTGCAATGAAAGGCAATAATATCAGATATGGCGATTTTTCACTTGTTGATCATCTGAAAAGGGAGGAAGAAAGTGGCTACCAAGTCACTCCCAACGGAAACACAATCCTCCATGTGGCAGCTCTCTTTGGCCAACGAAATTGTGTGGAAGAAGTCCTTAAGATTACCCCGGCATTATTATGTTATAAGAATAATAAAAATGAAACTGCGCTTCACATTGCAGCATAGGAAGGAAAAAGTGTAGTGGTGAGCAAACTACTTAGCACAGAAGGAAAGGAGACACTTGTGAGGATGACGGATGGCATTGGAGATACGGCCGTGAGAAGTGGACACTTTATCATTGTCAGGAACTTGATGAAATTATTACTAGATCCTGAACACGACTTCCCAGCCAATAATGCTGGAGAGACACCACTTTATCTGGTTGCTGAGTCTGGTTTTCATAATGCTTTGAAGGAAATCTTGAAAGTTTGCAGAGAACCAACTTATGTTGCAGGTCCATTCAACCGAACACCTCTACATGCCGCTGTAATTCAA
Organism: Solanum stenotomum; assembly: GCF_019186545.1. Lineage (NCBI taxonomy): Eukaryota > Viridiplantae > Streptophyta > Magnoliopsida > Solanales > Solanaceae > Solanum > Solanum stenotomum. The sequence continues at coordinate 1,914,541 of NC_064290.1, read as the reverse complement.
GAACACACAGGTAAGTACGTTATTTGTCAGGAATTTAAGTCCCCTATTTGTCTCCAAGATTTTGTATTTACAAAGTCATCCAATTTCCAAATTTAGCAATAACTTGAACTTCCCACAAGATCAAGAAAAGCGGTGTTAGTCAAATCCTGATAAATTTTGTGTGGACGTTAGGACTTGGCAGGAAAATGATATTTATAAAGCCTTTAGATATTTAATTAGTCAATTATAACTATAAATACTTATGAAAAATGTAAAACACATTACACATGGGTGGCTTTGTCAGACAAACTAAACATGCTAAATTTCGTAATTGTAGCCATTTACATCCAAATCTAATTACAAAATATTAGTTTTTTTAAAAATATATAGGTTCAAATTCGAACTTACGATGTATATGCAATATAATAAAAAAAATAAAAATGGGCTGGGGGTGGAGGGGGGGGGGGGTTATATTTGCTTGTTGTGAATCAAGCTGACTTTGTAAGGGCCTATGGGCTATTATAGATTTTTATTTGGGATCCAGGCCAATTAGTATTTATGATAAAAAGGACTAGAAGTTAGAAGAACGGTATTGCAGTTATGTTGAAGCTTTGGCTGACAGTTATCTCTCATCCCCTTTCTCTGTTCTAGTATCTCATCCTCTTCTAATTACCTTCTTCTATGTTAATCTATCTGTAATTAGTATGTTATTACTTTTTTATGCATATTATACGTTGTAATTTGTATCCAGTGAATAATATATATGAGTGTTTGTGTTGGGAATCGAGTTTGTTTCATTGCTTTTCTATTATCGAAAATGAGTTATATTCCTCACTTGTTATACTTTTCAACAAATATACTCTTACAATCATACTTTAAAGGTTTATTTACCCCTCACCGGTTAGCATTGGCTATAGTTACTGCTCACCTGTTAAAACTTCATTTTAAAGTCACATGTCATGCTCTTGTTGAATAAAAAAATATCATTGTAAGTAATATTTGACATATATATATATATATATATATATATAACCAGAATGCGTGAGATCACTATGGCAATGGAATAAACGTTTATGCGAAGAAGCTGATAAATGGGGTTGGAATTCACTGCACTATGCTGTTAAACAAGGATTGACAGGAATAGTTTCCGATATGTTGGGATGGAAGAAATCCTTAGCCTACATTCGGGCAGGCAGCGAAAATGAGTGGACAACGGCATTTCACATTGCGATCAGTGAAGGCCATGAATCGATGATACATAAGTTATTAAAACATTGCCCAAATTGTTGGGACATGGTTAATAGCAAAGGCCAAAATGCTCTTCATGTTGCCATATTATTGAATGATGGCGATAATGAGGCAGTCAATGCGCTATTTAAGTTAAGATTTTGTAATAGCCTTGTTGATGAGGCAGATAATGAAGGCAATACTCCACTCCATTTGCTTGCTGCCTCTGGGGACCATGTGCCGCAAATAATATTAGACCATCCTAGAGCAAAGAAGATGACATTTAATAAACAAAATCGGACTCCACTTGACATAGCATCGTCTCGCACGTCGTTTCGCACTTGGACAACAACGAAGGTACATTTTAATAATCCGCAAATTTAATTAGTATTTTCTATTGAATTAAATTCTATTTATTTTTATGGTAATTACCGTATTTAAGAGCAAATATAGGGACTGCTTTTAAAAAAAAAAAAAAACTGATAATGAATACGACTATATATCTTTCAATCTGTATGTTCACAAAGGAAAAGAATCCTTCAAATCTCTCTCCACTTTAATCTCTAATTTTTTCTGATTTCTTGCTCCCCGCTCTTATTTTCAATTGAGAAATTTTTCAATCATCTTCGACTCGATTTTGCATTTTCTTTTGATTTTCTTCAATTTCATTTCTTTGAATTTCTTTGTTCTGTGTTTTCAATATAAAATCATACCCAAAAATTCAAAATTTTCATATATTCCTCATAAGAGTCCATATTAGTTGAAGAGAATAACCCTAGGTTGAGAAATCGATCAAGCTTAGAATTGCATGTATTCACATAAACACTGGTATAAGAATGTGAGTAATACGAAAAGAAGGTGTCCCCGAGTCTATATTCTGGATGTGGTCGGCATTCGAGAACCATTGTTGATCCCAAAGCGAAGCCTTGGTCTGACTGACTACTTAACAGAAGACTTACTCAAGCATTTTTAGATCCAAATAACTGAATGAAAAACATTTAAGTCAAATATTGTCCGAACTGTCTAAGAATACTGAATGTAAACAATAATAGTTTAGCAAAATATCTGAAAATAAATATCGAGAGACTCTCTAACATTGTCAATCTATGAAACCTCTACTGTTTGAGATAGGCGTCGGGACAGACCCATGACAACCTTAAATAAAAATACTAAAGCAAATAAATGAATGGAGTCCTCCGAAAATAAGGAGGTCTCACCAAAAGCTGATGAGAAGTTGGGTGATATCAACGATGCACTTGTTGATGATCCTAAATACCTGTATTTGTATCATAAGATGAAGCAGATCGAATGACATCAGTGCACTGAAAATGACTGATAACAACTCAACTGAATGTAAAGCAAGTCATGAAGTAAAGATCATTTAATTAGCCTCACATTAAAATAAATAAGCTAAACCATTGAACTGAATAAATATACATAATAAAACACTCTTTACTTTGATAGGGAGTTTCTCTATTCGACAACCACCACTATGAGCCTCGTGGTGAAACAACGTCTTGCCCACGTTGTTAGAGCCGCCCTATATCTTGTCGGAGTATAGAATGCAACTGAACTGATGGATCCACAAAAAAACCTTATGAGATTTGAATTGTCTGAACTCTTACCCCATATCGGTGCTCACTCTCAATATATATATATATAGATATATATATAAACTGAAATGTTCATGTAAAATATTCACTGAGTTGAGATAATTTCTCAAATACTTCTTTAAGAAGTGACTGAAGCTATACAAAGTACTTTTGAATTACTCTGAAAGCTCGCCGCACTTTTATGAAAATAGTGTTCTCTTTTCAAGATAAAAATGACACTTTCGTAACCACTCAAGTCCCCTTAGTTTCTCTTTGAAAACGATGCCTAAAACTTTTTTCTTAAACTCTCTTTAGTTTCCAAAACTCTCAAAGTATATGACCAAATGACCGTTAAAATATTTCTTTTCAATCTCTCAAACATGTCGTAGAGGTGAGATGTGACATTTATCCAACTATACATGAACATGTCATTATCCATACGAACACAAGTCACATTTTCTTCAAGAAATGTACCATAACCATTTGTACATGCTCCATAAGTTTTTATAAGAAACTCGTTGTCATGCTTTTGAATTATTAAATTTGTGTGACCCACCTCAAAATCACTTTTAAAGGTCAAATGTACTAAATGTACTATCACTTTGTATTCCTTTATTTTGATGGAGAATTTATAAAACTTTTCAAATTGCTTTGCACCAACAACAATGTGCCAATGTGCCCAATAACCTTTCATACCATTTGATGACCAAAAATTACCTTCACATTTGAAAGATCATCTTAAGAACTCATAATGTTCTTTCTTTTTAATTACCACAATGATGATCATTGACATTTTACCACATTTATATAAATACATTCAACAACTTGTCATTTTCAGACATATTATGCCCTGTTACCACATTCACATAAGAGAATGGAGCAAATCAATTGGGTAGCTTTCATGACTTTTAGTCAAAAAAAAAATTTGTTTTGCCTTAATCATCATCATATCATTACTATGGTGCATTAGGACTTAAACTCAATGTCTTAACCACATAAAGAAACCTAACTCATAAATCAATGGGACTTGAACCCAACATATTATTATCCTAACGCACCGAGACTTTAACTCGATGTCTTACGTACCCACTTGGTGCGGTAAACTTGAATTCACCGTCTTACCCTCAATCAATGTCTTAATAAACCAAATGCGTTACCAAAAAATAAATATTGAAAATCATAAATATAATCTGAATTTGACTTAAAACATAAGAGTTGGAACCATATAAAAGTCCCAAGTTAAAATAAATTAACATATTTTAATAGTCCCTCTCAATATTGTTATGAAGATTATCATAATTTATTAACCATTTTAAAATAACCACAAAACAGGCCTTGTTAGTACACATAATATATAGGATATGAAGTATACCTTGCAGCCGAAGATTACTAGGATCATTCATAAAATCAAGAAATACCTACCATTGGTTCTTGGAGAATGAGCAACTTGTGCTGATAACGTGTTGTAAAACTTAAGAACAAAAGAACAATACAGAGATGAAGACAAGAAGAATATAAGACAAGATGAACAATATAAGATAACTTTCTTTCTTTCAAATATTCAAATGTTCACCAAATCTTCAATTATATATAATATGAATTCTTATGCCGTTATTTATAGTGTAACATAGAGACATACAAAAGGTTAGTCATAAACATGAATATAATGGAGGAGGTTATAGAGGTGAAATGTTATAGGAATAATGGTCATAAAGGTGGAGATTATCTTCATAATGGAGAAAAGTAATGTAGTGGACATTCACACTAACTTATTTTATAACATACCCTAAAATATAGGTACCATTTTGTTTATTAATGTATGAATTAGGTATTAAAATACGTGTCAAATATGTTAGAATTAGTAATATTCACTCTTAAATATTTTTTTTTCTCTTTATTAATTACTACATGTTGAATATAATAATGTATTAGGAGAAATTCGTAGACGATTTGCGCGGCATTAGTACAAGACTGGGACAACGTTGTGACTTTGACGTAAAACGTCAAACAGACAATATCAGAAAGATACAAGAGATGAGGAAGGATGATGATGAAGGCAAAGCTAAGAAAGAAAAATTAGAAATCGAAAAAATTATGAAGTCAACTAAAATGCATGTAGTTGTAGCTACTCTAATAATGACAGTGACATTCGCAGCTGGTTTCACATTACCAGGAGGTTTAGACAGCGATGACGGGATGGCGATTCTAATTAAGAATGCAGCATTCGGTGCATTTGTTATTTCGGATGTGCTGGCATTTACATGCTCTGCTGCTGCTATAATCATCTACTTCTTCATGGCATATAGTGAAGTAGACGTATATAAAGAAACTAAGGTAAAAGTTTTTCTAAGGAATTATCGTATAGCAAGTGCTTTGCAAGTTTTTCTAAGGAATTATCGTATAATATGAATTCCTCTTGTAATTTTATAGTAATATAAACTACTTTTGTTGATCCGTTTTCTTTTCTCACATCTGCCTCTTCTGTGAAAGACAAAACTCTTTCTATTCATTTTCTTTTTTTTTATTGGACGCATAAAATGTTTGTAAAAAGACATAAGCCCGCACGAATGAAAAACGAGCTCTTGAAAGCAAAATTGGTCGATTTTCCCCTTGCTCGTGAGATATACATGTGACCTAATTCAAATTCAGATACATTATAAATGTGTACCATAATCCTTGTAAGCTTTTTAATTGTTGTAATTCCCAATTAATTTTCCTTCGCGCATTCTTGTTCTAGGTCTATATAAGCACACCACTTGTAAATAAGATAGATACATATAAATAATTCTCCTTTTTATGCATATTCCCTAATTTTCATTAACGAGCGTAGGGAGCAATTAGTTAAAACGATTACAGCACAGTCAGATCAAAATTACCACGACATTGTGTTCAATATCAATATTGTTGAATTTTTCTGATATAATAGTTCAAATCAATCTATATAAGTTTGAGATCACCGAGTAGTAAAATTTTTCTCTTTTTTTTTTATGTTGTTGACGGAGTGTCGCATTAAATTTTATAGTTTAAATTATATTAAATAAAGATTAAAATAGTAAAAGTAATACTAAAATAATACTAGTACTAAATTATGTTGGAACTGCTATGATGTGAAGATCAATTTAAGATTCAAAAGTTTATGAGCTTTACATAAATTTCAGGTTAGTATCACAATAATAATTGATTTCTTAATTAAATACTTATAAATATTTAATTTATGTATTTGTACAGAAATTATTAAGTTTATGTGAAATAGTAACTGAGATTCCATATCCTCCCCAAATTACTATATAATTTATTTAATCTAGGAGATGAAATTAAATAATACCAAATTGGATGATTAAGATGGAATATTTAGGATCAACATTGAGATTAAATGTATACCTTCAATCAAAAAATATAATTTTAATCATGAGATATCTTAAGATAATTAGATCCAAAGTATATTGAATTATTGATGAGTGTAGTTCATTTTTATTAATATTTTTTACTTATATATATAGAGACAATATAACTTTTTGTTGTCATCATTAGATATTATAACTTGTA
>NC_064290.1:1848318-1902099 GCF_019186545.1 Solanum stenotomum | reverse complement strand
AAAGGAGTTGTTTGTAGCTGCTAGTTTAGCTTAGTTTAGTGTTACTTGCGAGTACCTGTTGCTTTTGGTACCCACCCTTGCTTCTACACAGTTGTGTAGGTTGACAGCTCTATCAGATCCGGCTTATTACTCATTTTCATATTAGAGCTTCCAGACTTACTTGAGAGGTAGCGGTTCATTCCAGACGTGCCCTCAAGTTATCTATATTTACGGTTCTGTTCTATTCTAGAACTTTACTATGAGACTTGTATATTTTATTCAGATTCTATATTAGAGGTTTGTACATGTGACAACCAATTCTGGGGTTATGTTGAGTTTATTTAAAGACTTCCGCTTATCTTTCTATCTTATTTTTGTTTTATTAATTCTGTATCGTCGGGTTTTTGGGTGTTAGGCTGACGTGTCTGGTGGGGTTTGGGCACGTGCCATCACATCCGATTTTGGGGTGTGACAACTTGGGTTGCCACTTTTGGCCAAGTTAAATGTTTAACTTTTAACATTCTCAGTTATCTTATTGTTCAGTTCAGTTAAGTGTTATTGATCATTAGATATGAATATTGTCTTCCGCTGAGTTAAGTAAGCCAGGCCAAGGGTTCGCTTGGGGCAAGCAATGATCTTCGAGTGTCAGCCATGTCCAGGGTGTAGGCTCGAGGAGTGACATTCATAATCATATCGACCTATATTAACAAGTCTTCTTCATTTATGGACTTCATTTGTCAGATAACCTACCTATTTGTTTGCTTCTCTCCGGATATGAATGATATTCATCTTGGTGGCATCAAGTAAATACTTGCAATCTCTTATGACGTCCATTCTTTTATGCGGAATTAATCTCTTCTGACCAATTACAATTTGGATAGAAAAAAATGACCGTGTTTTGATATTTTATATATAAAAAATAAAGATCCATCACAAAAGAAACATAAAACTAAAAACAAATTTTGGACTATTTTCTTTGTCCTTTTTTATTGCTTAATATTTTACTTCCTCTCTGTCTCAGTCCCTTTCTCTATCATCATAATCAAATGGTTGTTAATTGTTACCCTTGCAACTTGAAGTGGGTCCATCCTATCAATTTCCTAGCCAATAATAATATGCCACGTGTATGAACATGTGATAATTAAACATCAAAATTCCCTAATTGAGTCATAAAGTGTGAGAATTGCATTAGAAATTATTGTATTATGTTATGTTCTTACCAACTAAGGAATCAAAGAATTTTTGTTGGGTTTTAGCGTTGTAGAGAAACAAGAAGAACAAAAAAACACCTATAAGGGTTAAACTGGTCTTTTAGATTTTATCAATCAAAGAAAAAAAAGGTACGTTGAAGAGCTAGCTACCTAATCAAATCTTTCTTTAGTTTTACAGTTTTCCCATGTTGAGTTTTACCTAAATACTCATTTCTTCCATCTGGGGTTTACTTTTTGTGAATGAATATGAGTTAAAGATGGGATTTTTAGTACATAGTGTTGAAAAAAGATTGTGTTTTTATCTTGGAGTGAGAAAATGTGTATTTATCTTTGTTGTATACTATTTCCTCTTTTCTAATTTGTTTGTGTTACTTTAATTTGTCGAAGTTTAAGAAAATTAACAAGACTTTTGAATCTTGTGTTATTAATGTTGTAGAACGTATGAAAATGTCATTTAATTTACTTCAAAAAAAGCTGAGGTTTTTTCCCCTTTGAAATTTCAGTTTGAGTCATTGGTTGGTAACTACTGGACTTTAACTTTTGCAATCCCCTTTCTTAATTTAGATTGTTGCTCTTATTTTTGGATGTTATGCATAATTTCTTTTGGTACATTGGAAAGAAAAATAAACTACATAAAAAAATTTAAAGTTGTTCATTAGCAATATGCTTAAGTTCGCTAGGAGAAGAAACTTTATGTTCTTAATAGTATTACAGGGCCTCTTCATGATTGTGATTCTCCATAAACAAGTAGTCTCCAGATACGTGCTTTGTATGTGTACCTGGACATATTAATGAGTGTGTTAGTTTTAAAAAATTGCATAAACGAAATATAACAATGCTTTTGACTTAGCTAGATACTTCATTTGTCTCAATTTATGTGACATTGTTTGATCAGGCACAAAGTTTAAGATATAAGAAGACTTTTGTGACACCTTGGATATCCACACATAATGGATCCAAGAATGTACATTGCTGCAAGGGAAGGGAGTATGGAAGATGGTGATTTTTCACTTGTTGATCATCTGAAAAGGGAGGAAGAAAATGGTTACCAAGTCACACCAAAGGGAAATACAATCCTCCATGTGGCAGCTCACTTTGGCCAACGAGGTTTCATGGGAGAAGTCCTTAAGTTTACCCCAGCGTTATTATGCTATAAGAATAAGAAAAATGAAACTGCGCTTCACATTGCAGCTAATTTAGGACAAAGTGAAGTGGTGAGTGAACTACTTAGCATAGAAGGAAAGGAGACACTTGTGAGGATGACGGATGACATTGGAGATATGGCCTTGCACAAGGCCGTTAGAAGTGGACACATTGACATTGTCAGGATGTTGGTGAAATTATTACTAGATCCTGAACACGACCTCCCAGCCAATAAGGCAGGGGAGACACCACTTTATTTGGCAGCAGAGTCTGGCTTTCATGATGCTTTGATTGAAATCTTGAACGTTTGCAAAGAACCAACTTATGTTGCAGGTCCATCCAATCGAACACCTCTACATGCAGCCGTAATTCAAGAACACACAGGTAAGTACCTTCTGGATGATTTCATCATATATAATATGGAAAATGATTAAATTTGTCCCTCTACTAATAAAAAGAAGCTATTTTTGTCTTTGGTTAAATTTATTTCAATAAATATACTGCTACAGTCATACTTATGATCTTGTTGAACGGAAAAATCATCATCATATATAATATTTGACTAATATATCCAGAATGCGTGAGATCACTATGGCAATGGAATAAACCTTTATGCGAAGAACTTGATAGATGGGGTTGGAATTCACTACACTATGCTGTTAAACAAGGATTGAAAGAAATAGTTTCCGATATGTTGGGATGGAAGAAATCTTTAGCCTACCTTCCGGCTGGCAGTGAAAATGACTGGACGACAACGTTTCACATCGCAGCTAGTGAAGGTGATGTATCGATGATATATAAGTTATTAAACCACTGCCCAGATTGTTGGGAAATGCTTAATAGCAATGGTCAAAATGCACTTCATGTTGCCTTATTGAACGGTCACAAAATGTTCGTCTCTGTCTTCTATGGGTCTGGATTTTGTAATAGCCTTGTTGATGAGGCAGATAAAGAAGGCAATACTCCACTCCATTTGCTTGCTGCCTCTGGGGACCATGTGCCGCAAATGATATTAGACCATCCTAGAGCAAAGAAGATGGTATTTAACAAACAAAATCAGACTCCACTTGACATAGCATTGTGTCGAACATGGACAATAAAGAAGGTACTCTCTCTTGTCCATGACAGATTGTATCGGTTTTCCCTCACTTCTTTGGACCGACTCAGTTAATGTGCCAGAAAATTTTATCTTCTTGAAGGGTGGTGTCATGCTTCGCAAGAGCATCCTCAATTCATTACTTTCTCTATAATAATGACTAATGCTGACATCTTCTGTTGCATTTGTGTTGAATATCATGCAATCTTGAAGGGTGGTTTCAATTTGGTTGGTTTTTGTACTGCTTTAGTAGTGATGTTTATTGAGTAATGGTGCTTTGTCATGATTCCTTCATTTCTGTTATTGAACTGCTTTGATCCATTTTTCATCGAGTCAAGGGTTTATCAGAAACAACATTTCTACCTCCAGGGTAGAGATAACGTCACCATACATGACCTACCTCCGGAGTAGAGATTACACTGAGACTGAGTATATATATTCTTCTTCTTGTTGTTGGTAAAGAAAAAAGTAGAGTAACAATGAACTATATCTTGTGTTTTCTAAAATGACCGCTATTTTGGACTATCTATTTTTAGCAAGGACGAAAATAAAATGAACCTAAGGGAGTAGTTATTAATTGCACTTCTTCTCAAGAATTATTACATTATACTATATCTTTCACTAGCTATCTGATCAATTTTATTACTACATGTCTCATATTAGGAGAAATTGGTACACGATTTTTGCAGTATAAATGGACAATTGGGACAACGTGACTTCAAGGTAAAACGGAAAACGGAAACAATCGGGAACATACAACAGATGAGGAAGGAGGATGATCATGACAAAGCTAAGAGAGTCAAAATAGAAATCGCAAAATTTATGAAGTCAACTCAACTACATGTAGTTGTAGCTACTCTAATAATGACAGTCACGTTCGCAGCTGGTTTCACATTACCAGGAGATTTAGACAGCGATACGTATGACAGTCCTACTAAAGGCCGGATGGCGATTCTATTAAAGAGAGCAGCGTTCCGTGCATTTGTTATTTCGGATGTCCTGGCATTTTCATGTTCAGCTGGTGCTATATTCATCTATTTCTTCATGGCAGATATGGATGTAGACTATAATGAAGAGCGTAAATGGGACTGGTTCAAAATGTTTCGGAGGAGCTATAATATAGCAGGTTCTTTGCAAGGTTTGGCAATGGGTGCAGTTGTAGTTGCATTTGTAACTGGTATGTATGCTACTTTAGCAAATTCACTTCTTGCTAATAGTGTTTGTGTCATTGGTTGTGTCACTGTTCTTGTGTACTTTTCGATTATCTTTTGGGTATAGCTAGGAGAGGTGTGCTTACTAGTAGTACTCGAACTACGTACATAACCTTATGGTTGGAGGTGATCAGGTGTGCTTACCATTCGAGCAACTCTCTGTTATCTAATATAGCTAGGAGATCAAACTTAATACTATTTTTTCCTTCATGTATAGAGAGATGCGATTGTGAATGATACTATTTGTTCTAGCATGATTTGCTTGAATTATTTTTCCCATTCCTCTTGTTATTGTTTCGAAATGAAGTAAATCGATTTGTGATTTATCAACACGTCTATATTTATTCAACAAGATCCAATAATTAGCTTGATTTCTTTAGGAGGCAATGTATGTAGCCATGTGTTTGTCTAAAAAAGTGTACCATGAGTCTAAGCCTTTCTATTTGTACCAGTTGAGTACGTCTGCCCAAGACACTTTAGTGTATATATTGTACTATTATAGGTAGAACTTTAGGACTCTTGCGTGAATAAGTAAAGCATTATGAAATCTTCAAGTAATATAGATCTATTCCCTTCTCGGGCTGTGTAATTTTACATGATATCAGGGCTCTAAACATAGAAGCTACGTTGTACAAATTTCTGTCCAAAAACAATGGCCTCTAGTTCCCTTTACCCCTCCTTGTCTCTTTTAGCCTCCGCCCTGCATCATCTCATGGTTGTTTGTCCTGTCATCTCTAGGGCCCTATTGTCACAATTATGACGTAAGTTTAACGACTTGGGTCGATCTTAAGCAAACAACACTCCAAAGTGAAATGGAAGTCATCCACCTAGGCCATGGGCCTTACTGATCACTCACCAACCTAAATCATTTATGTAATGTGATAAATCATTTATCTTTTGTTATTTTTTAAAAAGGCCATTCAAGGTGGAAATTAATACATTCAGCCACTTTACCTTGAGTTTTAAGCCAAAAAAAAAAAAAATTAAAACCCAATTGATCATTTTAACCAAAAATCACATGTATATATAAGATAAATTTTTGTATTTAATTTTGAACCCCTCACAAACAAGAAGTAAAGAGTGGGCGGTAGATCTCTTTAATAATTGACTCTCACGTTTTACGGCTCAAATCCCATTGTGAACAATGAACATTATATTTTTAGGTTCTCTTCATTTAATTTTGGGAACAATTTTTTACGTTTTTTTTTATTATTATAAAAAAAATTGCTAAAATGATACTCCCTCTGTCCCTAATTACTTGTTCATATTTCCCTTTTTAGTTGTCCCTAATTACTTGTCCATTTTGACAAATCAAGAAAGGACAATTTTTTTCACCTATTATATCCTCAATTAATTACTTTGAAAAAGGTAGAGCTTTTTGAAAATATTAAATTTTTAACTCATCCACTTCATAATTAATAGAAAATGGTAAATTCACTATGTCAATTATTGTTTTTTTAATAGATATGTCAATTCAAAAGTGGACAAGTAATTAGGGACAGAGGGAGTATATTTAAACCCAAAAAAATCAAAGGGGCCATTCCCAAAGGCTAACAATAGTTGTATAATGGACAACTATTGTTGGATAGAGGGAATATATACTATTACTTTCTTGGAATTGGGTTTTGTTGGCTTATCCGCACATTTATACTTTTATTATTTTTCGAACCCCTGAATAAAAATCTTGAATCCGTCACTGGCCCACCGAATATTTGACTGGTAAGCTCCTTTATACATTGATAAACACAAGGGCTAAAAAGGTCCAAATTGACAAGTTAAAATCAATTAAATTCATATAACTACAAGGTTCGAATTCGAATTTTGCTGGTAGCATCTAATTTATTAAATTAGATATGTTCATTATCACCTCGTCCCATATTAACAAGTCTTCTTCATTTGTCAGAAAATCTATATGCGTAGTTGTTTGTTTTTCTTCAGATATGAACGAAATTCATCTTGGTGACTTCAAGCAAATACTTATAATCTCTTATAACGTCTTATTCTTTTATGTGAAAATGATTTTTTATGATCAATTACAAATTTAATAGAAAAAAATAATCTTTTTAGATTTTTTGTATATAAAAATATAGATATATTGTAAAAAAAGACTTAAATAAAACTAATAATAAATTTGCACGATTTTGTCGTCTTAATTACTTTGATTTTTTTCCCTGTCTGGTTCACTCCCTTTCTCTATCATCATACTCCGACGGCTGTTAACTTCGCGACTTGAAGTGGGTCCACCACAAAAATTAATATATTTTGCTTACATAACTGAACACACAAAAAAAAAACATTTTTCATCATAATGAATACATACTTTATGCTACTAGGTTAAAGATTCGATTTTTTTCATTTAGGTTTTACTTTTTTTTCGGTGTGTATTAATATGGGTTAGAGATTCGATTTTGAGTAAATAGTGTCGATAAATATTGTGTTTTTTTTGTTGGGAGTAAGAAAATGTTTATATTTGTTTGTGTTGTGTTGTGTTGTGTTGTGTTAGGCGTTTGACCATGAAAATAAAAATTTAATTTATTTTATTTAGAATTTTTAAAAGTAGAATTGGAATTGTGTTTGCCATAATATTTGAATTTTTTGTTTTAGAATTTGAATGTGCTTTTATAAGGAAAAATTCTTTTGGCCAGAAAATTTGGTCAGAATTTGATCAAAATGGTAAAATAACATATTTCACACTATGTTATTTTACCTTTTTGAACATTTTTATGATTTTTTTTCACAGTTTTCTATTGTGCGATTATGCATATACAAAGAATTCAGAAATTTGATGGGGGACATTTGCAATATTGACGACACACATTTATTTGGTTGGTGGTTGTAGTTGATATTCTCTAATTTGGTTGGTAGAAAAAATAAATGAGATGCTTTTGGTAAAAAATAAGAAGTTGAGTAATATTAATGACACGTTTTTTTCGTTGATAAAAGTGTCGAGAAAAAAATATTGTGTTTTGTTAGGCGTTTGAACATGAAAATAAAAAATATTTTACTTTATTTAGAATTTTTAAAGGTAGAGTTGGAATTATGTTTGGCCATAATATTTGAATTTTTTTTTAGAATTTGAATGTGCGTTACTATAAATATGATTTCTTTTCACAATTTTCTATTATGAGATTATGCATATACAAAGAATTCAGGAATTTGATGGGGGGACATTTGCAATATTGACGACACACATTTATTTGATTGGTAGTTGTAGTTGACATTCTTTGATTTGGTTGGTAGAAAAAATAAATGAGATGCTTTTTGGTAAAAAATAAGAAGTTGAGGTAATATTAATGACACGTTTTTTTCTTGATGAAATTGCCCCTTTCCTCTTCCTCTTTTCTCTTCTCCTTTCTCCTTAGCCCTAGCGCGAAAATTCTGATTTTCTAAAACTGACTAAGTTCTGAATTGACCCATATTAAACTCCAAAAATCGGATTAAAATATTAGGGCAGTGAAAAAACTAAAATACCCCTTAAATTTCCGGATTGGACGTTTCCTTAATTCAATAGCCCAACTTCCAAAGGGTATAACTTGTTCATAGAAACTTGAAATCGTGTAAACTTGGCGGCGTTGGAAAGATCATTCCAAGGGTTTTCCAACCATATCTGGAACTACACCTAACTCCTCCTGAGCTAGAAGTTATGGTCATCTGAAGTTGACCAAAAACTCAACTTTAACTTGCTTAAAATTTTCCAGATTTCCTTATTCTTTCCAAAAATAACTATTTCCAGATTTTAAACTTCTTTCTAGTTCTTTCTAGTTGCGGGATGTTACAATATCTCCCCTTTGGGAACATTCGTCCTCGAATGAGATTTTCTCTTACTAGGCTAAAGGTAGTAACATCAAGTTTAAACACCCAACAAGCAAATACAACAACCAACATTCTTACTCATAATTTAGATAGTACTAAAAAGAAAATTAGTACCTTGGTTTGTGTTTTCTCCGGACTCGAAGATATGTGGATATCTCTTCTCCATATCCTCCTCAGCTTCCCAAGTAGCTTCCTTAACAAATTGATTCCTCCAAAAGACTTTGACTGATGCTACTTCTTTGTTCTCAACTTGCGAACTTGGCGATCTAGAATCTAAACAGGAACCTCCTCATAGGATAAGCTATCCTTGATCTCAATATTTTCAGTTGGTATGATCAATGAAGGATCGCTCATGCACTTCTTCAACATGGAGATGTGAAACACTGGATGAACCGTTGCTAGCTCTTGTGGTAGCTCCAACTCATAAGCTACATTGTCCATCATTTTGGCTATTCAATAAGGCCCAATATACCGGGGACTAAGCTTTCCCTTCTTACCAAACCTCATAACACCCTTCATGGGTGAAACTTTTAAATATACTCAATCATCTACTTCGAACTCTAACGACCTTATCCTAACATCAGTGTAGGATTTTTGACAACTCTGCGCCATTTTCAACCTCTCTTGAATCCCCTTCATCTTCTCCATAGCTTGGTGAACTAAATCTGGTCCTATCAACACTGCTTCACCAACTTCAAACCATCCAATAGGAGATCTGCATCTTCTCCCATAAAGAGCTTCATATAGAGCCATTTGGATGCTAGAGTGGTAACTGTTGTTGTAAGCAAACTCAATGAGAGGTAGGTGATCATCCCAATTCCCTTTGAAATCAATCACACAAGCCCTCAACATATCTTCTAATGTCTGAATAGTGCGCTCTGGTTGCCCATCTGTCTGAGGATGAAATGTAGTACTTAAGTTCACCTTTGAACCTAAGCCTTTTTGGAATGACTTCCAAAACTGTGCAGTAAATCGTGCACCTCTATCTGAAATAATAGAGACTGGAACCCCATTAAGTCTTACCACCTCTTGAATGTAAAGTTTAGCATAATCTTTTGCTGAGTTGGTGTCTTTACCGGTAAAAAGTGGGTTTATTTCGTCATCTTATCGACAATCACCCAAATATAATCATGCTGTCTGCGAGACCTTGGCAAGCATGTGATGAAATCCATATTAATCATCTCCCACTTTCATTCCGGAAGTTCTATACTCTGAGCCAAACCACCGGGCCTTTGGTGCTCTACTTTCACTTGTTGGCAATTTGGACACTTAGCAATAAACTCTGTAATGTCCTTCTTCATGACATTCCACCAATACACTTCTTTCAAATCACGATACATCTTGGTGGAACCTGGATGAATGGAATATCTGGAGCTATGAGCTTCCTCCATGATCCTCTCTTAGATTCCATCCACCATAGGTACGCACAATCTACCTAGATATCTCAAGACACTATCTCCCCCTTGTTCAAAAGCTAATACTTTTTGCTTATGAACATTTGCTTTTAAGTCTAGCAAAATGGGGTCTTGGTCTTGCTTCTCTTTCACTTCTGACACTAATGATGACTCAGCCCTATTCGTTACCACTATTCCTCCTTCTGTGGAATCCGTAAGTCTGACTCTCAGGCGCGCAAGTCTGTGCACATCTTTTGCTAACTCTCTTTTTTCTTTCTCAACATGGGCGGTACTACCCATAGATAACCTGCTTAAAGCATCAGCAACAACATTAGCCTTACCTGGGTGGTAAATAATACTCATGTCATAATCCTTGAGTAGCTCTAACCACCTCCTTTGTCTTAGATTAAGCTCTTTCTGAGTAAACACATACTGAAGACTCTTGTGATCAGTGAATACATCAACATGAACACCATATAAATAATAATGCTATATCTTCAAAGCGAATACTACAGCAGCTAACTCTAAGTCATGGGTTGGGTAGTTCTTCTCATGAACTTTCAACTGTCTGGAGGCATAAGCTATAACTTTGTCATTCTGCATAAACAGGCAACCCAAACCAACTCTAGATACATCACAATACACCATAAAACCTTGTGTACCTTCTGGTAAGGTCAATATTGGGGCAGTAGTTAACCTCTTTTACAATTCCTGAAAGCTTATCTCACAAGCTTCACACCATTGAAACTTAACTATTTTCTGAGTCAATTTCGTCAAAGGTGACGAAATAGACGAGAACCCCTCTACAAACCTTCTATAATAGCCAGCCAAACCCAAGAAGCTCTTAATATCAGTTGGAGATGTGGGTCTAGGCCAATAATGCACTGCCTTGATTTTCTGGGTATCAACTTTAATTCCATCTTCAGACATAATATGGCCTAAGAATGTTACAGACTCAAGCCAAAATTCACACTTAGAGAATTTAGCATATAATTCCTTATCTTTCAAAGTCTGAAGAACTATTCTGAGATGGCTAGCATGATCTTCTTCATTCCTTGAATATATTAGTATGTCATCAATGAAGATGATAACAAACATATCTAAATAAGGTTTGAAGACTCTGTTCATATGGTCCATGAACGCTGCTAGTGCATTGGTCAAACCAAAGGACATGACCAAAAACTCATAATGACCATATCTGGTTCTGAAAGCTGTCTTTGGAATATCACATTTCTTTACTCTTAACTGTTGATAGCCAGATCTGAGGTCTATTTTCGAAAAACAAAAAGCACTCTGAAGCTGATCGAAAAGATCATCAATTCTTGGAAGAGGATACTTATTCTTGATGGTAACCTTGTTCAATTGACGGTAGTCTATACACATCCTAAGGGAACCATCTATCTTTCTGACAAACAAGACCGGAGCTAAAAGGTCTTTCAACTATTCTTTAAGCTCTTTCAACTCTGCTGGTGCCATTCTATATGGCGGAATAGATATATGACGAGTATCTGGAACAAGATCTATACCAAAGTCTATCTCTCTCTCAAGAGGGACCCTGGAAAGATCATCTCGAAAGACTTCTGGAAACTCATTCACTACTGAAACTGACTGAATATGGGGTACCTCAACACCTAAGTCATTAACTCGGACTAAGTGATAGACACACCTCTTAGAAACTAACTTTCTTGCCTTAAGATACGAAATAAAACGACCCTTAGGCACTGTTGAACTGTTTTTCCATTATAATACTGGCTCATTTGGAAACTGAAACTTGACTACTCAAGTTCTACAATCAACTGAGGCATAACAGGGATGAACTCAGTCCATACCAAGAATGACATCAAAGTCTACCATGTCTAACTCAATTAAATTAGCCATGGTACTCTTGTGATTGACAGAAACGGGACAATCACAATAGACTCGCTCTGCTAGAATAGACTCACCAACAGGTGTGGAAACACTGAATGGTTCACTAAGTTGCTCAGGAATAACATCAAAATTCATAGAAACATAAGGAGTTACAAAAGACAAACTCGCTCCTGGGTCTAGCAAAGCATAAACAGTAAGGTCAAAGACTTGAATCATACCAGTGACAACATCTGGTGAATCCTCTTGCACTTGGCGATTATTGAGAGCATACAAGCGGTTTGTTCCTCCGTCAATACCAGAAGTAGCTCATCTAGGTGCAGTCCTGTCTGGTGGAGCGATTGAAGAAGACTGGGCTCTATTGCCCCCATTACCCTGCTTGTTCCTTGGACACTCTCGCATGAAATGCCCACTCTGATCACACTTGAAACACAACCAGTGGAGCCCTCGCGACAAACACCTAAATGGTTCTTACCACACTTGGTGCATGTATGAGGCTTACTACCCTCTTGCGCCACAATGCCCTGAGAATAGGCAGGCTTAGCTCTAGAATTCTGACCATAGTACTCACCTTTACTCTTAGGTGCAGGTGCACTTGCAGATGATGGAGCAGGTCCCTTTTGCTTCTGTTGGAAAGACGACCGGTTGGCATTACTCTTCTGTTGCCCAGACTCATTCCCTATCTTAGCCCTCTTGTTCTTGAACTCATCCCTATCCCTTAGCTTCTCTTTCTCTACATGCTGCACATAAACCATCAACCTCGAAATGTTCATGTCCCCAATAAGCATTGATGCCCGACCCTCTTTGCTTAATAGACGTCCCAAACCAGCAACAAACAAACTCATCCTACCCCTCATGTCCACAACTATTTCAGGAGCATAGCGAGACAGTTGGGTGAACTTCAACCCATACTCCTGTACACTCAAAGAATCTTGCTTAACTGTGAGGAACTCATGTACCTTGCCTCTTTTAGTTCCCGGGGAAAGAAACTCCCCAAGAAAGCCTCTTCAAAACATGCCCAACTCGTAGGTAGTGTATCCTCAACTCTATCCCCTTTCCACTGATCAAGCCAAGTCCTAGCAACATTCTTCATCTAATATGCAGCTAGCTCAACTCTCGCAGTATCAGCAACATGCATCACATCAAATACCTTTTTCAGTTTCTCAATGAAGTTCTCTGGGTTCTCTGCAGTGCTCAAACCAGTGAAACTTGGGGGATTCATTCTCAGGAACTCATAAATCCTCGAAGTGTCAGCCTTTTCTTATCGAGCTCCTCTCTGCTGACCAACCTGGTTAGTCACAGCTTGACTCAACATCCTAATTGTCTCTCTGAACTCAACATTGGTCACTTCCCCTTGAGATTGCACTTCGGGTGCATTGGGTAACTCTTGTTCCTCAACATTCCTCATAGCTGGACGACCTCTGACTGCTCTTCGTGGAGGCATGATTATCTGAAAACACACGCAAGCACGAATTAGAGGGAAACTTTTAGAGATTAAACTCTAACGCACGAAATGAGTGTGAAGGAAGTGAAGAAATTCCTAAATGTTGCAGCCTCCTAATTATAGATGTGGCGCGCTTCACACCGATGACTAGGACTCTACATACACGACTTCATAGACTCCCTAGGACTCTTGAACTATGTGTTCTGATACCAAGTTTGTTACGCCCCGAGCCTACACCCTGGGCGGGACTGATACTCGAGAACCATTGTTGGCCCCAAGCGAACCCTTGGCCTGGCTTACTTAACTCAGCGGAAGACTCTAAGCATGATTACAATAATTAAATGAACTTACTCAAATAACTTCATAATATAACTTAGAATGTTAAAAGAATTTAAACATTCAACTTGGCCAAAATGGCAACTCAAGTCTTAACATAAGATAAAATGAGAAGACTAAAGAATTAATAATTGATTGTCTATTTGTCTATGAAACCTCTAAACAACTGAGATGGATGTCAGTATAGGCCCACGACATCCTAATGAACTAATACTAAAACTGAAAACAATAAATAAGAGTCCTCTGGAATGCAAAGAGGCTCACCAACAGACTCTGAACTGCTCACTGGATCAACGATGTGCCGGAATACCGATCCTAGTTACCTGTGTCTGGATTATAATACGATGCAGGCCAACTGGTATCAGTACATTGAATGTACAGTATGCGATTTGGAATGCTAAAACAACATAGGCTTAAAAGAATCTGAGAGAAACTGAAGAACTTACATGGCTCAACTCAACTCAACATGACTAAACTCATTTCAATATAAAGCAGTTTAAAAGCAAGTGCAATATAAAGAAAAGTTGTTTTAAAATATGATATCAACTCTGTGTGTTTGTAAAGATACAAATAACTCTGAGATGTATTTAAAAATACAATTAACTGATGTATATAAAAATACAATAACCTTTGTGGAGTTTCTCTAACCAACAACCATCACATAAGAACTATAGTAATGATACATCGATCTACCTCACGCTGTCAACGCATCATATACTCAACTAAAAGTATAGGACCTGAACTGTCTAATGGATCCACTAGTCTATTTCGAAAAGGGTTCATCTAAAAAGTACCATGATGGCTACATGGTTTTATGGAGACGTGAGTTATCTGAACTCATGCCCGCCACCAATTCGGTGCTCAATACTACTCCCAAAATATACTAGCTCTTATGTTTTAAAAACATACTTCTTCTGTGATTTGAGATTAGTGCTAAAAAACTTAGTTCAAAGGCTATCTTGGAAATCTCAGTTTCTCTGCTTGCTTCATTTAGAAAGCTATTACTCTTTTCTGAAAACTAGCCCCCGAAAGCTCTTTGAAAATCTCAGTTTCCGTTCTTATTTAAATGTGAAAAACATTTAAAATCTATTTGGGAAATACTTAGTCCCCATATGCTTCTTTGAAGAGAAGAACTTCAACTTTACTCCTTACTAAACTCAAAACTTAAGTCTTAAAAAAAGTTTAAAACATTTGTGAAAGGCTTTTTGAAAACTTTAAGAACTTATCTTAACTTGACTCTTGATTTCTCTTGACGTTGATCTTAACTGATCTTTACTTGGCTCTTAATTGATCCTTGAATTGAATTATGGATTCAAGGATTAAGATTTGTGATTGGAAAGATCTCATGTTGTTTAGGATTGATTTTTGATAGCTAAACATGAGAAAAGACCGAAAATCAAAATACGAAGGTGGATCTGCGATGCGGAGGCATAATTTAATTTTGGTTTCGAAAACGTCTTTTTGAGAAAGAACACCTCGTGTCAGCTCCGCGATGCGAAGCAGAAATTTTCAAAATCTGGGACCAGGCGTGCGACGCGCAAGCACGGACGAAATTTCTTCTTCGTTTTCCAGCCTCAATTCACCCAAACTTGATTTTTTTTCTTAAATTACTTTTAGATACAGATACCCAACATATGTACCTAAGAACCTAACTCGAAACGACTTTATAATGCGATGTAACAAACTCAGAAACTTCCCAACTTAGTCAAATTCAAGAACAATATATGAATTCAAGAATAGGCATCAAAATCATCAATATTCAAACACTTTTAGGATGATTCCAAACTGAAATAATATGCTTGGAACGTGGGAGAACGATCCCAACATTATGAGAGCCTCACATACCTGATCGAAGCAAATCCTTAGCGAAAACACCAACGTTCTTGATGAAATTGCCCCTTTCCTCTTCCTCTTTTCTCTTCTCCTTTCTCCTTAGCCCTAGCGTGAAAATTCTGATTTTCTAAAACTGACTAAGTTCTTAATTGACCCATATTAAACTCCAAAAATCGGATGAAAATATTAGGGCAGTGAAAAGACTAAAATACCCCTTAAATTTCCGGATTGGACATTTCCTTAATCCAACATCCCAACTTCCAAAGGGTATAACTTGCTCATACGAACTCGGAATCGCGCAAACTTGGCGGCGTTGGAAAGATCATTCCAAGGGTTTTCCAACCATATCTGTAACTACACCTAACTCCTTCTGAGCTAGAAGTTATGGCCATCTGAAGTTGAAAACTCAACTTGAACTTACTTAAAATTTTCCAGATTTCCTTGTACTTTCCAAAAATAACTATGTCCAGATTTTTAACTTCTTTCTAGTTCTTTCTAGTTGCGGGATATTACAATTTCTTTTCACAGTTTTCTATTGTGGGATTATGCATATACAAAGAATTCAAGAATTTGATGGAGGGATATTTGCAATATTAATGACACATTTATTTGGTTGGTTGTTGTAGTTGATATTCTGTAATTTGGTTGGTGGAAAAAATAAATGAGATGCTTTTGGTAAAAAAAATAAAAAGTTGAGGTAATATTAATGACACATTTTATTTTTTTTTGGTTGTTGTAGTTGATAAAATTGTCGAGAAAAAATTATTGGGTTTTAAACTTTTAGAGAAACAAGAAGTAAAAAAAAACCCTACAAGGGTCAAATTGCTCTTTTGGATATTATTAATCAAAGAGAAAAGGTAATTTTGAAAACGAATTTCACGATCTCTAGTAGCCCCAATCTTCACAGCACCCTCCGCCCCCCCCCCCCCACCCCCCCGCACACACACATTCATCTGTCATAGTATTTAATTAATTTATATACAAATATAATTTTGCTTACGTGACTAAACACACAAAAAAACATTTTCATCATAGTGAATACATCCTAAATGCTACTTCCTTTGTTCCTATTTACTTGTCTATTTTTTATTTTACACACCTATTAAGAAAAATAATAATTGACATAGTAACTTTATCATTTTACTTCTATTAATTGATAGACCAAAATTAATTTATTCATTACTGAGGTCTTACCTTTTTCAAAAACATCAATTTCTAAATAAATTAGGGATATAATAGATTAAAAAATTATTATTTTTTCTTGATTTGTCAAAAATAGCAAGTAAAAAAGGACATATAAAAAATTACAATTAGACAAATAAAAAGGAACAGAGAAAGTACTAGGCAAAGATTCGATGTTTTCCATCTAAATTTTACTTTTTGTGTATGAATATGTTTTTTTTTTACCCTCCTTAGGAGCTCCCACTCCTTTTGCTCCCTTGGTTACTCGAACATGCAACCTTCAGGTTGGAAGTGAGGGGTGTTTACCATCCGAGCAACTCCCTCTTGTCGTATGAATATGGATTAACGATTCATGACGGAAATTAATGTATTCAGTCACTTTACCTTATTTTTTAAGCTAAAAAATATATATAAAAAAAATTTAAGTCAAAAATAAAAAAATATTAAACCCAATTCATTTTAACCAAAAATCACTTGCCCACCCAATATTACCAAAAATCAGTTGCCCACCCAATATTTGTCTGTAAGCTCCTTTATACAATAAAACCTCTATAAATTAATATAGGTGGGACCATGAAATTTTATCATTTTATAGAGATATTATTTAATCAATAAATTAATATTTATTAATTTAAAGAATGATTTGAGATTTAATGAAGGTTAATTTTGGTTATATCAAAATCATTGTATCTTACTAATTTATGTATCATATTTATTGATTTTACATAAAAAAGTATTATACATAAAGTACAACGAATACATCAAAATCATTGTATCTTACTGATTTATGTATCATATTTATTGAATTGTCACTATTGTGCAAACAAAAGAGCATAGATGACAAATGTGCTTTTTGATGAATATATTTGTTGGTTTGACCACAAAATGCATGGTAGACGAGTTTTGCTTATGGTAGATAATTGTCCAGCCCATAATAGAAATATTGAAAGACAACAAAATGTTGAATTGTTTTTCTTGCCACCCAACATGACATCCAAAATTCAACCTTGTGATGCTGGGATAATAAGAGCTTTCAAGATGTATTATCGTAACAGATTTTATCGTAAGATATTAGAAGGCTATGAAGTGGTACAAACTGATCCAACAAAGATTAATGTTTTGGATGCTATTAATTTTGCAATCCCTGCTTGGACAACAAATATTCAGCAAGAGACAATATCAAATTGTTTTCGACACTGTAAAATTCGTTCGGGGGATGCAATCTCAGAGAATTTGAATGAACCCACTTGTGAAAACGTCATTCATGAACTTGAGGTCATGATTAATGATCTCGGTTACCACAATAAAATGAATGCTAATAACCTGTTGAATT
This sequence comes from Solanum stenotomum, assembly GCF_019186545.1. Classification (NCBI taxonomy): domain Eukaryota; kingdom Viridiplantae; phylum Streptophyta; class Magnoliopsida; order Solanales; family Solanaceae; genus Solanum; species Solanum stenotomum. Next base: position 1,884,258 of record NC_064290.1, on the reverse strand, counting down.
AGTTGGGTGAAAGTGATACATGTTCAGAGGTCCAGAGCTTAGAAGAAATTATGGATATCATCGAAAAAAATAATGTTGATGATGAAGTTGAAGATGATACTATACATTTGGAACCAGTTACGCATAAGGAAGCAGTTATTGCATCTACAAACTCTTCACAATTTTATGAATACAATACTAAAGCTCTTGTATGCAATAAGAAAAGTTAAAGATGAGTTTCAACTAGATTTAAATTTTAAGAAAAAATAGAACACAATAGAATCATATTTCATTAAATTGTCTTAGATATATTTGTACTTTTAAAGAACGGGGAAGGACCTAAAATGCCCCTTAAGTAATTGCATTGGTACAAAATTACCCTTCATCCATTTTTTTACCTTAAAATACCCCTGCTGTCCACCTTTTGGCTAAAAAATACCCTTAATGTTAATCCTTTAGCTCATATTTGCCCTTAATTTTAATTGCTTCCTTAAAATCAAATTATTAAATATTTATTTATTAAGTTGCTTAATGTGATTGGTCTAAATTTAAACTCTTCTCAAATAAATAATAAAAAACATATTTTAAAATTTTATTTTTTTATAAAACCACATACGATTCATATATTTTGACATGATACACTTGAAAATAATATTGAAAAAATAATTAATTTCATGATATCTTCCTATTGGCCTATTTCTAATCAACCCCCAACTTATTATAACGGAACCCAAGTCATAAATGAGGATCCAACTAAAATTCATACTCACCCCGACTGATTGTCCATCTAAAAAAATTAGTATTTTATTAATATAAAATTTTCTATCAATTATCCAATTTGTCTTGTTTATTTTCTCTTTTATTCTTTTTTTTAAAAAAAAAAAATCTCTTATTCTTATTTAGGATATCTGAGACTAAAACTTGAACTGAACTCACGTGTTTATATATTCTTTTAATTTGTATTATTTCTATGGTGGGATGAGGCTGGGGATAAGAGAAATAATTATTTTTATTCTTTTATTTTGAATTTTGGATACACACAAAAGAAAAATGCAACATTCGTACATATATGCTTAATCAAGTCATTTTTTATTAAACTAATTATTTTTATATGAATGCATATTTATTTTTCTCTTTTTTCTCTCTTGTTTGTCATAAATTAAAAAACAAATCTAAAATGGTGGAAAAGATCCAAATAGATAAAACATTAAAGAGATAATAAGAAGTGAGGGGGGGGGGGGGGGGAGGGGGTGTAGAGAGTAGATGCCTAACCTCTTTTTTAATTTTAATCTACTATGAAATTCAAAATAACGTCAATCATGTGAGTTTATATTTTAAGTAATTACAAAATATTTTAACGGAAAAGGGCCTAAAATGACCTTAAACAATGAGATTTGGTACAATATTGCCCTCCATCCACGTTATGAGTATTATCCGTTAGACATAAGGATATTTTTGAGCCAAAAGGTGAACGGCAAGGGTATTTTAAGGCCGAAAGGTGGATGGAGGGTAATTTTGTACCAATTCAAATACTTGAGGGGTATTTTAGGCCCTTCTCCATTTAATGAATTATTAATTTATGATATTTATGGGACCATCTATTTATATAGGGGTCTTCTGGAAATATATTATCTTATTATTTTATCAAAATTGGTGATTTTTTCCATTGGCCCAAGTCGAGACCGGAGAAAAATATTACTTTAGAGAGATTATTAATTACCGAGTATTAATTTATAGAGATTTTACTGTACATTGATAAACACAAGGGCTAAAAAGGTCCAAAATGACAAGTTAAATTCATATAACTACGAGGTTCGAATTCAAATTTTGTTGGTAACATGTAATCAATTATATTACATGCTCATATCACCTCGTTTCATATCAACAAGTCTTCTTTATTTGTCAGAAAATCTACATATTTATTTGCTTTTCTTCAGATATAAAGGAAATTCATCTTGGTGGCTTCAAGCAATTACTTAGAATCTCTTATAATGTCCTCTTATTTTTACAGAAAAATAATCTTTTATGATCAATTACAAATTGAATAAAAACAAATATATATTTTAAAGATTTTTTATGTATAAAAATAAAGATATGTCGTAAAAAAAGACATAGAACTAAAAGTAAGTTTGAACGATTTTCTTTGTCCTCTTGAAGTCTTGATTACATTGATTTTTTTACTTCTTCTCTGGTTCACTCCCTTTTTCTATCATCATAATCCATCGGTTGTTATTCTCTCGGTTCCTATTTAGTTGTACCATTTTAAGTTTTACGTCTCTTAAGATACTATGTAAGTTAACCACTGTACTTCCTTATTTAGGTTTATCTTAAAGTAAAATTTTCAATAAATGAACTTGAATTAATTTATTTTGATTAATTAAATTGATCAATGAATATGAATTAATCATTTTTTTTTTCTTCCAAGGTAAAATAGAAAAAATAATGTCATTTATGTATTAGTTTTGTGAAATGACAAGTAAATAAATTTTCATTTTTACTTGTCACTTTTGACATATCAAGAAAAGACAATATTTTTTTTCCATGTTTTACCCTCAATATTAAATACTTTAGTATTTTCCACAACATCATTTACTAAGGTATAGTTTGGTAAAATATTTATATCAATAATTATTTTCTTAATGTGTGTGTCAAGTAAAACTGTAACAAGTAAAAGTGAACGGATAAAGTATTAAAGAATATCTATTTTTAATAAAGACGACAGGTAAATAGGACCGAAAGGAGTATCTTCGAGACTTTGAAGTGGGTACACCAAATTTCCCTGGAGTTATAAAAGTGTAGAGAAAAGAATATTGGGTTTATTTAAACTTGTAGAGAAACAAGGAGGAGGAAAAAAGACCTACAAGGGTCAAACTGCTCTTTTAGATATTATCGATCAAGGAAAAAAGGTAATGTTGAAGACCTAATCAAATCTTTCTTTGGTCTTACAGTTTTCCCATGTTTTTTTTTTTACCTAAGTGTGTCTAATGTATGGAGGAAAAATATTTTCAAAAAATATTATCTAAATTTCCTATGTTTAAATTTATAAAAAAAGAGTTTTTTAAAATGAGTAAAATAATATTTTTAATGGATTAAGTGGAAACAAGTTCCACGATTGATATTTTATATTAATTGTGTCCTCACACTCATTCTAAATTTCTAATACATCTATTCTTCACTCTTACTCCCCCACTCCCCTATACACACATTCATCAATCATAGTATTTGTTTAGTTGATATTTTTTAATTTGGTTGGTGGAAAAAATAAATGAGATGCTTTTGGTAAAAAAAAAGTTGAGGTAATTTTTAAAAATAAAATGATAGTAAAAAGTTAGGTGTTTTCAAAATGGCCAAACAAGGATTTTGGAATAAAGTGAATAATATTCATGATCAAATGGGTATTATTTTTTAATCTGATGATTTTAAATTAAAGATGTGTAGAATAAATCTTCTTTAATCTTATAATTTTAAACATACAGAGTAAAAAGTTTGATTTATAAAGATGTCAAAAAAAAAATATTCTTTTAAATGGACTAAGAAGAATATAAGAAAAATCAATTGAAACGGAGGGAGTTTCCCCTTTGAATTTTAAGTTTGAGTTATTGGTTGGTAAATACTGGGCTTTAGTTTTGCAATCCCATTTCTTGATTCAGATTGTTGCTCTTATTGTGTATGTTATGCATAATCATTTTGGTTCATTGGAGGGAAAAATAAAGTACAATAAAAAATTTAAAATCGCTTATAAGAAATATCACTTGAGAGAAAAAAAACGTCATGTTCTTAAGTGCATGATTCTCCATAATTCCATAAATAAGTAGTCTCCAGATACTCGCTTTTGCACATGTACCTAATCGTATTAATGAGTACATATAAATTTTTAAAAATTACGTAAATATATAGCATAACAATGCTTTTGACTTAATTAGATACTCCCTAAGTTCCTATTTACTGGTACATTTTTTATTTGATACACCACCTATTAAAAAAATAATAATTGACATAGTAAATTTACCATTTTACCCATATTAATTTATAAAATTCCCAAATCAATTTTAAAGAGGTTATACCTTTATCAAAAACATTAACTGTCTAAATAAATTGAGAGTATAATAGATAAAAAATATTGTCTTTTCTTGATTATATAAAATGACAAGTAAAAAGTCAAAATTGAACAGAGAAAATATTTTCTCTATCCCAATTTTTGTGATAATGTTTGACTGGACACAAAGTTTAAAAGAAATAAGAATAGACTTTTGTGATACAGTTGGATCACACATTATGGATCCAGACATGTACAATGCTGCAATGAAAGGCAATATGGAAGATGTCAATTTTTCACTTGTTGATCATCTGAGAAGGGAGGAAGGAAATGGTGGTTACCAAGTCACTCCAAACGGAAACACAATCCTCCATGTGGCAGCTCTCTTTGGCCAACAGAAATTTGTGGGTGAAGTCCTTCAGATTACCCCCGCATTATTATGATATAAGAATAATAAAAATGAAACTGCGCTTCACATTGCAGCTAATGTAGGGCAAATTGAAGTGGTGGGAAAACTACTTAGTGTAGAAGGAAAAGAGACACTTGTTAGGATGACGGATGACATTGGAGATACGGCCTTGCACAAGGCCGTGAGAGGTGGACACATTGACATTGTCAGGAACTTGATGGAATTATTATTACTAGATCCTGAACAAGATTTCCCACCAGCCAATAAGGCTAGGAAGACACCACTTTATATGGCTGCGGAGTCTGGTTTTCATGATGCTTTGACGGAAATCTTGAAACTTTACAGAGAACCAACATATGTTGCAGGTCCATTCAATCGAACACCTCTACATACAGCCGTAATTCAAAAACACAAAGGTGAGAAACGTTACATGTCAGATTGAATTTCAAATTTCAGCCATTTCAGAGAAACGTCACTGTGAGTCACGTTTTAGCTCTAAAACCTGCTTCGTAGTAACGAATTATAAAACGTTACTGACAATAACGTTTTATGTCTATCAGATTTTTGTCTTTTTGTTATTGAATTTTTTTGAATAAAATATAACCTAAAACATTACTGAGAACTACGTTTAGACTAGTTTTGTAAAAATTTTAAAAAATGTATTATTTTGATGAGTTGATTTTAAGAATGGCTTACTTTGATTAAAAATTCATATTTCTCAGTTGTGATACTTTTCTATAAATATATTTACCCCTGGTCATTGTGCTTTAAAGCTATACATACCCGTCTCCTATTGACATTAGCTTTATTTACTTCTCACTTGTTAGAACTTCATTTTCAGCTTTAGAAAGTCACATGTCATGCTTTTGTTGAATAAAAAAATATCATTGTAAGTAATATTTGACATATATATATATATAATCAGAATGCGTGAGATCACTATGGGAATGGAATAAACCTTTATGCGAACAACCTGATGAATGGGGTTGGAATTCACTACACTATGCTGTTAAACAAGGATTGAAAGAAATAGTTTCTGATATGTAGGGATGGAAGAAATCCTCAGCCTACGATCAGGCAGGCAGCGAAAATGAGTGGACGACGGCATTTCACATTGCAGCCAGTGAAGGTCATGAAGCGATAATACATGAGTTATTAAAACACTGCCCAGATTGTTGGGACATGGTTAATAGCAATGGCCAAAATGCTCTTCATGTCGCCATATTGAACCATCGCGAAATGTTGGTCGAGGTGTTACTTGAGTGGGAATTTTGTAATAACCTTGTTGATGAGGCAGATAATGATGGCAATACTCCACTCCATTTGCTTGCTGTGCATGCTGGGATCTATGTGCCTCAAATGATATTAGACCATCCTAGCGCAAACAAGATGGTATTTAACAAACAAAATCAGACTCAACTTGACATAGCATTGTCTCGCACGGAGACAATAGAGAAGGTACATTTTAATAATCTCCAAATTTAATTACTTTGTAAATTTCAATTTTGCTTAGTTGTTTTCACTTGACACAGTCTTTATAAAGAAGATTTTTTAATATTGTGATATGTAATATATCAAAATACCATCTACACATTGAGAAAATTACACCACACATATATTTAAGATTCTATATTACAAGTCATAAATATACTCTTTAATAATTATTAAAGTAGCAGTTTAATTACAAGTCATAACATATTACGATTATTTTTTATTGAATTAAATTTTATTTATTTTTATAAATTACTGTATTTAAGAGCAAAAATAGGGACTACTTTTAAGAAAAATAAATCAATTAAATAACTGATAATGAATACAACGACATTTTAGGGAATGGAAGATACATATCTTCCAATATCTTCGAAGAAGGAAAAGAATCCCTCAAATCTCTCTCCACTTTCTTTTCCAAAAGATCCATATATGTATCTTCATCACTCTGAACTTTTTTATGATTTCTTGTTTTCCATTCTTATTTTCAGTTGAGAAATTTTTATCTTATTTTTTCAGTCATATTCGTCTCGACTTAGACTTGGCTTGTACACACGTGAGATCTAGAGCCGTCAAATGAGCTTAGCCCATTGGGCCGGCCCAACCCAACCCGTTATTAGGATAGGGTTGGGATAGGATTTTTCAAGCCTTTTTAAAACTAGAGCTTATAAGCCCGGCCCATATAAGCTCTTGACCCATGAGGCTTGATTGGGGCCGGGCAAGGGTCGGCCTATGGGCCAAAACTTTTTATTAGGGTAACTTACAATAATCCAACTAGTATATAATCTAATTACTTAAATACACGCTATGTTGTAATATTATGAATCTTACCAGATTTTGGTACGTCCAGATACATATATCTCGAAATATATGGACTCAATTAGGTTAATATGTTCTAGATACATTCTATCAAAGTAGATTCACATGTATTCATAATGCATAGACAAAATCTCGCACCTTCGCCTCCCTCCAATCTTGCTTATCACTTACTTATCTCGTTCGCGTATCTGGTATGTGAGATACATGCTAATTACACTAGGCTTTTTGCTAGTGTTATTAAAACAACACCATTGTTTGTCATATTTGATTTGAAAATCTTATCATTTTCTTGATGTTATAAAATTATAAGTTTGAAAAGAAAAAAAAGAAAGGCTAGCCAGGCCCAGCCCCAGCCCTCGGCCCTTCAAGGGTTGGGTTGGGTTGAGCATATTCAGGCCCTTTCGAATGAAGGGCCAGCCAGCCCCAGCCCTTCAAATTCCTTGGCCGGCGAGGCTTGGGTCGTGTGGGGTTAGGCCGGGCCTTTTTGAAAGCTATAGTGAGATCTATGAACATGGGGCTCTGATACAATTTGTCTCAACCCAAAAATAAAAGTGATGACACTCGTCTTATCTCAATTGGACAGGTCAGCCTAAAAACCCAACAATACGATAGAAATGCAGAAAGTAAACTATATCAATAGCATAAGTGCAGAAAACTTAGAGGGTGTTTGGATTGGCTTAAATGTTGGTCAAACATACTTTTAAGTCAGTTTTTGACTTTTCGAAATCTTTGACAAATATAAAAAATAACTTAAAATAAGTCAAAAATGACTTAAAATAAGTTAGGAAGTGTTTGACAATGTTTAAAATGACTTTAAATTAAGTCAAAAACCAAAAGTAGGTATCACACTACTTTTTATTTTTTAACTTAAAAGTCATTTAAGTTTGACTTTTTATTTTTGACTTAAAAACTACTTTTCAAGCCAATCCAAATGAGCACTTAGTCATTATCAAAATATCCCCAAAATTTGATTGTCATGTGTACAAGCCACTAATGTAATATAATAAAATTTGAATGATAAATACAAGTCTCGAATAGAATAATATCATAAATAAGGACAAGATGGCCCATCGGGATGACAAACAGATACCTCTCAAGTGTCCACAAAAAAGCCTCGGACCTAGATAGAAGAAGGTTAATCACGCGGATCTGAGCTCGTGACTATACAAGGAGTGAGTATCAAACAACACAGTACTCAGCAAGCAACCCACTAAACACAAGGTAAGGCTAAACTAGAATATGAGTACTCATTTCATCCCAATAGATGCACCACAACTACAACTTGCACAGAAATCAACACAATTTAACAATTCACAAGGTTCCATAATCACAATCCGGTAGTTACAATTCATCAATCTCAGATATCACATTCATTAATCACAAGTATCAAGTTCGTCAATCACAAGTATTAAATTCATCAATCACATGTATTAAGCTCGTCAATCATAAGTATCAAGTTCATCAATCACAAATATCAAGTTCGTCAATCACAAGTATCAAGTTTATCCATCACGAGTATCAAATCGGAACCCATAAAGAACACCCACGGTCCACGTACTGCCGGAAATAACCTCGTCTTCAATACCACTTATGGGAATAGACCTCGGTATTAATATCGCTCGTCGAAAATGACCTCAAAATAATCACAATAGATCTCGTCACAGTGTTTCACAACCAATGCAACATGCATGTTCACACAATAATTAGTAGATGACAATTTCATGGTAATTCACAATCACAACAATACTATCATAGTATATTTCAACCATCACGATTCAATACCGCCACTCAAGGCACTCACAAGATACCACACAACAATATCAAGACGTTGTGATTTTCACTAAACCATTTTTAGCCATTAATGTTTTTCACTTTGAGAAATTTATCTCATCACCTCATTCTCATTACTCCCAACACATATAACAAGGAGAATTCAAGATTCTACAAGCTTTAGCAAAGTTTAGAAATTCACTTACCTTAATCAATCAATAATTAATTCGAAACTTGAGCTTTTCCTTTTCGAAAGATTTCTGATTCAACACAGTCTTGTCAAATACGTATTCACAATAAGATTTCGAAACTAACAACACTCATATAAACACAAATTGAAAAATAGGGTTAAAACGATTTAAAAATTCAATTTCAAGAATGAGGTTTGAATCTGGAAGTTGTTACATAATTACATTACCCAAAGTATTTGAAACTCATTGGTGAAAACCATTTAAAAAATGGAGTTGTTTCAACCCATAACCACTAATTTATCAAATCCCTTCAATCTTCACAAAACCCCTTTCAAGTAGGAATCAAAAACCCAATTTTATTCATAAAACAATCATTAATCAATGAGTAAATGAATTAGGGAGTTAAAAATCGTTACCCAAAATTTGAATCTTGAAAATCATCTTGAAATTGCCAAAAATTGAGCTCTTAATATTCAAAAATAATGAAATGGAATTGAAACCTCGATTTTAGAAAAAACACTACCAGGTGAAACTTGCTATTTGCGATCGCGATGACCAATGGTTCGCAATCGTGTAGAGTTCAAAGAACTCATTTAATTTGATCTTCGCGATCACAGTAACCTTCACGCGATCGTGATGCACTCCAAATCAACTCCATGCGATCGCAAGAGATGGCCTTAAGGTATTTGCTGGTTTGATAAGATTTCTAATATTGTAAACTAGAACATCTCTTAGTAATTAGCTCCTAAACTAGTGAGATTTTTATAAGTTTCCGTTTTATATTTGGAAAATAGTGACAAACTAACTAGGAGAAAATCAAGGAATCGATATTGTTACAAAATAATATATTTGAGAAAATGATATTGCTAATTAATTGCATTAGATGTTATTTTAATTCGAATTCATTTTATTTATTTATTAGGTATTTTGAGAAATCTAATATTATGTATAGAAAACTTAGAAAATCCTGTTAGAATTAGTATAATATTTACTCTTAACTATGTTACATATGCTTTGTTTTTCTCTTTATTAACTACTACTACATGTTAAATATAATAATGTATTAGGTGTTTTTGGTAGACAAATTGCGCTACAGTAATGCACGATTGGGACAGCGTTGTGACTTTGAGGTGAGGAAGGATGGTGATCAGGGCAAAGCTAAGAGCGAAATCGAAAAAATTATGAAGTCAACTGAAATACAAGTAGTTGTAGCTACTCTAATAATGACAGTCACGTTCGCAGCTGGTTTTACATTGCCAGGAGGTTTAGACAGCGTTGACGGTCCTAATAAAGGGATGTCGATCCTATTAAAGAAAACAGCATTCCGTGCATTTGTTATTTCGGATGTCCTGGCATTTGCATGCGCTGCTGCTGCTATATTCATCTACTTTACCATGGCAGATAGTGATACACAGCACTGTGATGAAATTATAAGGGAGTGGAGGTTCAAAGTTATAAGGACGAATTATCGTACAGCATGTACTTTGCAAGTTTTGGCAATGGGTGCAGTTGTAATTGCATTTGTAACTGGTATGTATGCTACTTTAGAAAATTCACTGCCTCTTGCTGTTAGTGTTTCTGTCATTGGTTGCGCCTTTTTTCTTTTCTACTATGGGATTCATTATGCAGTAGGAACATTATTACCTAGATAGTCATTGCTAAGAAGATTTCCTCACCTATAAATAGTGATGGAAATAGTTCTTATTAATTGAAGGGAGTTCATGTCTTTTTGTGGATCTTTGGACAACTCTTGTCTAGAGTTTGTTGAGTTACACTTTGTGTTAGGTTGTTGTATCCTGGAAGGGACAAATCAAGAAGACTATTGTTGGACTGGTGAAAACATTTATTGCAGTGGGCTCGAATCTTCTTAATAAAGAGAGCGAAATGTGAAGATATAAGTAGTTGGTTCACCGATAGCCTACTGAGGATACAACCTAGACATGAAGTTATGAAGATGTGTATTAGAATAAATTGTTAGTAAATAGTCGAGTCTCGTCTAGTTTACTTATCAAACTTGTTGTTACTTTTCTACTATCTTATTTTTCAATGTTAGTTTATTTGTTGTTTTTCTTTACTTCAGGTATCGTATTATTTGTCGTTGCTACTCTTCTTAATTATTTCCAACATTATTTCTTTAGTACTATATTTGTTTTATATGCTTGATTTTTTATTTATTTTACTTGATTTGAGTGTCTCTACCTTCACAAGATAAAAATGAGGCTACTTACACACCATCCTCCTCATACTCTACTTGTAAAACTACCATGTATATGTTGTTATTATTGCAAATTCTTTTGCTTGTTGTAGCCACCAAATACATGGCTGATTATATATATCCCTCAAGTTTTGGAAAACCACTTACTTGTGGTTAATTAATTAATATATATATTTTCGTCTTATTTAATTATTAAATTATGGTAAATTAGTATGATCTAATGCAAATATCGAGGGAAAATAAGGTCTTTTTTGATGTTCAAGATTATTTAGTGAATTTGTGTTGAGCTTTTAAAATATAGAATGGTAATTGTGCTCCGTACTATGGTTATTTATGAAACTTTTTTCTTTTTAAATGTTAAAGCCTCTAACTTAAACTAGGACCAGAAGAAAAACATTATTTTGAAAACTTTTCTACTCATGTTTTAGAAAGGGAAAAAGGTCAAAAATATCGTTAATCTATTGGAAATGGTTCAATAATACTCTTCTTCTACCTTTTGGTCTAAAAATATTTTCAATCCTAGTTTAATTGAATTAAATTCTTTTACTAGTTAGTTAATTATTTTTATTTGTTCTAAAAGATAATTTTTTATTTATTTAAATTCTTAATATTAATTTAACCAAAATATTTAAATTTAATGTAAAATAAAATAAAGAATTTATTGTGTAAAAATAAACGGCCAAACTTTGAAAGATTGAAGTTTTTTTTAAAGATGAAATAAAGCACAGACATGAAATGTAACATTAAAGATAGTCTTACCACTGTATAGTAAGTCGCATTTTCCACAGCATGTAAATAATGTATTGTTATTATATATTATTTATTAAAAAGTAAATTTTAAAAAAAATAAATATTGATATAATTGAATTTTGACACGATAATTTGATTATAATTTTAAAAAAATTTAAAAAATATATTACAAATTAAAACACAAAATAATAAGTAGTACTAATCATAAATTAAATTACTGACAAATTTATGTATCAGATTCAAAAATCCACTTGCAAAGTTTGACACAATGAAAATTTATAAGCTTCTCAAAAATGCATATCATCAATCTCTTTATCGAGACATGAATTTCATCAACTAACTTATTGTTTCACCAATATATATTATTATCATCTAATCAACCAGACATATTTTGAGCCATCTCAAATCTCACATTTTAATAAGTCAAAACGATAATTAATATATATATATATATCATAATATAAACAACTTTTGTTGGTCCGTTTTCTTTTCTTATATTCGTGTTGTCTTGTGTGAAAGACAAAACTCTTTATTAATTTTATTTTATTTATTAAATACGTAAAAAAGATCGTAAAAAGACATGAGCTCGCACACACGAAAAATGAGTTCTTGAAGGTAAAATTGGTCGATATCCCCCTTGCTTGTGAGTCCTTGCAAACTTTTTGATTGTCATAACTCCCAACTAATTTTTCTTCGCACGTTCTTGTTCTAGGTCTATATAAGCACCACCACTTGTGAATAACGAGCGTAGGGAGCAATTAGTTAAAACGATTGCATCATGGTCTAATCAAAATTACAACGACATTGTGCTCAATATCAATATTGTAGAATTTTTCTATAAAATAGTTCTAGTTTTCACTAATAACAAATGTCGGGGATAGACAAAATTTACCGATCCTTAATTGAAAGTTTTGAGTTCAAACTTTAAAAATAAAGAAATTCTTATCAAAAAACACTTTCTCTTTAATGGATCTTCCACACGTAAATTTGAATTATTTAGATTAACAAATTTGCATATACTAAATGAATATAAAACAAATTTTAGCTTAGATTCAAACCAATCAATATAAGTTTGAGAATCAAGTAGTAAATTTTTACTCTTTTATATATGTTGTCAACATGAAGTATTTTTTTTTTCCTGAATTTATACCACTAGTGACTAGATAGAGTGTCTAGCAATTTTTTATTAAGATAAAAATCCTCAATAGAAATAAGTACAAGCAAAATAAATTATTATCGCCTTATTAAACATATTAAAATAATAGTAGTTGAAAAGTAATTTTGATAAGTGAAGTGACTCATTAAATTTTATAGTTTAAATACGGTTAAATAAAGATAATAATACTAAAAGTAATACTAAAATAATAGTACTAAATTATGTTGGAACTGATTTGATGTGAAGATAAATTTAAGATTCAAAGTTTATGAGTTTTACATTAATTTCAAGTTAATTATTATACTAATAATTGATTTCTTAATTAAATATTTATAAATATTTAATTTAAACATTTAAACAAAAATTACTGAATTATGTGAAATCGTAATTGAGCTTCCATATCCTTCACAAATTACTATATAATTTATTTCATCTAGAAGATTAAATTAAATAATACCAAGTTGAATGATCAAGATGGAATATCTAGGATCAAAGTTGAGATTAAATTTATATCTTCGATCAAAAAATATAATTTTAATTATGAGATAAATTAATAAAATGACCTCTAAAAGTACCAAAACGTCAGATAATTAGATCGAGAGGATACTTTTTTTACTTATATATAGAGACAATATAACTTTTTGTTGTCATTAATTGCATATTATAACTTGTAGCAGGATACCCTTTTTTTTAGGTTTTGCTATTATTACTAATGACTTAAAACTTATTATGGCAATATAATTAATTTTACTGTTACTCTTATTTTTGTAAATATATGTAAGAGATTAATATAATAAAAATAAAATGATATAAAATAGAAGGATAAATAAAGATAATTAATTAAATTAAAATTAAATTAATATTTTCTTAAAGATATGGAAAAGAAAAACATGACAAATAATAAATCAAAGAAAATACTTTATTTAGGTGTTTTGTTAGTTTTTTATTACACTCTCTCTGTAGGTACTGTAATTTCATAAGTAGGGTATGAAGAAGGTAGTGTGTACACGAATTTTATCGCTATTTTGAAATGTAAAAAAACTATTTTCGATAGATCCTCAATTTAAGAATATTGCGTAGATAGTTAAACCTATTTTAATATTTTAATAGTTTAATTGATGATTATTATCTAATCCTAATCTCATTTCACGTTCTCCTCTATTTTTATAAGCATATAAAAAGTTGAAATTCTCTTTGGTATCTTTTCTTTCCCTTGCTTTACCTATCATAACAAGACGAAAGTCCTCATTAATAGATCCATCTTAATTACCTAATCATAACCGTCCACATGGCTCACCTTTTTCATTATTGGAAACTCAAATATACCCAATGGGTCCCACATATTATTCTAACCCTACAAAATACATTAAAAACATCATATTATAATGTCCCCATTCACTCATTTCTCTGTATCCTCTTTCATTACTTTACTATGATATCCGTATTAATATATTTATTTGATTTTAACTTGACATAAAAATTTTAAAAAATATTATTTGTAAAATTTTAAATAATAAACTAAAAATACATAAAATATATCTAGAATGTCTTTTAGTCATATGCTCTTAAATGTTTCATGCCGAAATTTAAAATTGGAAAATTGCCAAAAACAAAAAAGGAAAAAAGCATTCATTACGAAATTGAAAAAGGAATATAAGACAAATAAAATGAAAACAAAGGAATAATTTGGTCAAAAATCAATCTAATTTATATATATTGACCAGAAAAAATAAATAATAAATCTGTCGAGCTATTTGTGCGAAAATCCCTTAAGTTTTTACTACCAAGTCTCTATCCTTTCTATATCTCTCTCATCATTATTCAGCGGTCAAGATTATCTTCAGACTGAAGTGGGTCCATCATAATTCAGCTTCCTACCAATAATAACACGCCACGTGTAAGAAGATACATAGAATTGATATGTGAAGTGAGGCAAATGTAGAGCATGAGCTGCTGTTTTAGTTTATGTTATGTTCTTACCAACTAAGGAATCAAAGAATCTTTGTTGGGTTTTAGACTTGTAGAGAAACAAGAAGAAGAAAAAAACACCTATAAGGGTTAAACTGGTCTTTTAGATTTTATCAATCAAAGGTAAAAAAAGTATGTTGAAGAGCTACCTAATCAAATCTTTCTTTAGTTTTACTGTTTTCCCATGTTGGGTTTTACCTAAATCCTTTTTCCATTTGGGGTTTGCTTTTTGTGATGAAAATGGGTTAAAGATTGGATTTTTAGTACATGGTGTTGATAAAGATTGTGTTTTTTTGCTTTGGGATGTACATTTATTTGTGTTGTTGTCCTAGTACCATTTTATTTTCAGAATGCCCTCTTTTGGGGTTCTTGAAAAAGCTGAGATTTTTTTTTTTCTCTTTGGGTTTTCAGTTTGAGTTGTTATTGGTTTGTAAATACTGGAATTAACTTTTGTAATTCCCATTTCTTGATTTAGATTGTTGCTGTTATTTGTGGATGTTATGTACAAAACAGCTAATTTAAGCTGCTAGAAAGTTGTTTAGTTGGGTGCTGCTTGATTAATTTGTCTCCATTTTGGGTGCAAATATTAGTAGACGTATATGGGAAGCAACTGAAATTTAATGACTTAGTGCCTGTTTGGATGGGCTTTTAAGCTGGTCAAACTGGCTTAAAAGCCAGTTTTTGGCTTATTAGAGTGTTTGGCAATAATCGAAGTGACTTATTTTAAGTCAAAAATGACTTATTTTAAGTCAAAAGCCAAAAGCTAGGGGGGGAGCTTTTTTTTTTTTAACTTAAAAGCCCTTTTAAGTTGACCAAGTATATTACCTTTTTGCCCTTAATTTTTTTATACAATTTCCAAATTGCCCATCTTTAATAACCCTAACATCGATCTCTTTCCCCCATTCTTTTATACGATTTCCACTGGGCTGCTGAGCTTCTTCTTCCTCTTCTCCCAATTTGAAGGTGAAGATCTAAAGCTTGAAGTAAGTTTCTTTCGATTATCTTTTTATTAGTTTTCTTCCTTTTCTCTTGATTGATAGCGATAATATCATATGTAGGAAAAACTAAATCAGCGTGAAACTTTAAGTTTTCTTGATTATCTTTCAATTTTTGTTTTTTTTATTATGTATTTTTTTTGTGCGTCTTCTGTAGTTGATTTCGTTTTGTGTATTTTCTGTTTTGTGTACTTTCTGTTTTGTGTGTTTTTTTGGATTATGTATATATAATTTGATTGTGTGTAGTATATATTTGTCATCTATATAAAATTATGGAAGTAGTTATTTTCAATTTGTTTTGTGTATTTTCTGTTTTGTGTACTCTCTGTTTTGTGTTTTTTTTTTGGATTATGTATATATAATTTGATTGTGTGTAGTATATATTTGTCATCTATATAAAATTATGGAAGTAGTTATTTTCAATTTTCTTATCAATTCTAATCTTCAGATCAGTTATACCATGTCGGAAACAAAAACTAATGCTAAGTGGGATGATGATGCTCATCTCAAATTTATAGAGTTATGTGAATTAGAGATTAGGAAAGGAAATAGACCAAACACTCATTTATCTAGAGATGGATGGAAAAATACGATTAAAGCATTCTATGAAAAAACGGGAAGACGCTATAAAAAAAACAAATGAAAAATCATTGGGATGGCATGAAAGCCGAGTGGACTCTTTTTAAGCAATTGATGAGAGGAGATACAGGTATAGGATGGGATGCCACCAAAAATACAATTATGGCAGATGATGATTGGTGGAAGCGAAAAATTAAGGTACATTTCTCACATTGTTTTATATGTCTTTTTATTTCTTTTATTGTTACATTTTTACTTACTTAAATTTGTTGTTTCATCTTTTGTTACAGGAGGATGTTCGATATAGAAAATTTAGGAATAAGGATCTTTCACTCATATGGTTTCGCTATGATGCGTTATTTTCTGATATTGTTGCTACGGGGGAAAGAGCACGTGCCTCAAATCAATCCCAATTTTTTGAAACTGAGGTAGATTCTGACGATGAAAGACCAAATGGTATTGATAATGATGATATGGAGAACTTCATTAATTTTAATAATGAAGGGGGTGATGAAAGTGATGATCCACAAGACATGGATTCTACTATGTTTCCTATACCATCATTAAAAAGACCAAATCCAACTGATGGTATTGGAACTAGTGATCAAGTGAAAAAAAGTAAGACAAAATCTACAGCTGCATCAATGAAAGAAGATATGCACTCTTTAGTAGAGTTAATGTCTAACAAAAGTACTGCTACATCTCATGCGGTAGATGATCCCACCATTGATAAGTGTATGGATTTTTTGGCAAACATTCCCGGTATTTTTGAAAGGGGTGAAATGTACAACTATTTTGTGAACATGTTTCTTAAAAAAGACATTCGACAAGTGTTTCTTAAGATGCCTACGGATGAAGCTCGAAAGTCTTGGATGGAGTATAACTATCAGTTATACCTTAAGAAAGTGTGAAGAATGTGTTGTTATAGAAAAAGTAATTTTATTATTTTATGTTTGACATTATGCTTGTACGCATGAACGTTATTTATTATCTTTAATTTTGTTTAGACATTATGATTGTATGGTTAATTTTTTTAAAGTAAAGTCCTAATTTATATAAATGTGTTTGTTGTGTTGAATTTATGTAAATGTATTTGTTGTGTTGAATTTATATATAGGTATTCATTTTGTTGAATTTATACATATGCGTTTGTTGAGTTGAATTTATATATAGGTGCTTGTTATGTTGAATTTATGTAAATGTATATGTTGTGTTGAATTTATATATAGGTGTTTGTTATGTTGAATTTATATATATGTGTTTGTTGTGTAAATTTATATATAGGTGTTTATTGTGTAGGATTTATATAAAAATGTATGTTGTGATTGAATTTATATAAATGTATTTACTAATATAAAGTAGTAGAATTGAAATATTTATTGTTGATTCAAAAATGTTGTAAGTAAGTAAAATATATGTGTCATTACTTGTGAAATAATGAACTTTTATACTCTTGATTTTTTTTAATTGGAGATATTTTTATTTCTAGTTAAATGGAGGATTTGGACTTTACCATATCACCCCATTTAAGTGATTTGTTATATGAAGAAGATGAAGAACTAGAACAAAGTAGGAGAGAGCAAAACAAGAAAGAATGGATGGCTCTATGCCAGATAGCAGGTAAATACATTTTAATGTATTATGAAAACTATTTATTCAAAGAACCTTGTCGTACATCAAGGCGTTCCGGGTATATATTTATTCAAGAGATATTACAAGGAAATGAAACTCGTTGTTATGAAAATTTTCGATTAAAGAAGGTGGTGTTTGTTGATTTATCCAAAGATTTAAATGAAAAATATGGACTTAAGCCCACGCGTGGAATGTCTATACATGAAATGTTAGGCATGTTCTTAATGACTTGTGCACATGGAGTGGGAAACCGAATGATACAAGATATCTTTCAACATTCGGGGGAGACGGTTCATAGACACTTTCATAGTGTTTTAAAAGCAGTTTCTAAGCTTGCAAGAGACATTATTAAACCACATTTAAATTATAATGATGGTGTTGGAGCTCACAAGCCATGTAATGAACGATATTTGCCTTTCTTTAAGGTAAGTAACAACCTTAAAGGTCACTCAACTTCATTGATTTGAGTTCTAATTTGATATTGAAGTCATCATGCTGCCATTTCCAGAGCTATCTTTTGCTCTTTGCCCACTCTTGTTGTTGGATTAATAACTGCTCCTATTCTCCATATTATCATGTTATAATCATCATGTATTGAACCATTGACACCATTCTTGTTATAAGCTAATGAAAATGCTATATGATGATGAATCAATAAGAAATAGAACTTTATTTGATATAAAATAAAGTTCAATGACTTTGTTAAATAAATTGTGCAAGTTGAGTGACCTTTTAAGATATTAAACTCCTATATTTTTTTAGTATTACTTGTTATATTTCTTTAGCTTACATGCCTATATTTTTAGGATTGTATTGGAGCACTTGATGGCACACATGTCAAAGCTAGATTGCCACAAGGTCAACAAATACCTTATATTGGACGTAAAGGTTATCCGACTCAAAATATCCTTGCTGTTGTGGATTTTAATATGTGCTTTACATTTGCATGGGCTGGGTGGGAAGGAGCGGCTCATGATAATCGTATATTTGGTGACGCTCTTCGTAGAAGTGAACTTAACTTTCCACATCCTTTAGGAAACAAATATTATTTAGTGGATGCAGGATATGCACATATGAAGGGATATATGGCTCCATACAAAGGAGACAATGTGAGATATCATCTTCCTGACTTTCGTCGTGGTGCAACAAGACAATTGCGTGAGCCAAGAGGACACATTGAAAAATTTAATTATATGCATTCTTCATGTAGAAATATAGTAGAGCGCACATTTGGTGTTTGGAAAGCAAGGTGGTCTATTTTGCGAGATATGCCTTATTATAACATTGACACTCAAAGGGACATCGTACTTGCTACTATGGCCATTCACAATTATATTAAACAAAAATGCAATGTGGATGATGCCTTTCAAACAGCTGAGGATGAGAGATATATTCCATCGGTTGACTCCGAATTTGGCACAAGTTCAAGCACTAACAATATAGAAGAAAATATGGAAGAACAAAGTGATACTTATTGGATGGGGCTTCGTGACATGATTGCTAATGAAATTGGTAACGTTTGATGTTTGTATTATTTTAGTATTTCCACTTTTATATTAGTGAAGTGTTCTCTGTCATTTTGATATTTGTATTTGAATCAAACAACTTATTTTTGAAATATGAATTTATATTCCTCTTATAAATAATTTGTGGTGATAAAGAAGTATGTGAATGATAGACAATTATTATTACTTTATGAATGAAACTAAAATAAATCTTAAATCTGTCAAGTGATCTATTCAAATTATATATTTTTAAAATCTAAAATAAATTGAACATATAAAATTAACTTAAATAATAAATTTATATTCCTCTTATAAATAATTTATGATGATAAAGAAATATGTGAATGATAGACAATTATTATTACTTATGAATGTAACTAAAATAAATCTTAAATCTTTCCTTTTATCTATTCAAATTATATATTTTTAAAATCTACAATAAGTTGCGCATATAAAATTAACTTAAATAATAAATTTATATTTCTCTTATAAATAATTTGTGATGATAAAGAAATATGTGAATGTTAGGAAATATTATTACTTATGGATGTAAAATATAAATTAATTTTGTTTTAATTTATTTTTAAGTATAAAAACCTTAAATTAATCAATTTTTTATCATGTTAACAGCTTAAAGGGTATTTCAGACATTTTGATTAAAAAAAGTGTTTACCAGCACTTATTTGCCAAACACATCAACAACTTTTTTTTCAACTGCAGCACTTTTATCCAAACACATAACTACTTATTTTTAAAATAAGTTCCAGCACTTTAAAAAGTTACTTTTTAAAGTTACTTTTTTTAAGTCAATCCAAACGGGCTCTTAATAGTATAGCATCTTAAAGATTGTTATAAAAATAGTGATTTTTTAGGTGTTTGTGCTCTGAGTGACATAGCAAAGAAATCTTCTCTAAAATCATTTGTTCTATGAGTGAATGACATGTTTGTTTATATCCGCAGATTGATATATACTCTTCTCTGACTGGGCTCTCATATGTACATTGTTGTCTAGGCGTTTGGTATGAGTCTTACTAGAGTTTACGATGCTAGCCTAATGTCACGTCCCGTCACATCACAGTGAAATTTTGTGTACGAGTAGGGGCGGAAGGGTCTAGAGTTGTGGAGAGGTTTCCGGAAGACTCTAAAACCCTTTAGATTATTCAAGAAGGCTAGAGAATTCCTTAGAATTCTCTAGAATAATTTAGATAATTTCCAAGAAAGCCTTGGAATTCTCTAAAGTGTGTAGAGAATTCTAGAGAGGGGCTTTTATGTAAATAAGTTTAGGAACTTAGAAAGTAATTTAAAATTGTACTTTAGTCCCTAGGAGTTAGTATAAATAGGTGGTGCCATTCATTTGCAAGGCATCCAATCATCCAAGTTGTAAAGCAATCTTCCAAAACTCTCTTTGTTCTTTCTAAGTCTTTCCTTAAGCATTCTCTTAACGATCCAAGTCTTAAAGGCTTCCTTGAATTTACAAGATCTTGAAAGAGTAGTGAGTAAATTGTCAAGGGCCGCACGGAACTTTAGCCAACACTCTAAGTCTGTGACAACGTGGTATCAGAGCGAAGGTTTGATACTAAGGGAATGGCAACCGAAGGAGACGTAAACCCCGCTAGCACCATCAATATCCGTTCGGATGGTGGAAAGAAGGCCCGAAAGGGAAAGAAGCACCAAAAGAGTCATGAGGAAATGCTGTTGGATCATACACCAAGTGAGGCGCTAACATCTCATCCACCTTCGACCACCGAAGCAAGTGACGATGAACGTGGCGAGGAGCCTATTGACGTCACCGCTGGAGAAGAATGGGTCGCAAGGGTTGAAGTGGCGAGGCAAGCCGTGGAGATATTAGGTCGGCGTTTGAACGTGGCTGATGGCAAGTTCAAGACTCTTGAAGACTTCACCCTTGAAGAGACCGAATACATCCGCAAGGAGTTGGAGGGACGTCAGCGGGCCGAGTTTGAGATGAAGGAGGCTATCACTTCCTTGGAGTGTCGGCTCATGGAGACATTGAGCACGATTAAGACCATGAAGGCCGAGATGAAAACACTCAAGGAAAGTGGGGCAACTGAAGGATCATCGTCGCTAGACCGAGATAGGGAGGCCAGGGTCGAGGCTCCCAAGCCACCTATGTTCAAAGGCGTCTGTGACGCGCAAGAGGTGGAGAATTTCCTTTGGCATTTGGAGAATTACTTCAAGTGCAACGGGCTGAAGAGCGACGAGAGTAAGATCAACATCGCTGTGTTGTATCTTTCGGGGATGGCCATGCTATGGTGGACGAGCAAGGAGGCTGAGATAGGGAAGGGGACGTGCACCATCAACATCTGGGAGCAGATTCGGGAGGAGTTCAAGAAAGCCTTTTTCCCTAACAACGTCATCTATGAGGCGAAGCGCAAGTTTAGGGAGCTGAAGCAAACGGGCAGCATTCGCGCATATGTGCAGGAGTTCACTACCCTCATGCTTCAAATCCCTAACCTCACGGATGATGATATGTTGTTCCACTTCATGGATGGGCTGCAAAATTGGGCCAGGACAGAGTTGGAACGTCGGCAAGTCAGGACCATAGATGAAGCCATCATGCAGGCCGAAGCTTTAACAGACTTTAGGCATGAGAAGCCCGACAGAGCCAGAGGAGAGGAGGCAAGAGGTAGTCATGACCATGGTGGGGGAGATCGTGGCGAAAGCGAGGAGCAGTGGCCACATCCCAAGAAGCATGACACCTATAAGTCCGATGGCAAGAAGTCTGGACATCATGGCAACACGGAGAGGAAGACAGAGGTTGCCAACATAGGTGGTTACTACATATACGGCGGGCCGCATGGTTATGCAAGGTGCCCTGAACTGAAGAGCCTTGGTGCCATCCTGCGAGAGCGGAAGGAGAAAGACGCCCAGGAGCAAGGACAAGGCGAATGGACGACGCAGTTGGGCTTGATAGGACTATGCGGAGCCATCACGAAGCAGCCAGAGAAGCCAAGAGGATACGACGCGTAATATGTCGACCTTAAGATCAATGGAAAACCCATTTGTGCTTTGGTCGACACGGGTGCAGAGGTCAATCTCATGACCAAAAAGGCAGCAACGAGGTTGGGGCTGAGTTACAGTTCAAGCAATGCCCAACTCAGGACGGTCAATGCACCCCGACTCCTGTGAACGGAGTCGCGCATGGAGTGAGCATCACGCTAGGCGAGTGGCAAGGTAAGGCCAACTTCACTGTCGCTCTTTTAGATCTTTTTGACATAATTCTTGGGCATGAGTTCTTCCAGCAGTGCCATGCAGTGATCGACCCTTACCTACAACGACTTCTAGTCATGGAGCAAGGAAGATCATGTATGGTGCCCATGGTTAAGGTATCGAAGACGGAAGGACAAGTCCGTCTAACAGCCCTACAGCTCATAAGAGGCCCTAAGAAGAAGGAGTCGACACATAGAGCCACCATTGCAAGTTCGAAAGAAGACAATGGCGCAAAAATGTCTCTACCACCACGCACGAAGAAGGTATCAAAAGGGAACAATGTCGTGATGCCAAAGAAGTTGCCGAGGCGCGCACATCCTAAGAAGGAGATGAGCCATAAGTCCGAGTTAAGAGGGATATGGAAGACGTTGAAGGAGTTGGCAAGGGCCTTGATCGAGTCAATGGACTATTGGTCGCACATGCACAAGGCTCGGATGATGGTGTAGCGGTAATGCGACGCGGTCGTCGCATCAATAGGTGGGGGAGAGTGTCACGTCTCGCCACATCACAGTGAAATTTTGTGTACGAGTAGGGGCGGAAGGGTCTAGAGTTGTGGAGAGGTTTCCGGAAGACTTTAGAACCCTTTAGATTATTCAAGAAGGCTAGAGAATTCCTTAGAATTCTCTAGAATAATTTAGATAGTTTCCAAGAAAGCCTTGGAATTCTCTAGAGTGTGTAGAGAATTCTAGAGAGGGGCTTTTATGTAAATAAGTTTAGGAACTTAGAAAGTAATTTAAAATTGTACTTTAGTCCCTAGGAGTTAGTATAAATAGGTGGTGCCATTCATTTGCAAGGCATCCAACCATCCAAGTTGTAAAGCAATCTTCCAAAACTCTCTTTGTTCTTTCTAAGTCTTTCCTTAAGCATTCTCTTAGCGATCCAAGTCTTAAAGGCTTCCTTGAATTTACAAGATCTTGAAAGAGTAGTGAGTAAATTGTCAAGGGCCGCACGGAACTTTAGCCAACACTCTAAGTCCGTGACACTAATCAACTTAAATAGGCACTTGAATGCATCATCTTTACCGTCTGCACCTGAAATTATATCCATGTAAGAAACCAATAATAGCATGCTGCTTGTGTGGACATTACCAAGAAATCAACAAGCACAACCGCAATCACAAGCACAATAATTCTCTAGATCATACACTATTTTTTTGTTAAATCTGAAAGACCTACCGAATTGCTAAATTATTGTTGTGATTTTTAAAAGGGGAAATTTCATATATGGCAAACGTAATTTATGAAATAACATTATATAGGTATAGTTTACATAATTACATTCTATGGATATAGTTTAGTTTGTTATGTAACTTTTAGTTTGTATAAAACATTTTTTTTAAAATTTTAATTTATACAATATTTTACTTTTTCATTGAATGGTAACAATAGCGCTAAATACGGTAACAAACATTTACACAATCCCATGATTTAACTAATTACTTAGGGATGTTTGCCATCCCACGTAATTTTTCCTTTTTAAAATTATTATGTTATGTATTGTATTGTTACCTTGTATTTAAATAATTATGTCATGTATTGTATTTTTAAATTAAAATTTTTCATCTTATCATTTAAATTTTGTACATTCTTTATAGTGAAAATAAAAAATAATATCAAATTATCTCTTAAAGTAACGAAAATTGAAAAAAAATAGTTGAAATATTGTTAATTCGGGATGAAAGTAGTATATATTAAATAATTTTTTTTAAAAAATATTGTATTACATTTAAAAAGAATTACAAATATTAGAAATTTAATTAATAAGAAAAATAATATGTTAGTTACAAATAATAGAAATAATATTAAATTAATAAAAAATAGAGAAGATGAATAGTAGTTCTCCAAATTCATCTCTCTATAAATAAAGAATAGAGAGCTTTTTAGAGGGCGATTGGAGACCCAATTCGCTATTTTACTCTCCAAATATAGAGAATGGAGAGTAAAATAGAATAGGGTTGAAGATGGTATAAGACTCTGTTATCTTGTTCAATGAAACCAAAAATTGTAAATGAATAACAACACAAAGCTTAAGGTGGAAAATTAATAGTGCCCACAAGAGAGCACTACGAATTTGCACCTTTTAGTTTTCTGAGACTTCATTTCCTTCTCTCCCACATTATTTATGAGACTCTGCTACAAGAAGTGATGGGCTAGTATTTGAAAAGTTAGTAACAATATAATTTCTTACAATTAAGACAATTAATTGATGGTAAACCAAAAATATAATGTGCACTTAAATTAAAGAACAGAGTACCCCTTTCTCATCTGGTTGAAACTCCACTGATTAGGTAGGGACACGATTTGAATCTGTAATCTTCAGGCCGTGAGCCTGATCAGGAGCAGGGGGTCTTCTCCAACAAAAGCCACTCTTTTTCAATCCTTTGGCAAAAGGCACTTTCCGATGCCACGTTCTTATAATTTTTGTCATATTTGTCAAGTATGCCAAACTACTTGATCAGTCTATAATCTCTTCTATTTCCCCAGAAGTTGTTTGCGTCATCCATTTATTGGTGTTGCTTTTTTTAAAATAAAAAATAAAAAAATTTATACCACTAGACCGAGCGTCTAGTAATTTTTTGTTAAAACAAAAATCCTCAACAAAAATAAGTACAAGCAAGGGGGCTAGGCCTTACCTTGTCAATCCTATGAGGTAACAAACCTCTACTAATTAACAAGCATGAAGAAAATAAGATCTAGAGAGAACTAGATAATCTATGATCATCACAGAATTCGTAATACACTCTATGATGATATTACAAATGAGAATGCACAAATATAAAATCCAAGAAGAAAGTTGAGTTATCAATGTGTGAATTAAAATGATAGATAGCCCATCTAAAGTAACATGAAGTATTTTCCTCTTGTCTTCTTCTTCAAATATGTCCAACAAAATTTGATACTTCATCATTTCTTTTTGGATGTATTGGATCTTGTTGAAGCTATTGACACTGTCATATGATTTTGCTTTGTCAGTCGCATCGACAGGTGCCTTGGAACAAACTCTCCTGTCACTATGCCATCCGAACTGTGTTGTCTTCTTTTTGTTTTTGCTGCTTCCACTTCTTTGATTCCTAGGTGAGATATCCCCATCTCTAGCTACTTTATCAAAGCATATGTCCAACACATTATCTTCCTATCCTCATTAAAAGAAGCATTATTGGTGTTGCTTATTATGAAGCAAGAAAGCAATTATTTTCTGGTATATTATGTTCTTTATTTGGAAAAAAATAAAAATATCCTATTTAATTTGTTTAGTTGCAAACTCCAACAGATTATTGTGTTGGAAGGAATTATTCTTACAATATAATTCCGCATCCATATTCCCTATCTCAACTAAATCAGAAAGGAAAAAATATTGAATATGTAAATACTTTCTCGATCGAACTTATTGCACCAAACTTACTTAGTGTGTACCTCTCCTAGGACTGGCAAGGGGACGGGGACGGAGACGGGACGAAGGGGGACGGGGGACCAATTGGCCGGGATTTTGGGGGGACCGGGATTGGGGGGATAAAAATTCGTCCCATCCCGTCCCACTATATATACAGGATGGGACGGGGTTTGGCGGGACGGGATGGGACGGGACGTGGGATTTTTTTTATATATTTTTATTTATTTGTATTGAAATTATATGTTATTGAATAGCATTTTTAGTTTATTTAGTTTTCAAGAACATTTTTAGCTAATAAAAAATGCTTAAGCTTTCAAATTTCAAATTTCAAGTTTCAAGTTTCAAGTTTCAAATTTCAAATTTCAAATTTGAGAAGTTCAAATTTGTATTTTAAATATTTTAAAAGAATTTAACTTGAAATAGTGATGTAGTCTTTTGTTTTGATTTAATACAAAAAAACAATAAAATATTAGAAGTTACAATTTACAAATATTAGTGGAATTAGTATTTTAAAATTAAAATTAAAATGCAAGACAATAGTTATATAAAAAAAAGACTTGAATAAAGCCTTCAAATTTATTCAATAAAATCTAATTGCAACTTAGAACTTAGAAGTTACAATTTACAAATATTAGTGGAGTAACTAATCTATGCAGCCACCTTCTAGGAAGGGTTCTGTTTCAATAAGTTCTCATATGTAAAACTAATATTTGTTACAAATATTAGATGAGTAACTAATTTACGCAGCCACCTTCTAGGAAGGGTTCTGTTTCAATTAGTTCTCGGATGTAATCTAATATTTGTATTTTCCTTTAAAATTCAATTATAATTGTCGCATCATATCGACGGTAACATCCTCCAGTGTTGGCAAACTTGCTAGAAACTCTTGTGACTCTAATTCATCATCACTAGATCCAAGTACCGCATTAATCCAAGCTTCTTGTTTGGAACTTAACTTTGGCAAATTATAATTTCTCCTCTCGGCGTTGACCCAATCTCTAAATAAAACTGATATTTTCAAACTGTCTTCCGCCAATGAATGTCTATGATCGCCAAGTTGAAACCTTACCGCACTAAAAGCAGCCTCTGATGCAACTGATGAAGCTTGAATAGCTAGAACATCACGAACCATTTTGCTCAAAATTGGAAATGCAACGCTCCGCCTCCTCCACCATGCTAATAATTCTTCATTGCCATCTTCGTCTTCCACTGTTTCTAAAGATTGATTAAGATATTCTTCAAAATTATCACGGTTAGTAGAATTAAGACCAAGAAAATCTTGCATATAACTTGAAATTCGAGCTTTACTCTGAGGATTAGAAGTTTGACCAACTTCTTGAGTATTTCCTGTAGTTCTATATTTTTCATACAAAATTTTTGCTTCTACTTTTATGCTACACTTACACAATTCACAAGTTGGATTTATTTCCGGTGAAATTTCTAAGGTATCATAAAAAGTGTCAATAAGTCCCTGCACACCTTGTAATTTATAGTCAGGATGAAGTAAAGTAGCAGTTAAAAAAATTTGAGGAATAGGAAAAAAATATTTTTAAAATTTTTCAATCATACCTTCAATTGCAACTCTAAATTATTCAATTTTTTTGTATTTAGAAAATTGAATTGAAATAGCACAAATATTTATTAATACTGATGAAATAGTAGGATAATAAATTCCAGAAAACATGGTTGTAGCATCATAAAAAAGTCTTAAAAATTCTAATAGTTCATTAGTTTCTTCCCAATCTTCTTCACAAATTCTCTCTAACGGGTCAGCATTATGAGCATTAAACACCATTTGTATGGGTCTTTTATATTCGTAAGCAACTGAAAACATTTCGTAAAAAGAATTCATCTTTGTTTTAATATGTCTTGGAATTTTTCTTGGTGGCAAATCACATAGTACACAACGCTCATTAAATTCCCTAATTCTAACAGCTCTATTAGCATAAAAAATCCAAGCAACATCATATTCAATTTTCATACAACCACATTTAAATAATGAAATGTCATCTTGTACAACTAAATTTAATACATGTGCAACACATCTAACATGAAAAGAATTAACATCAATTGGGCATAATCTAGTTTTTAACATACTAGCAACGTTTACATTATTAGATGCATTATCTAATGCAACAGACATTACTTTATCTATAAGCATGTAATAATCTATAACACTCAAAATATTTGAAGCTAAATATGCACCAGTTTTTTCTCTTTATACATTCTTTATAACTTAAGATTCTTTTTTGCAAATTTCAGTTATGATCAATCCAATGTGCTGTAACAGTTAAATAATCACGTCCATTAACACTACGACCCATGTCCGAAGTTATAGACACTCTACAATCTAATATGCTAAATATACAATGAAGATATTGACAATGTTTACCTTGATATACAAAAATATCAGATTTAACAGTATTTCTTGAAAAACCTCTATAATTAGGATTATAAGTTTGTTGAATATATTCAATAAAATCGGGATGTGAAGGAAAACTATAAGGTACACCACAAACAGAAACCATTTTAGCCAAATTTTCGCGATCTCTTTCCTTATTATACTTACGTTGTGTTAGTGGACCACCGGGGTTAGAAGGATCTAATGTTCCTTGAACCATGTTAGAAGCCCCTACAGATTCATTAACATTAATATCAAAATCATTAACTGGAATTCCTTTTTTTCTATCGGCTAATGATTTAGCTTCTTTATATTGAATCAGCACACAAGATAACAAATGTCTATTTAAGCCCCCCGTCCCACCTTGACCTCCACCTTGTTTATTTTTAAAAGGTTGCTTACACTTAGTACAAATAACAATAAAGTTTTCCTTATCTAAAGTCATAAATTGCCACACAACAGAAGTTTTAGGGCGTTGATACTTCACTATCTCCCTTATAGGAGGTATAAGGAGTGGGCGTCCAGAATTTTGCTCCGTTGAATTTGTAGTTTCATTTGGAAGTTTTGTCACCGGACTAGTAGGTGTATCTTTTAATTCATCTTCTCCCGAACCAACTTCTACTTCTTCACCTGAATTTTCATCAAGATAAGGATTAATATCACCATAAATTTGTTGTAAAAGTTCATGATCGAGTTGAGCATTTGAATCAATATCATAAGAAGTATCATCAACATAAGTAGAATCTCTGTATTAAATCTAACTCTAGGCATTCATTTAGAAGAAGTACCACCACATTTACTCTTTTTTTTTTCCTTACTACTTTTTTTTTATTAAAATTAAATAATTTACTAATGCCACTTGGTTCTTTCTCTTTTCCTCTACCGGTATCTTTTTTGTTAGAACTCATATTTAATTATATGTAAAGTGTAATATTAAAATAATAATAACACAAAAATAAATGACGAAAAATAAAATATAAATATTATAAAACGAATGTATCAAACGTCTGCGTTAAACGTTATAACCGATTCTTGAAGCTTGTAGTTTGTTGTAACTTGTAATTTGGAACTCCAATACTTGATAGAAAATATGAGAATTGTATATATTATGATATACTATGAAAATTTAGAATTGAAATATATGTACTATGATATAATATGATACTTAAATGGAATAAAAAATTGAAACTTAAGATTGAGAGGATATAAAAAATAGATGAGAGAATAGATGATTTTGTAAGAAATAATAAGGGATAGAAGGGTATTTATAATATTAAAAGTGGGTTTAAAGTGTATTTATGATAACTTGAGGGTTTAAATTAAAGTATTAAAAATAGGGGTGGTAGGAGAAGTGAAAAAAAGGTGAATAAATCCATTGGGGGGCCCCACTAGCCGTTGCCCCAACGGATATAATTCAAAAAAAAAAATAAAAAAAAAATTAGGGGATCCCGTGAACCGGCCGGTTCAGCCGGGCCCAAAGGGTGAACCGGTCCCCTATCTCGAACCCCTCCCAACCCGCGAAAATGTACGGGATCGGGTCCGGCGAGCCGGTTCTCAAATCGATTGCGGGCCGACCCGGTCCCCCGCCATGCCTAACCTCTCCTTTGTGTTGTGCGGGCCGTTAGACTGGAACAACTACAATGAATATCTTTCACAATGGAAGTTCACAGATGAGCAAGTTGATAGGCCATTCACTACAGACACATATTTAGGCTTTGAACTAAGCACTATAGAGAAACATGATATAGTACTTTTTAGTTTTCACCATGCTAAAACGTAAAAATAAATGATACTTAGCATTTCTCATTGGCAACAAAATATTGGGTTATCATACACTCATCTAAATTGAGGAAGTGCAACTCTGTTACTCAGAATAATCATTCACATTTATAATTCAACTTTTGAAAATATTATTTGAAGCAAAATACAAACTCTTGAATCATGTACATATAATATGCTTGAAGTACACATAAACTGATGCATATATAAACAAAATGGGAGTAATTTGACGGTAAAAAAATACGTGTTTTTTGTTGAAAGAATCAACTTCACCAAATTAAAGATTGAACAAACCCCAACAACCTCAATATATTTAAGGACAATATATTGAAAGCTCAAATAAAGAAGCAGGAAAAATACCTTATGCAAACTACTGGTTCAAGTTTGTAACTATTAAGTAAAAAATTGTAAATATAGTAACTTTAGATTGTGTATATAATTTTGTGAGAGATGTAATATTCTATGAGATATTATATGATATCTCATTCCTATAATATATCATAGAATATTACATCTGTCACAAAATTATATTACACGATCTAAAGTTACTATATTTACAAATCTTTGCTTAATACCCCCTCAAGTTGGTGCGTGAAGATTTTGAATAGCACAATTAGCATCAAGTGAAGAAAACTCGGGCAATTTGAATAGAAATATATGAATTTCTGAAATCTCTAACTAACAACTATACCAGGATGGATTCTACCGAATCTTGATTGAAGGGTAGATAAACTAATTGGAAGCAACGTCAACATTGCCAAAAATTTATACTAACTGTAACACCCCATAAACTTTTTGAACTAAGACTCGAACCGTTCTTCATAGTGAGTGAGATTTTTGCAAGAAATTTAAAATTTCTTGAGTGTTAAGGTCAGTAGATGTAGTACCTTAAGTTCCAAGAAGAACCAAAGAGAAAAACATTCAAGTCATTCCTACGTTTTTCTTAAGTTTTGGGTCAACTTCAAATGACCATAATTTTTAGTACAAGATGAGTTAGGAGACCCATAAGATATTAAATTAAATTCCTTCGAGTCCTCTTTCCAATGCCACCGAGTTTGCTAAATTTCGAGCTCTGGGTAAAAAGTTATGACTGATTTACTAACGATACTCAAACCTGGCAGCAGCTCCGCGCTGGCTCCGCGTTACGGAGCCAATACGGACCTCACTGCCTGGTGAAAAATTATTCCGACTCCCAGCTTGTTTTATTTATTTCTTAAATAGTATTTTGGTCCTAAAAAGCCTTAGAAGGTCCTCTAAATTACCCTAAACGAGTAGAAAATCAGTTTTTTCTTAAATCAAACCCTCTCATCCACTCCAAAATTCTACGCTCAAGAAATTCAAGAAAATGGTAAGGCTAGGGTTCATCTTCCAAGATTTTTCTTCAAGATCTTCAAGAAAGATGGTTCTTTCAGGTATGTAAGCTTCCATAGTGTTGGATTTGTTCACTCACACGCCAATCATGTTAATTTCAGCGTTAAATTCGTTCTAGAAAGTTGAAAGTTTGGTGTTCTTAAACTATGTTCTTGAAATTGGCTTTAGTTCTTGAGTTTAGATGAGATTGTTGAGTTCTTAATGAAATCATGTCGATTTTAGAGTTGTATGTGAGTAGGTTCTTGTGTTCATGTGTTGGGTATCTAAATCTAAAGAGGGATTGAGAAAAAGAATAGAATATAGGCGAATTGTGGTTGAGAAAACGAAGAAGGAAAAAGTCGGGAGAATCTGGCACCTTGCTACGCGTCGCGGACCTGTTCCTTCAGTGTGAAATTTTTTCTCCGCGTCGCGGACTTGCTCTCCAGACAGTGTTTTTCAACAGTTTCTCATGTTTAACTATCTAAAAACACTCCTAAACATCACGAGATCTTTCCTATCACAAATCACAACCTTGAATTCATAAATCAAATTCAAGGTAGAGTTGAGAGTCAAGTTTTGAGAGTTCTTTCAAACATTTTTTAGAAAGTCCCCTTGAGTCTTTTGAGGAGTCTTCTACAATTTATAATAACTTGTTACAAGACTCGAGCATGTGAGTATGAGAATGAGAAAAATGTATTCATGAGTCTACTTTATCACCACGAGATCCTTCATATCATGAACCATAATTCTTGAATTCATAATTCACATTCAAGAGAGAGTTAAGAGTAGAGTTCAAGGAAGTCTTTGAGTTCAATTGTGAATCCTTTGGGATCAACTATTGATTTGAACTAAGTTTTGAGGAAGTAAGTAAGAGAATGAGAAGAGTCATATACATGAGTTCAATGTAGTTATGTAGACCTTCGAGTCGAATCGTTCATGCCTATAAATTCCGCATGGACTCCATAAATTGAGTATCATTGACAGGAATAGTATCTTAATGTTCTAAGTCTTGAGTATTGAGTTATTAATCCATATTACATTTCTAATCATGGGACTATTACATGTCACCCATGAAGTCCTTGAGTTGAATTGTTCATGCCTATAATTTTGCATGGACCCTATAAGTCGAACAGTCTTGAAATGAGAATTATCTTTGAGTCATTGAGTTGAGTAGTTCATGCTCATAATTCCGCATGAAACCTCTGAGTTGAGAATTCTTGAAATGAGTAGTATCATTGAAGTTCTTGAGTTCCAAGTATTGAGTTCTATCTAAGGTTATTGAAAACCTTGCATTGAGTTGTTCACATCCATAATTCGGCATGAACCATATTTTAAGAAGTCTTTTACAAACGTTTTAACTTTGTTTTAAGACTTAAGCTTTGAGTTGAGTAAAGAGTAAGAGTAAAGTTCATTTTCTTTAAAATGATATATGGGAACTAAGTATTTCCAAGAGTAAATGTTTTCACATTTAAGATGAGAGGAAACTGAGATTTCCAAAAGAGTTTTGAGCAGTTTGAGTACCATCTCTTTTAAGAGAAAGATTTTTGAGTAATTATCTCAAATCAAAGAAAAAGTTATGTTTTTAAACATATGAGCTGAGTATTTTGGGAGTAGTGTTGAGCACCTATATGGGAACGAGTTTGAGTTCAGATAACTCACGTCTTCATAAACCATGTAGCCATCATGGGTAGAAAAGATCATACTTTTTAGATGATTCTTTAGTGCATTTTAGCATAGACTAGTGGATCCACTTATTTAAGGCGTCCTATATGACGGGAAAGTATAGGACAGTTATGGCAGCGTGGGCAAGACGTTGAATCATCACTTAGACTCATAGTGGTGGTTGTCAGTTAGAGAAACTCCCACAGAGTTATATTATATTTTATTATATATAAATTGAGTTGTTATTGTATTCTTCAATACACTGAGTTGATTTCTACTGTTTTAAAAGATTTTCATATATTGCATGTGTATTGTTGCTTTATATTGAGTTGAGTATCATATCTTTGAGTTGAGTATCTAATCTCTGAGTTGAGAATCTTATCCTTGAGTACTTCTGAGTTAAGTTAGTTTGAGTAGTTTTGAGTATCCTTGAGTATTCCTTGAGTTGAGTAAGTTTGAAAAGGGGTGAGTATGTTTCCTTTTTATCAAGTTCAAGCTTATGTTATCCTTTAGAATTCCCCTTACATGCACGTACATTCCACGCATTGAACCATTTGGCATGCATCCTTTCATGATGCAGATTCGGGTATTCGGGATCATCAACAGGAGCTTCGTTGATACCACATGGAGTTCGAGTTAGCTATGGTGAGCCTCCTTGCTTTCGGAGGATTTCATTTACTTTTCAGTTTTGTCAGAATGTCATGGGTTTCATCCTGACTTCCATCTTTGTCATTTAGAGGCTTCATAGATAGACAGTAGAGTTTGAGAAGTCTGTATCATTTATTTTGTTAAATGTTTTAAAGACTTAAGTTGCCTATTTTATGGCGAGTTGAATATATTATTTTATTCATAGTTTTTCATTTGAGTTAAAGCTTTGTATTTCAGTTTCATGAATTTTATTCAGTTTTTAAGCTTTATATGCTTGAGTTAGTCTTTCGCTTGTAATTAACCCGGATGAGGGTTCGCTTGGGGACCAACAATGGTTCTTGAGTACCGACCACGTCCAGGGTGTAGGCTCGGATCGTGACACAAACATAGAATAGGAAGGCACAAATAAAGAATAATATAATACATAACTTGAATATAGAGTAAACAAATAAACAAAACAATCAATGGTGAGGAGATAAAATCAGAAAAGTTAACGCAATTACTCTAGGTAAATGATCATAATAAGAAAACTTACATCAGCTCGAAATACATTGCATTCAACTGTCAAGTGTCTAAACTGCCCTCAAATACAATTTTAAAGACAAAAAACTGCCATGTTGATACCTCACATTTCTAATATAGTAGAAGTAAAAATAGAAAAGAAAAAATTATGTTAGATTGCTTAATTTTCAGCAAACAAGCAATCTTTTGTTTAAGAATTAACAAAGCAAGAATACAGTAGTTTAGATTGGTATTGTTTATGAAATTTCCTCTTTTCAAATATTAAAGACTCTTAACTTAAACTAGAGTAGATGGAAAAAAAATATTTTGAGAACTTCACTATATATTCATGTTCTAGAAATCAAACTATTCAAGACTCTTTATTTGTTTATAATTTTCTTTTTTCCTCAAATAAAACCTACTAAAATAATAGGTCAAAATGTCAAGATTAGCCCCGAAAAATAAATTAAAATGATGTAAAATTTAGGTTCAATCGTAAATTAGATATTCATAATCACATCGTCCTATATTAACAAGTCTTCTTCATTTGTAGACAATTATTTGTCAGAAAACCTACATATTTGTTTGCTTCTCTCCGGGTATGGATGATATTTATCTTGGTGGCATCAAGCAAATACTTGCAATCTCTTATCACATTCATTTTTTTATGCGGAAATAATCTCTTCTGATCAATTACAATTTGAATAAAAAAATATGATCATTTTTGGATATTCTAAATATCAAAAAAAATCATCATATAAAAAGGAGCTAGGGTGAAAAACACACCTAAACTATTGAAAGCGTGAGTTACATACCTATACCTAAACTATCACTTACTCCCTCTGTTCCCTTTTATTAGTCATCCTTACTATAAATAGTTGGTTCATAATACTTGTCATTTCATAAAATCAATGCATAAATTACAATATTCTTCCTATTTTACCCTTATGAGTTATTGGCCTTGAAAATATACTTTTGACCAACATAGAAAACTAAGCGAATAATTCATGTTCATTGATCAAATTAATTAATCAAAATAAATTAATTCATATTCGTTGATTGAAAAGTTGACTTCAAAAAAAATTAAATAAGGGTAGAATAGTAAACTTACTTAATTTCTTAATGCACGTGAATAAAAATGGTGACATATAAATATGAACGGAGGGAGTATTAGTTTGAGAAATACATCTCTCTCTTTTATTACACTCTCATCGTGGTGCGTGTACTACACTCTCTCTTTTATTTTAAAAAATTATCACATCACACTCCACATGAACAAACATTCCACCTTTACAAAAATTAAATAAATTATTAGTATTCGTTAAAATTAAAGATTAAAAAATTATTATCTCCCAAAAAAATAATTTTTTTTATAAAATATAATGTAAAATATTTTTCTTACCTCACTCATCACTTCCTCTCACCGTCCCCCCTCCCCCACCCATTTTTTTTGGTTTAAATTTCTTTTATAAAAGTATTTAATTTTTTT